>NC_059219.1:6712261-7028511 GCF_020615455.1 Coregonus clupeaformis
CAGTGCGAGGGGCGATGTCTGGGTGTTTCCGTGGGGGGCGACTTCGGTGGAAAGTCCAAACCAAGTGCCCGCACTGCACATTCCGCCTGAATATGGGGATTTAGCACTCGTGTTTAGTAAAACTAGGGCGACGCAGTTGCCTCCTCATAGACAGGGGGATTGTGCGATTGATCTCCAGGCAGGAGCAGCGCTCCCACGGAGCCATGTGTATCCTTTGTCTCAAGAGGAGAGGAAAGCTATGGAGACTTATATAGCCGAATCTTTGAGACAGGGATACATTCGGCCCTCCACTTCTCCCGCCTCCTCGAGCTTCTTTTTGTGAAAAAGAGAGATGGAGGGTTGCGCCCGTGCATTGATTACCGTGGTCTCAATCAGATTACTGTGAAATACAGTTATCCACTCCCTCTGATTGCGACCATGACGGAGTCATTGCATGGAGCGCGGTTTTTCACAAAACTGGATCTCAGGAGCGCGTATAACTTGGTGCGCATTAGGGAGGGTGACGAATGGAAGACAGCGTTTAGTACCACGTCTGGTCATTTCGAATATCTCGTCATGCCATATGGGTTGATGAATGCTCCATCAGTCTTCCAATCCTTCGTAGATAACATTTTCCGGGATATGCAGGGACAAGGGGTGGTCGTATACATTGATGACATTCTGGTGTACTCGTCTACCCGAGCCGAGCATATAACCCTGGTGCGGCGTGTATTGAGGAGGCTGTTGGAGCACGACCTATATGTCAAGGCAGAGAAATGTCTGTTTTTCCAGGAGTCGGTCTCCTTTTTGGGTTATCGGTTGTCCGCGTCAGGGGGTGAGAATGGAGGTGGATCGTGTGTCCGCTGTGCGTAATTGGCAAACCCCAACTACTGTAAAAGAGGTGCAGCAGTTTTTGGGCTTTGCGAATTACTACCGGAGGTTTATCCGGGGTTTTGGACAGGTGGCAGCTCCCATCACGTCCCTTCTGAAGGGGGGGTCCGGTGCGCCTGCAGTGGTCAGCCGATGCTGACAGGGCCTTTAGGAGACTGAAGGACCTGTTTACGTCGGCTCGGTGCTAGCGCATCCGGATCCCGCATTACCCTTTCAGGTCGAGGTAGACGCGTCTGAGGCTGGTATAGGGGCCGTTCTCTCTCAACGGTCCGGCACGCCACCTAAACTCCCCCCTGTGCTTTTTTACAGTAAGAAGCTCAGCCCGGCGGAGCGTAACTATGACGTTGGGGACAGGGAGCTGTTAGCTGTAGTTCAAGCCCTTAAGGTGTGGAGGCATTGGCTTGAGGGGGCTCAACACCCTTTCCTCATTTTGACTGACCATCGGAACCTGGAGTACATCCGGGCAGCGAGGAGACTGAACCCTCGCCAGGCTCGATGGAGTATGTTTCTCACCAGGTTCGTATTTAAAATCACGTACATCCCTGGGTCCCAGAATGGTAAGGCAGATGCGCTGTCCCGGCGGTATGACACGGAGGAGAGGTCCGTTGAGCCCACTCCCATACTACCGGAGTCTTGCCTAGTGGCACCGGTGGTGTGGGAGGTCGATGCCGAAATCGAGCGGCGTTGCGTGCACCGACCCCAGCCCTCCACAGTGTCCTGAGGGTCGGAAGTACGTTCCGCGCGAGATTCGGGATCGACTCATTTACTGGGCTCACACGTCACCCTCCTCTGGACATCCGGGTATCGGCCGGACGGTGCATTGCCTCAGCACTAAATACTGGTGGCCCACTTTGGCTAGGGATGTGAGGGTTTATGTCTCCTCCTGCTCGGTGTGTGCCCAGTGTAAGGCGCCCCGACATCTGCCCAGGGGTAAGTTACAACCCCTGCCCGTTCCACAACGACCATGGTCCCACCTCTCGGTGGATTTTGTGACAGACCTTCCCCTCTCTCAGGGGAATACCACCATCCTGGTCGTTGTGGACCGGTTCTCTAAGGCCTGTCGTCTTCTCCCTATGGCGGGTCTTCCTACTGCCCTACAGACCGCTGAGGCCCTATTTACCCATGTCTTCCGGCATTACGGGGTACCCGAGGATATAGTGTCTGATCGAGGTCCCCAGTTTACCTCTCGTGTTTGGAGAGCGTTCATGGAGCGTTTGGGGGTCTCGGTTAGCCTTACCTCAGGGTACCACCCGGAGAGTAACGGGCAGGTAGAACGTGTCAACCAGGATGTGGGTAGGTTTCTGAGGTCGTATTGCCAGGACCGGCCGGAGGAGTGGGCACGGTACATTCCCTGGGCCGAGATGGCCCAGAACTCTCTCCGCCACTCCTCTACTAACCTAACCCCCTTCCAATGTGTGTTAGGGTACCAGCCGGTTCTGGCACCTTGGCAGCAGAGCCAGATCGAGGCCCCTGCGGTGGATGATTGGATGAGGCGCTCGGAAGAGACGTGGAACGCTGCCCACGTCCACCTGCAGCGGGCCGTCCTTCGTCACAAGGCGAGCGCCGATCTCCACCGCAGTGAGGGGCCGGTGTACGCACCCGGAGATCGAGTCTGGCTCTCTACCAGAAACCTACCCCTCCGCCTGCCCTGCCGGAAGCTGGGGTCGGCGGTTTGTGGGGCCCTTTAAAGTCCTGAGAAGATTGAACGAGGTATGTTATAGATTACATCTACCTGTTGAGTATAGGAATATTAACCCCTCGTTCCATGTGTCTCTTCTCAGGCCGGTGGTAGCTGGTCCACTCCAGGACAATGAGATAGGGGAGACTCCTCCGCCCCCACTGGACATCGAGGGGGCTCCGGCGTACACCGTTCGGTCCATTTTGGACTCTAGACGCCGGATGGGGGGTCTTCAGTATCTCGTGGAGTGGGAGGGGTACGGCCCGGAGGAGCGGTGCTGGGTGCCGCGGAGGGACATCCTAGACCCATCTCTCCTGTCGGAGTTCCACCGGGACCATCCCGCGCGCCCTGCTCCGCGTCCCCCTGGTCGTCCCCGAGGCCGGGGTCGGCGCACGGCTGGAGCCGCGCGTCAAGGGGGGGGGTACTGTCACGGTTTCAGCCGAGGCTGCTCCTCCTCCTGGTTCGGGCAGGCTTCGGCGGTCGTCGTCCCCGGAGTACTAGCTGCCACCGATCTATGTTTCATGTTCGATTGGTTTTGTCTGGATGTTGTACTACTGTTTCGTGTTTTGGAGCTACATTTTCCCTCCAGTGTTTGAGAGGGTTGTTTGCACATGTTTGTGCGTCATTCGTTTTGTCGCCTGTGTGCGTCGTGCATTTTGCCTTCGGGCTTATTTTGCTTCGGTTGGATATATATTTATTGCACTAAAGCCTTTGGACTGAGCCTCTGTGTCCTGCGCATGATTCCTACACCACACCCACCTTCAGCACGCCTTGACACATATCACAAGCCAGTCCGTTGCCAACGGTTTCACAATGGATAGGAAGATTGTTTTAGTGCTGCCTTTTTTTCAGTGTTCTAATTCCTAATTCTATGGTTCTGTGTCTCTGGTGAGACTTGGCACAGGCATTCTGTTAATGGATTATTATAGATCATAAAACGAGGATAAACAATACTGTACCTTCTCTATGTAGAAGGTGTCTGTTTGCATAGCATGTGTGTGTGTGTGTGTGTGGGGGGGGGTTGTGCACCTGCGCATTCCATTGGCCTACCTTCTCTGTATGACAGGTCTTTAGGCTCTTGTCCGCCTCACCTGCGGCTTTAGCAGACTGCTCCTTCTTCTTAGTCAACTCGTCTCTCTTGGTGTTGATGGGCTTCAGCTCATCATTAAGCTTCTGGATTTTCATCTTGACCTGGACGATGTCATTCTCCTTCTGCTTGACCTGAGAGGAGCTCTCCAGAGCGCGGGCTTTAAGACCCCGCAGAGTAATCTCCTGGTGGACCGCCTGGTACATCAACACCACCATCACACCCACGGCCAGGAACACTAGCGTAGACACAGCCCGCATACTGCTGGGACAGGACAGAGAGAGTGAAGGAGGCAGAGAAAGAGAGAGGGAGAGAGAGATGAGGCTCAAGTCAGGTGCAGTGTATCTTTCTTGGCTGCTGTCTTTTTCTGTCACTCCTAAACCATCCCCGTAGTCAGCCTGTGTGTGTTGGAGAGTGTGTGTTCATACTCCCTCCCTCTGGTTGCTGATGGCAATTTGTCCACGTGTAACCGGTTCGTCCCGCTAGGTGGAATGTTTGGTAGACAAAGCAAAATCTACTTCCTTGTTTAACTACTGCACTCCCACCACTTCTATCTCCCTCCCCACCCTTCTCACTCTCCCTCCCTTCCTCTCTTGCTCTCTCACCTTTTGTTTCAGAGGCATGGTCACGTTTTATTACTAACATATATCCTCTCTCTTTGCAGTAACTTTTATCTATCTCTTTCATTTGCATTTAATTTCTCCTCCCTCTTCCTCTTAGAGGGTACACAGACAACCAGATATTATGAAATTGTTCCATGTAGTAAGTCATTATTTAGGATACAGTGTGTGCAATGGGGAGATTTAAGATCACTGAAGTTCATATTCAGTTTAGAGTGATTTTTCTGATGTTTTAGGTGACCTACACACATTTTAAAAAAGATATGTCCAGCAACAACATGAAGACAGGGGCAGCATATAAGTCAATACCAGAAGCATTTATTGACTGATCTCAAAAGTGTTGGCTTACCAGGGTTGGTGGAGCCCTCAGTTTCATCTTTGCCTCGCAAAGCTAACTCAAACACTCCGCAAAACTTCACACACTGGATTAGCCGGCTGAGGATGTGGCGGTTCTTGCTAATGTCGTAGTAAATATATTTGTTATAGTGAATATGGAATATGATATGTTGAGTAAAATGTTGTGCTAAGATCTATTTAGGTCAGGAGCTGGTTATAAGTTCTGTTCCTATCCAATAACAATGGACAAAAGGGTCCTATCTTGTCAGCCTTGTCAGCAGGTGGCCAAGGACAACACCCACGCCATAGGCCTCTCAGTTCTTCCAACTCACGAGTTCTTGCTCTGAGGACACACACACACACAAACACACACACACACACACATCATCACTGTTAAACACACACACACACACACACACACACATCATCACTGTTAAACACACACACACACACACACACACAAAAATCCCCTCTCTTAGGCTGAACATTTGAAGACAGAGAACCCGACTCAGAGCCAATGCAACAGTGACAGTAGCCTGGAGGGGACCTCGCCCAACTCATCAGGACCAATCAGAAGATCAGAACTACTAGATTCAACCTACTTCATTTATTGCATAAAATGTCTGCACACAATGTTTCGGGGCTCTCTTCAGATAATAATTATAATTATAATAATAATATGCCATTTAGCAGACGCTTTTATCCAAAGCGACTTACAGTCATGCGTGCATACATTTTTGTGTATGGGTGGTCCCGGGGATCGAACCCACTACCTTGGCGTTACAAGCACCATGCTCTACCAGCTGAGCTACAGAAAGTGGATACTCATGGATGCGCATCGCAATTGTAAAATGTCAACACAATTGGAGACACCACGTCATTTTTGGAGACATGTTATTGACAGTAAACTATTGTAGATGCGACTGCTAACTAAATAAAACATTTTAGCTGGCTAGCTAATCATCTTAGCTAAATGTGGGGCAAACAATTCAGTTATTTACCGTTAATTTGAGGGATTGGGGTGAAAGAAATCGAGTTACATAGTGATACTTTACGATATACTGTATTGACAATATCGCAATATTTTAGCGCTAGTTGGCTGTACCTGCACCAAAACACCATTATTGTTCCTTCATAGCTTGTTCTCAATCTTTTCACATTGGGAGCCAATTTGTTTTCAGCACTTTTATTTCCATGACTGATCAAAACTTCGTTCTCATGGCTTTCTGATCCCTCTGCAACAGACATATGGTGCGCAATAAAATCACAGTATAGAATCATGAGACTCGCAATGCTGATGCATATATCTTATCGTGAGGTTCCTGGCAATTCCCAGCCCAAGTTCATTTGCCACAACAAATCTCTTCGCTAGCAAACGCGATGTCTTCTCCAAAACGGCAATGTGTCTCCAGCAATGTTTACTTTTTTGACATTCTATGGCATCTCCACTTTCCAAGCATATATGACCACATGTAATATTTTGGTAAGTGATGCAAATAGTGAACTATGTAGGGCCAGGATGTAAAATATATGTAGCTGCAGCAATTTCTCTTATCTGATATGGTAAGTAATGGGGCTTAATTTATAGCTCCCTAAGAGTTTGACGAACGGGTCCGTGAACGCGATTCCAGATATCTTTACCTCTGAATAAACTGCCTTTATTATACCATATCCACCCTGTCCAAAGTCTCTACTTGGTCTCAGTTCTCCAGTAAACTTGTGATTATCAACACTAACCTCATCGTTGTGGCGGCGGACAGCTAGCCTGTATCCCTCATCCAGTTGAGTGAGTGGCAATGTCTTTTTTCGTTCGTACCAATTTTTGGAAAATCCTCGGGTGTAGGACTTTCCGCCTTTAGTAGAAACCTGTTGAATTATTAAATTTGGTCTGGGAGGTCCTAATTGTTTCGTTGCCAATTTATCTTCATTTGTTCGCCGACAAAAAGGAACTTCTTTCAAACAATCCGCTCTTTTCTCAGTTACGTTCATGGTTACGTAACGTATGACGAAAGCGCGTAAGTGCAAGCCCACAGACACCCATTGAGATTGTATTGAAGGCTCTGAAATTTGAAAAAATAGATTTTACATGGGAGTCTATGACAGACTTCTGGGCGATTTTCAACCTGACTGAAATCGCCCCAAAAGGGGGGGGAGCCATTTGAAGCACGACTTTAGCCTGATTCGACATTTAGTGGCAGTGTGGCACTGTGGCAGATCAGACGTATAGATTACAACACTGATAACTACTGTTGCCGTGATATAATTGATTAGAAAAAAAATCCCTTCCTTTTCCCGTTTGGCAGTGCGTCGCCCATATCGCCCTATTGAACAGGCCGCCCCTGAATATACAGTACCAGTCAAAAGTTTGGACACACCTACTCATTCAATGGTTTTTCTTTATTTGTACAATTTTCTACATTGTAAAATAATAGTGAAGACATCTAAACTATGAAATAACACATATGGAATCATATAGTAACCAAAAAAGTGTTAAACAAATCAAAATATATTTTATATTTGAGATTCTTCAAATAGCCACCCTTTGCCTTGATGACAGCTGTGCACACTCTTGGCATTCTCCCAACCAGCTTCACCTGGAATGCTTTTCCAACAGTCTTGAAGGAGTTCCTGTAGCGGGTGATTTGGACGGAGTCAGGCGCAGGAGGCGTAAATCACAGAATAATGGTTTATTCGGCCAATACAGCGGTTCGCAGCAATGCGTAAAACAACTGCAGTGCGACTTATCGGTGCACTGGGGAAAACAAAACACACGGGTGAATATCCCGCCGATCAAGTACATAATGCTCCACCGAGCTATCGACACCTCCACATGGAAACAATCACACACAAAGACATGGGGGGCAGAGGGAATACTTATACAGGGACTGATGAGGGGATATGAACCAGGTGTGTGTAAAAAACAAGACAAAACTAATGGAAAGATGAGAAGAGGAGCAGCAGTGGCTAGAAGGCCGGTGACGACGAACGCCGAAGCCTGCCCGAACAAGGAGAGGAGGCAGTTTCAGAGGAAGTCATGACAGTTCCCACATATGCTGAGCACTTGTTGGCTGCTTTTCCTTCACTCTGCGGTCCGACTCATCCCAAACCATCCCAATTGGGTTGAGGTCAGGGAATTGTGGAAGCCAGGTCATCTGATGCAGCACTCCATCACTCTCCTTCTTGGTAAAATAGCCCTTACACAGCCTGGAGGTGTGTTGGGCCATTGTCCTGTTGAAAAACAAATTATAGTCCCACTAAGCCCAAACCAGATGGGATGGCGTATCGCTGCAGAATGCTGTGGTAGCCATGCTGGTTAAGTGTGCTTTGAATTCTAAATAAATCACAGACAGTGTCACCAGCAAAGCACCCCCACACCATAACACCTCCTCCTCCATGCTTTACGGTGCGAACCACACATGCAGAGATTATCCGTTCCCCCACACCGTGTCTCACAAAGACAATGCGGTTGGAACCAAAAATCTCAAATTTGGACTCCAGACCAAAGGACAAATTTCCACCGGTCTAATATCCATTGCTCGTGTTTCTTGGCTCAAGCAGGTCTCTTCTTGTTATTGGTGTCCTTCAGTAGTGGTTTCTTTGCAGCAATTCGACCATGAAGGCCTGATTCACACAGTCCCCTCTGAACAGTTGATGTTGAGATGCATCTGTGACTTGAACTCTGTGAAGCATTTATTTGGGCTGCAATTTCTGAGAATGGTAACTCTAATGAACTTATCCTCTGCAGCAGAGGTAACTCTGGGTCTTCCATTCCTGTGGCGGTCCTCATGAGAGCCAGTTTCATCATAGCGCTTGATGGTTTTTGCGACTGCACTTGACATTTTCCGTATTGACTGACCTTCATGTCTTAAAGTAATGATGGACTATTGTTTCTCTTTGCTTATTTGAGCTGTCTTTGCCATAATATGGACTTGGTCTTTTACCAAATAGAGCTATCTTCTGTATACCCCCCTACCTTGTCACAACACAACTGATTGGCTCAAACGCATTAAGAAGGAAAGAAATTCCACAAATTAACTTTTATAAAGGTACACCTGTTAGTTGAAATGCATTCCAGGTGACTACCTCATGAAGCTGGTTGAGAGAATGCCAAGTGTGCAAAGCTGTCATCAAGGCAAAGGCTGGCTATGTGAAGAATCTCAAATATGAAATATATTTTGATTTGTTTAACACTTGTTTGGTTACTACATGATTCCATATGTGTTATTTCATAGTTTTGATGTCTTCACTATTATTCTACAATGTTAGAAATAGTACAAATAAAGAAAAACCCTTGAATGAGTAGGTGTGTCCAAACTTTTGAATGGTAGTGTATGTTCCCTTTCTGTAATACCCATGATTTCCAGTGTATGTGACACTCAAGGTGCGGGTTGATGGTCACTAAGCTTGATACTGAATGTTATGGATTATTCTCATTTCTGTTGATAGTGATTGACGCCATACTGGATGTACAAGGACCGAGGACACACTGATTATTCGTATTGTATTGATGACATCCTGTGAACACTGTGTGATTCTGTAGCAGCTGGAAAAGTCACTGCCTTTTGTTTTGACTTGCTACAAGCCTCACGGGCTGGTGTTTACTTTGGTGCTGTCTGATTAGGATATAAAGGGCCTGTCTCCAAGAGGCTGGTGTTTCCTTTGGTGCTGTCTGATTAGGATATAAAGGGCCTGTCTCCAAGAGGCTGGTGTTTCCTTTGGTGCTGTCTGATTAGGATATAAAGGGCCTGTCTCCAAGAGGCTGGTGTTTCCTTTGGTGCTGTCTGATTAGGATATAAAGGGCCTGTCTCCAAGAGGCTGGTGTTTCCTTTGGTGCTGTCTGATTAGGATATAAAGGGCCTGTCTCCAAGAGGCTGGTGTTTACTTTGGTGCTGTCTGATTAGGATATAAAGGGCCTGTCTCCAAGAGGCCAGTAAGTCATTGGGATCATTTGAGTGGTAAGGCGAAAGCAACCGACTGTAGACGAAAGTCGAGTAGTGAAATCGAGGGAGGTGCATCTGCGAAAGGTGAAAGTTGGACACTGATGTGGTTTTCCAACAGCAAGGCTCAGCGCAACATGGCAGTGTTCCCATTGTTTATAAAAGTTTTTCTTTATTATGTCAAAATAAACATGTCTCCACAATCACAAACTGAAAATATACAGTGCATTCGGAAAATATTCATACCCCTTGACATTTTCCACATTTTGTTACGTTACAACCTATTCTAAAATTGATTAAATAATTTTGTCCCCTCATCAATCTACACACAATACCCCATAATGACAAAGCAAAAATATTTTTCTTTTTTTTATGTTTACAAATGTATTTTTAAAAAAATAATGAAATATGACATATACATAAGTATTCAGACCCTTTACTCAGTACTTTGCTGAAGCACCTTTGGCAGCGATTACAGCCTCAAGTCTTCTTGGGTATGACGCTACAAGCTTGGCACAACTGTATTCGGGGAGTTTCTCCCATTCTTTTCTGCAGATCTTCTCAAGCTCTGTCAGGTTGGATGGGGAGCGTTGCTGCACAGCTATTTTCAGGTCTCTCCAGAGATATTAGATCAGGTTCAAGTCCAGGCTCTGACTGGGCCACTCAAGGACATTCAGAGACTTGTCCCGAAGCCACTCCTGCGTTGTCTTGGCTGTGTGCTTAGGGTTGTTGTCCTGTTGGAAGGTGAACCTTCGCCCCAGTCTGAGGTCCTGAGCACTCTGGAGCAGGTTTTCATCAAGGATCTCTCTGTTCTTTGCTCCATTCATCTTTCCATTGATCCTGACTAGTCTCCCAGTCCCTGCCGCTGAAAAACATCCCCACAGCATGCTGCCACCACCATGCTTCATCCTGGGATGGTGCCAGGTTTCCTCCAAACGTGACGCTTGGCATTCAGGCCAAAGAGTTCAATCTTGGTTTCATCAGACTAGAAAATCTTGTTTCTCATGGTCTGAGAGTCCTTTAGGTGCCTTTTGGCAAACTCCAAGTTGGTTGTCATGTGGCTTTTACTGAGGAGTGGCTTCCATTTGGCCACTCTACCATAAAGGCCTGATTGGTGGAGTGCTGCAGAGATGGTTGTCCTTCTGGAAGGTTCTCCCATCTCCACAGAAGAACTCTGGAGCTCTGTCTGAGTGACCATCGGGTTCTTGGTAAACTCCCTGACCAAGGCCCTTCTCCCACAATTGCTCAGTTTGGCCGGGCGGCCAGCTCTAGGAAGAGTCTTGGTGGTTCCAAACTTCTTCAATTTAAGAATGATGGAGGCAACTGTGTTCTTGGGGACCTTCAATGCTGCATAAATGCTTTGGTACCCTTCCCCAGATCTGTGGCTCGACACAATCCTGTCTCTGAGCTCTACGGACAATTCCTTTGACCTCATGGCTTGGTTTTTGCTCTGACAACTGTGGGACCTTATATAAACAGGTGTGTACCTTTCCAAATCATGTAAAATCAATTGAATTTACCACAGGTAGACTCAAATCAAGTTGTAGAAACATCTCAAGGATGATCAATGGAAACACCATGCACCTGAGCTCAATTTCGATTCTCATAGCAAAGGGTCTGAATACTTATGTAAATAAGGTATTTTGGTTTTTATTTTTAATACATTTGCAAAAATGTCTAAAAACCTGTTTTCGCTTTGTCATTGTGGGGTATTGTGTGTAGATTGAAGGAAATAAATAATTTAATCAATTTTAGAATAAGGCTGTAACATAACAAAATGTGGACAAAGTCAAGGGGTCTGAATACTTTCCGAATGCACTGTATATGTGTACATTGCACAATCAATTGGTGTGAGAGAGAGCCTCAAATATCACATTAATTTGTACATATCCACATGAATTGCAGCAAAGTTGGTTCCTGTTTCAGTCACGTCTTTGGTCACGTTCCCATGGGTCAAACAAAAACACCCTTCCAGAAATAAGTCTCTCACTGTTGCCGCTTGCTACAGACCCCCCTCAGCCCCCAGCTGTGCCCTGGACACCATATGTGAATTGATTGCCCCCCATTTATCCTCAGAGTTCGTACTGCTTGGTGACCTAAATTGGGATATGCTTAACACCCCGGCCATCCTACAATCTAAACTAGATGCCCTCAATCTCACACAAATTATCAACGAACCTACCAGGTACAACCCTAAATCCGTAATCATGGGTACCCTCATAGATATCATCCTGACTAACTTACCCTCTAAATACACCTCCGCTGTCTTCAACCAGGATCTCAGCGATCACTGCCTTATTGCCTGCGTCCGTGACCGGGTCCGCGGTCAAACGACCACCCTCATCACTGTCAAACGCTCCCTAAAACACTTCAGCGAGCAGGCCTTCCTAATTGACCTGGCCCAGGTATCCTGGATGGATATAGATCTCATTCCGTCAGTAGAGGATGCCTGGTTGTTCTTTAAAAGTAATTTCCTCTCAATCTTAAATAAACATGCCCCATTCAAAAAATACAGAACTAAGAACAGATATAGCCCCTGGTTCTCCTCAGACTTGACTGCCCTTGACCAGCACAAAAACATCCTGTGGCGTACTGCATTAGCATCAAATAGCCCCCGCGATATGCAACTTTTCAGGGAAGTTAGGAACCAATATACACAAGCAGTTAGGAAAGCAAAGGCTAACTTTTTCAAAGAGAAATTTGCATCCTGTAGCACTAACTCCAAAAAAGTTTTGGGACACTGTAAAGTCCATGGAGAATAAGAGCACTTCCTCCCAGCTGCCCACTGCACTGAGGCTAGGAAACACTATCACCACCGATAAATCTACAATAATCGAGAATTTCAACAAGCATTTTGCTACGGCTGGCCATGCTTTCCACCTGGCTACCACTACCCCGGCCACCAGCTCTGCACCCTCCGCTGCAACTTGCCCATCCCCCCCGCTTCTCCTTCACACAAATCCAGACAGCTGATGTTCTGAAAGAGCTGCAAAATCTGGACCCCTACAAATCATCTGGGCTAGACAATCTGGACCCTTTCATTCTAAAACTAGCCGCCGAAATTGTCGCAACCCCTATTACTAGCCTGTTCAACCTCTCTTTCGTAACGTCTGAGATCCCCAGAGATTGGAAAGCTGCCACGGTCATCCCCCTCTTCAAAGGGGGTGACACTCTAGATCCAAACTGTTACAAACCTATATCCATCCTGCCCTGCCTTTCGAAAGTTTTTGAAAGCAAAGTTAACAAACAGATCACCGACCATTTCGAATCCAACCGTACCTTCGCCGCTATGCAATCCGGTTTCCGAGCTGGTCATGGGTGCACTTCAGCCACGCTCAAGGTCCTAAACGATATTATAACCGCGATCGATAATAGACAGTACTGTGCAGCCGTCTTCTTCGACCTGGCCAAGGCTTTCGACTCTGTCAACCACCGCATTCTTATTGGAAGACTAAATAGCCTTGGTTTCTCAAATGACTGCCTCGCCTGGTTCACCAACTACTTCTCAGATACAGTTCAATGTGTCAAATCGGAGGGCCTGTTGTCTGGACCTATGGCAGTCTCTATGGGGGTGCCACGGGGTTCAATTCTTGGGCCGACTCTTTTCTCCGTGTATATCAATGATGTCGCTCTTGCTGCTGGTGACTCTCAGATCCACCTCTACGCAGACGACACCATTTTGTATACATCTGGCCCTTCATTGGACACTGTGTTAACAAACCTCCAAATGAGCTTCAATGCCATACAACACTCCTTCAGTAGCCTCCAACTGCTCTTAAATACTAGTAAAACTAAATGCATGCTCTTCAATCGAACGCTGCTGGCACCCGCCCACCCGACTAGAATAACTACTCTCGACGGGTCTGACCTAGAGTATGTGGACAACTACAAAAACCTAGGTGTCTGGTTAGACTGTAAACTCTCCATCCAGACTCACATTAAGAATCTCCAATCCAAAGTTAAATCTAGAATCGGTTTCCTATTTCGCAACAAAGCCTCCTTCACTCATGCTGCCAAACATGCCCTCGTAAAACTGACTATCCTACCGATCCTTGACTTCGGCGATGTTATTTACAAAATAGCCTCCAACACTCTACTCAGCAAATTGGATGTAGTCTATCACAGTGCCATCCGTTTTGTCTCCAAAGCCCCATATACTACCCACCACTGTGACCTGTACGCTCTTGTTGGCTGGTCCTCACTACATATTCGTCGCCAAACCCACTGGCTCCAGGCCATCTATAAATCACTTCTAGGCAAATCCCCACCTTATCTTAGCTCATTGGTCACCATAGCAACACCCACCCGTAGTATGCGCTCCAGCAGTTATATCTCACTGGTCATCCCCAAAGCCAACACCTCCTTTGGCCGCCATTCCTTCCAGTTCTCTGCTGCCAATGACTGGAACAAATTGCAAAAATCTCTGAAGCTGGAGACACTTATCTCCCTCACTAACTTTAAGCATCAGTTGTCAGAGCACCTTACCGATCACTGCACCTGTACACAGCCCATCTGAAATTAGCCCGCCCAACTACCTCATCCCTATATTGTTATTTATTTTGCTCATTTGCACCCCAGTATCTCTATTTGCACATCATCTCTTGCACATCTATCATTCCAGTGTTAATACTAATTGTAATTATTTTGCACTATAGCCTATTTATTGCCTTACCTCCATAACTTGCTACATTTGCACACACCGTATATATATTTTCTGTTGTATTTTTGACTTTATGTTTTGTTTTACCCCATATGTAACTCTGTGTTGTTGTTTTTATCGCACTGCTTTGCTTTATCTTGGCCAGGTCGCAGTTGTAAATGAGAACTTGTTCTCAACTGGCTTACCTGGTTAAATAAAGGTTAAATTAAAAAAATAATAAAAAATAATAAAAAATAAAACTAATGATTGGTTGACCATAGAGCCTCTCACAATGCAGGCAATGGCTGCAGGGTGAAGTTGGTGAAGAGCAACTGCAGAAACTTGCAGTAGACTGCAGTCAAATCTTGATGACCTTTGATCACATGATTTTTGTAAAGTTCATGCAGTCGACATGTAGGTGCAAGTCAGACAATTTTTATCCCCATAATGCAACACACTTTTTTATGTTTCACTCACATAATATAATTTTAAAGTATCCATTAAGGTGTCTGTAATATAATAAAAGTGGCAAAAACGAATGTAGACATTAATAAATGCATTTCTATATTTCCCAAAATATTGTTTACAACGGCGGGGGAGTTCCAAGATGGAGGCGCGGGTGGCTTCAACACAGCGCTCTGTGGCATCATCTAGTCTAGTGTATATAAATCATTAGTTTTAACGTAATACACCAGATAGATTTTTGTATTGACTTTACCAACGATTTTGCGCTCCTTTTTGTTTTCCTGTAAATTCCTAGTTCACTGGACAATTTAATGGAAACATAGCTATTGTGGCCTTACATCAAACTGGCAGAGTTTTATAGGTTTGTCATGACTAAATGTTTCTACTTGAACTCAATTCTAAATCAAAGGTAGCCGTAGCCTTTCGGCGTGTTATAACAAATTCTGATATAATTCCTAATTCTAGTTGCGCGTGTTATACAGCATTATCACGTTACCTTTTTACGTTTATATTCCCTTGAATTCCGGAGTACTGATTACCATTTTGCATTCAGCCACTTACTTCCGCGTAGCAGTGACAGGTAGGGTAGTGCTATCCGGGATCTTTGGGACGTCCCTACCCTCAATCCTAAACCTAACCTTAAATCCTACCCTTACTCTAACCAAAACCCTTACCTAACTTTAACCCTTATTAACCATTTTAAATTTAAACTTAAATGGAGTAGGGCCGTCCCAAGGATACCAGATAGCATGGACCGTGACAGGTGGGCGGGCACAGGCACGGGCACGGGGATGGTTACTTGCGATAGGTAAGTTAAGTGCGCAGAGTTCTGGTGGAGCACTCCCCAAAAGAAAAAAGAAGAAGAGGGGCACTGTTTCAGGTTTTCAGGGATATAGTGCATAAAGTATTTTCAACCTGACTTCCGTTTCCCCTGAAAAACTTAAGTAGCGACTCCGCTCAGGTACACTGATTATCGACCTGTCCTTTCACACTCCATCGGTACTTCCGCTGTAAATCTGCGAGGACATCGTCAACACTTCTGTGGAGCGCTCGACAGGGACCAGCGAAAACGACTGTTCCTTGGTCAAACTCCACGGCAGGATGAAGACGCAGGGTGTGTTGGTGGCGGTGTCGATGCTGACTAGCGTAGCTCTGCTGGGACTGATAAACGTGCGGCGGAAAGAAGAGGTGAAGGAGCAGAAACATGAATCGTTCGCGATGATTAAACTGCGTGTGACCAGAGACGTACTGGGAGAGTACCACCAAGAGGTGATCAGTGCCCACAACCTGCTGGACAAGACCAAGGCTCAGGTGGATACTCTGGGGTCAGAACTCCCCCCACTGCAGGCTGCAGAGGCCAAGAAGAAGAGTGAACTGGAGGCATGCCAGGGAGAAAAGGTAAGGAGGAAGGGGTATGTCTGGGGTTTAGAGTGTACACTACGGTATGTATGCATGGCATATAGTGAATTGATTTGTTCTGTGCTCATCGTGTGTGTGTGTACTCTCTCTCCTGTCACAGAAACAGGCTGCTGACGAGGTGGGGGCCGTCGAGGCAGAGAACAGTAACTCCAAAAGTGAGTGTTTAAACACCTGAAACTCTATGGTTACATCAACACTGTTCATAAATGATCTAAGCCTTATTCCTTATACTACTATGATAACATGTATGATAGTTCTCTGCTCCCGGGCGCCGTTGAAGTAGACGTTGATTAAAGCAGCTCCCCGCACCTCTGATTCAGAGGGGTTGGGTTAAATGCAGAATACACATGTCTGTTGAATGCATTCAGTTGTGCAACTGACTAGGTGTTCACTTTCCCTTCCCTTTCACAGTGAACTATAACTTAAAAACAGGGTTAAACAGGTCCAGGACCAGTTCTAGGTGCAAGCCTTGTTTTCTCTTCTAAATATTTTGGTGGATGAGAGACATCTTGTGGTGGAATAAACTCATTGCAGGTCGCTGGGATTAAGAGTAGTATTAGGAGTATTCTGTATATGCAACTGGTTTTATTGAATATGTTTTATTCACTAACCTGTCTTTTAGTATCCCCCTGTCTCTGTCCTGTAACCTCTAACCCCCTGTTCTGTCTGTCCTGTAACCTCTAACCCCCTGTTCTGTCTCTGTCCTGTAACCTCTAACCCCCTGTTCTATCTCTGTCCTGTAACCTCTAACCCCCTGTTCTATCTCTGTCCTGTAGCCTCTAACCACCTGTTCTGTCTCTGTCCTGTAACCTGTAACCCCCTGTTCTATCTCTGTCCTGTAGCCTCTAGCCCCCTGTTCTGTCATGTAGCCTCTAACCCCCTCTCTGTCTTGTCTTGTAGCCTCTAACCCCCTGTTCTATCTCTGTCCTGTAGCCTCTAACTCCCTGTTCTGTCCTGTAGCCTCTAACTCCCTGTTCTGTCCTGTAGCCTCTAACCCCCCTCTCTGTCTTGTCCTGTAGCTGAGTTTGAGAAGCAGAAGGCTGCCTGGGAAGCAGAGGTGACGTCACTCAAACAGCAGGTGGAGCAGTACAGCAAAGTGTGTGCCTTTGTGAAGAAGGACTCTGTAGAGGGCAGGTAAGAGCCTGGGACTAGACCCCTGAACATGGAACACCTCTATACATGTTTGTCTGTATGTATACATGTACACCACAGGTATATGGACATGTGTACACCTTAGCCCTATCTGTCTCTGACTCCCAAAGGAAACTGTGTGGGGATGAACCGCCTAAACAAGAGGCCGCCCCCAAACCAGATGCCCCCAAACCAGATGCCCCCAAACCAGATGCCCCCAAACCAGATGCCCCCAAACCAGATGCCCCCAAACCTGATGCTCCCAAACCTGATGCTCCTAAAGAAGCCCCTAAACAAGAGGCTGACCCCAAACCAGACGAACCCAAGCCTGGGGCCCCAAAGAGGAGATGAGCAGAGCTGGGTATCTTTTGTTCTGTCTTTTTCTGTTAGCATTCCACTGTTTGGTATTCTCTTGATAGCATTAGGAAACAGCTTATAACAGTGAAGATACAACATGTAATTACAGGTTATTATGTAGAAATGCCAGAGACTCAAAAACAACTTAATAAAAAAAAGGCTTCTATCATTAAAATGGATAGTATTTCAGTCAAATACAGTGATGTCAGGGTCTTTTGAGTCTTTCTGTCTGGGACTGTATTAGAGTTGGCTGTAATGTCAGTATGAGGTTATTAACCAGCTTTATGTTGTTCTAGTTATTATCCCCATCTCTCATTGTTGACAGAGGTGTGATCAGTCTTCTCTGGAACAATGTCTTATCTGTCTTATCAGGACATTGGTTGTATTTTTCTTTATTGTGTGAAGGATAACTGACTTTCATTTTGACCTTTGTTTGTTTTTAGGGTGGAAGAAGAGAACGGGAAGAGCAACATGGAATCAAAGACAAGACAAATAAGGAAGCCGGATGAAAAATGGAGACCTTTTTAAACTCAATCGTTAGAACTTGCCCTTCATGCTACTTTAGACTGTTTATGAACTACCATCTAACACATATAAGTGGATATTGAATACTTTTTGTTAACCTTGTCCATGCCTCTCTGTCAGTATGACCCTCCCTCAGGGTGTGTGTGTGATTTGAACAAATGTGTACGTGCCACCAGTATCGACCAATCGGAAAGTCCAGAGCCTCTCTGTCACTCCTCATCATCCTCACTCTGTTACCCCGGTGACGGTATTATGTAGTCGTGGCGACCATAGCATTGACCAATCAGAAGTTGTGGATTAAACTAACTGTTATTTCTGTTAGTCTGATTCTGATGTAATAAAGCTTAACCCTAAAGGAACATTTTGAATGTGGATTTTATTACCTATTAATACAGAACCATTAATATTTAATGTGAGCACAAACATTGGCATTGTTTACTGAGTGTTCTGATTCCATCCATCTTTAAACATTTAAAAACAAATAACTGATAACAGCTGCTGTAGATCTGTTTGAATATCGCAATTACAGTGGGGAGAACAAGTATTTGATACACTGCCGATTTTACAGGTTTTCCTACTTACAAAGCATGTAGAGGTCTAATTTTTATCATAGGCACACTTCAACTGTGAGAGACGGAATCAAACAAAAATCCAGAAAATCACATTGTATGATTTTTAAGTAATTATTTTGCATTTTATTGCATGACATAAGTATTTGATACATCAGAAAAGCAGAACTTAATATTTGGTACAGAAACCTTTGTTTGCAATTACAGAGATCATACGTTTCCTGTAGGTCTTGACCAGGTTTGCACACACTGCAGCAGGGATTTTGGCCCACTCCTCCATACAGACCTTCTCCAGATCCTTCAGGTTTCGGGGCTGTCGCTGGGCAATACGGACTTTCAGCTCCCTCCAAAGATTTTCTATTGGGTTCAGGTCTGGAGACTGGTTAGGCCACTCCAGGACCTTGAGATGCTTCTTACGGAGCCACTCCTTAGTTGCCCTGGCTGTGTGTTTCGGGTCGTTATCATGCTGGAAGACCCAGCCACGACCCATCTTCAATGCTCTTACTGAGGGAAGGAGGTTGTTGGCCAAGATCTTGCGATACATGGCCCCATCCACCCTCCCCTCAATACGGTGCAGTCGTCCTGTCCCCTTTGCAGAAAAGCATCCCCAAAGAATGATGTTTCCACCTCCATGCTTCACGGTTGGGATGGTGTTCTTGGGGTTGTACTCATCCTTCTTCTTCCTCCAAACACGGCGAGTGGAGTTTAGACCAAAAAGCTATATTTTTGTCTCATCAGACCACATGACCTTCTCCCATTCCTCCTCTGGATCATCCAGATGGTCATTGGCAAACTTCAGACAGCCTGGACATGCGTGCGCTGCAGGATTTTAATCCATGATGGCGTAGTGTGTTACTAATGGTTTTCTTTGAGACTGTGGTCCCAGCTCTCTTCAGGTCATTGACCAGGTCCTGCCGTGTAGTTCTGGGCTGATCCCTCACCTTCCTCATGATCATTGATGCCCCACGAGGTGAGATCTTGCATGGAGCCCCAGACCGAGGGTGATTGACCGTCATCTTGAACTTCTTCCATTTTCTAATAATTGCGCCAACAGTTGTTGCCTTTTCACCAAGCTGCTTGCCTATTGTCCTGTAGCCCATCCCAGCCTTGTGCAGGTCTACAATTTTATCCCTGATGTCCTTACACAGCTCTCTGGTCTTGGCCATTGTGGAGAGGTTGGAGTCTGTTTGATTGAGTGTGTGGACAGGTGTCTTTTATACAGGTAACGAGTTCAAACAGGTGCAGTTAATACAGGTAATGAGTGGAGAACAGGAGGGCTTCTTAAAGAAAAACTAACAGGTCTGTGAGAGCCGGAATTCTTACTGGTTGGTAGGTGATCAAATACTTATGTCATGCAATAAAATGCAAAGTAATTACTTAAAAATCATATAATGTGATTTTCTGGATTTTTGTTTTAGATTCCGTCTCTCACAGTTGAAGTGTACCTATGATAAAAATTACAGACTTCTACATGCTTTGTAAGTAGGAAAACCTGCAAAACCGGCAGTGTATCAAATACTTGTTCTTCCCACTGTATGTAAAACTCCTACTACTATAGAATGAAGTCACCTCCAAAATTATTGGCATATTTACATTTTACATTTACATCATTTAGCAGACGCTCTTATCCAGAGTGACTTACAAATTGGTGCATTCAACTTATGATAGCAAGTGGGACAACCCCTTTTTTCTTTTTTTTTCTTTTTATGGGGGGGTGGGGGAGGGGGGGGTAGAAGGATTAGTTTATACTATTCCAGGTATTCCTTAAAGAGGTAGGGTTTCAAGTGTCTCCGGAAGGTGGTCAGTGACTCCGCTGTCCTGGTGTCGTGGGGAAGCTTGTTCCACCATTGGGGTGCCAGAGCAGCAAATAGCTTTGACTGGGCTGAGCGGAACTGTGCTTCTGTAGAGTTAGGGGAGCTAGCAGGCCAGAGGTGGATGAACATAGTGCACTCGTTTGGGTGTAGGGTCTGATCAGAGCCTGAAGGTAAGGAGGTGCCGTTCCCCTCACAGCTCCGTAGTGAGATTAGTAGAAGTACAGCATCTAGTAAAGATGAGGTCAAGCGTATTGCCTGCCTTGTGAGTAGGGGGGGACGGTGAGAGGGTGAGGTCAAAAGAGGAAAGGAGTGGAAAGAAGGAGGCAGAGAGAAATGAGTCAAAGGCAGACGTAGGGAGGTTAAAGTCACCCAGAACTGTGAGGGGTGAGCCATCCTCAGGAAAGGAACTGATCAAGGCATCAAGCTCATTGATGAACTCTCCAAGGGAACCTGGTGGGCGATAAATGACAAGGATGTTAAGCTTGAATGGGCTAGTGACTGTGACAGCATGGAATTCAAATGAGGAGATCGACAGATGGGTCAGGGGAAAAAGAGAGAATGTCCACTTTGGAGAGATGAGGATTCCTGTGCCACCGCCGCGCCGACCAGATGCTCTTGGGGTATGCGAGAACACATGGTTATGCGAGGAAAGAGCAGTAGGAGTAGCAGTGTTTTCTGTGGTAATCCATGTTTCCGTCAGCGCCAAGAAGTCGAGGGACTGGAGGGTAGCATAGGCTGAGATGAACTCTGCCTTGTTGGCCGCAGAACGGCAGTTCCAGAGGCTGCCAGAGACCTGGAATTCCACGTGGGTCATGCGCGCAGGGACCACCAGATTAGAGTGGCAACAGCCACGTCGTGTGAAGCGTTTGTATGGCCTGTGCAGAGAGGAGAGAACATGGATAGACAGACACATAGTTGACAGGCTACAGAGAAAGGCTACAATAATGCAAAGGAGATCGCAATGAAATGAACTAAACATCTGGGAAAGCGAGAGAGCGGGGCCTCCCTCACTTACGTTTCACTGAAACACTGAAATATAACTCTCCCAACTTCCACTTTAGAAATTATAATTGTTGTAAACTACAGCGGTTCAATGTTTCTAGGATTAGACTCTAACTTAGTTTATTCAGCTAGCTAACTTGGTACACCGAATCATATGACGCCAAAGCCAACTAGCATGCCAGCCTCCACACGGTTTAGCACCAATACTCGGTTACAACAAACCACCAGTGTGTTAACATGCCAAGCAGATCATTTGTGTCCGTGTTTAACGTTGTGTAAAGTTTTGGGGTAGTTTTGACAGTTTGAGTGAGTATGTCGTCAACTTATTCAGCACCCTTGATAAAGATGAGCAAAAAATACTATAAAATAAATAATACAAATATTGAGCTATTGTATGCTCAAAGAAATAAAGACAATATTATTTTATTGTATTTTTTTTGTTGAACAAGTTTAAAAAAATTATCTCAAAAAGACAAGTGTCAAAATGATTGGCACACCTGTTTTCAATACTTTGTGTACCCTCACCTTATGAGGATAATGGCACTGAGCCTTTTTCTATAATGTTTTATGAGATTGGAGAACACACTGGGAGGGATCTTAGACCATTCCTCCATACAGAATCTTTCCAGATCCTTGATATCGTTCAGTCTGTGCTTATGGGCAGCCCTATTCAGTTCAAACCACAGGTTTTCAAGTCCAGAGACTGAGATGGCCATTGCAAAATGTGGATTTTGATGTGTGCTTGGGGTCGTTGTCTTGCTGGAAGATCCACTTGCGGCCAAGTTTCAGCCTCCTGGCAGAGGCAACCAGGTTTTTGGCTAAAATGTTTTCGTACTACTTGGTAGAGTTCATAATGCCGTTGACCTTAACAAGGGCCCCAGGACAAGTGGAAGCAAAACAGCCCCATAACATCAAAGATCTGCCACCATATTTTACAGTAGGTATGTTCTTTTCTGCATATGCATCCTTCTTTCAACACCAAACCCACCACTGGTGTGCATGGCCAAAGAGCTCTATTTCCGGTTCCAATCCAAGTGCCAATGCCGTTTAGTAAACTCCAGGCGTTTCCATATGTTGGTTGTTCTCAATAAAGGCTTTTTTTATGGCAACCATCCAAATAACCTATTGGCATGGAGGTGGCGTCTTATTGTAGATTTGGTGACCCGAAGATGCGACCAAGTTTTGTAATTTTACCACTACACCACTGGGGACAAGATTCACTTGTGTCCAATACTAGGCAAGTTTTCCACTGTTCCAGTGGTTTTAAACTTCTAAATTGTTGCCTTAATTGTGTTAAGTGTTTTTTTTCAGTAATCTTTTTGTACGCATTGCCTGATTTTATGAAAGTCAACAACCATTTGTCTCTTTTTATTTGTGAGTGCTTTGCCTTTCCCCATGGTGATGAATGACAAAGGGATTTTACATGCGTGTTACCTCATTTTTATGACCCAGTGAAACAGGAATCCATGGAAAGCCACAATACAGTTCCTTAAACTGATATCAACTTAAAAAAGTAAAATGTTAATACAGATAAAATAATAATAATTTTGACACCTATCTTTTTGAGAATTAAATGTTTTACTTTATAAACCAAATCTCTTTCTCAGATTTTTTTCTCTGTACAATATACTGTAGCTCGGTAATTGTATTCTACTTTTTTGCTCATCTTTATGAAAGGTGCCAATCATTTTGGAGGTGGCTGTATGTGGGAAGTCTAAAAAGTTGTTGATTCTTTAGATAAGCTTATTATGCTCCCTCTAGACCTCTGTCTTGCTGTCACTCCATCCCGTTCACTCTCTCTCCTTTTACCGTTACCTTTCGCTTGGTCTCCCCCTCTCCTATCCATTTACAGTCTCCCCCTCTCCACCTCCTATCTCTTCCCCCCTGCCTCCCCCTCCTCTCTTTCTATTCACAACTGCCTCCCTCCCTCCCCCTCCTCTCTTTCTATTCCCCCCTGCCTGCCTCCCTCCCCCTGCCTCCCCCTCCTCTCTTTCTATTCCCCCTGCCTCCCTCCCTCCTGCCTCCCCCTCCTCTCTTTCTATTCCCCCCTGCCTCCCTCCCCCTGCCTCCCCCTCCTCTCTTTCTATTCCCCCTGCCTCCCTCCCCCTGCCTCCCCCTCCTCTCTTTCTATTCCCCCTGGCTCCCTCCCCCTGCCTCCCCCTCCTCTCTTTCTCTTCCCCCTGCCTCCCTCCCCCTGCCTCCCCCTCCTCTCTTTCTCTTCCTCCCTGCCTCCCTCCCCCCTGCCTCCCCCTCCTCTCTTTCTCTTCCCCCCTGCCTCCCTCCCCCCTACCTCCCTCAACAGATGACAATGCTCCCTTCAGGCTTAAATTAGGCCTATCATTCCGCTCAAGCAAACTCACAAGGTCACTGTTACCGCCCGGCAACTGTAGGACAGGGGGAGGAGTGGACCAGCTGAAAACTGTTGTGCTGGTTAAAGAAGCAATAAAACTGGCCTTCTTGAGACTAGTTGAGTATCTGGAGCATCAGTAATTGTGGGTTCGATTACAGGCTCAAAATGGCCAGAAACAAAGAACCTTCTTCTGAAACTCGTCAGTCTATTCTTGTTCTGAGAAATGAAGGCTATTCCATGTGAGCAATTTCCAAGAAACTGAAGATCTCATACAACGCTGTGTACTACTCCCTTCACAGAACAGCGCAAACTGGCTCTAACCAGAATAGAAAGAGGAGTGGGAGGCCCCGGTGAACAACTGAGCAAGAGGACAAATACATTAGAGTGTCTAGTTTGAGAAACAGATGCCTCACAGGTCCTCAACTACCAGCTTCATTAAATAGTACCCGCAAAACACCAGTCTCAACGTCAACAGTGAAGAGGTGACTCCGGGATGCTGACCTTCTTGGCAGAGTTGCAAAGAAAAAACCATATCTCAGACTGGCCAATAAAAATTAAATATTAAGCTGGGGAGTCTGAGATATGGCTTTTTCTTTGCAACTCTGCCTAGAAGGTCAGCATCTCGGAGTCGCCTCTTCACTGTTGACGTTGAGACTGGTGTTTTGCGGGTACTATTTAATGAAGCTGGCAGTTGAGGACCTGTGAGGCATCTGTTTCTCAAACTAGACACTCTAATGTATTTGTCCTCTTGCTCAGTTGTGCACCGGGGCCTCCCACTCCTCTTTCTATTCTGGTTAGAGCCAGTTTGCGCTGTTCTGTGAAGGCAATTTCTCGCATGAAATAGCCTTCATTTCTCAGAATAGACTGACAACTTTCAGAAGAAAGTTATCTGTTTCTGGACATTTTGATTCTGTAATCGAACCCACAATTGCTGATGCTCCAGATACTCAACTAGTCT
The DNA here is from genome assembly GCF_020615455.1 of Coregonus clupeaformis. Classification (NCBI taxonomy): domain Eukaryota; kingdom Metazoa; phylum Chordata; class Actinopteri; order Salmoniformes; family Salmonidae; genus Coregonus; species Coregonus clupeaformis. The sequence continues at coordinate 6,737,019 of NC_059219.1, forward strand.
CAAGAAGGCCAGTTTTATTGCTTCTTTAATCAGCACAACAGTTTTCAGCTGTGCTAATATAATTGCAAAAGGGTTTTCTAATGATCAATTAGCCTTTTAAAATGATAAACTTGGATTAGCAAACACAACGTGCCATTGGAACACAGGACTGATGGTTGCTGATAATGGGCCTCTGTACGCCTATGTAGATATTCCATTAAAAATCAGCTGTTTCCAGCTACAATAGCCATTTACAACATTAACAATGTCTACACTGTATTTCTGATCAATTTGATGTTCTTTTAATGGACAAAGAAATTGCTTTTCTTTTGAAAACAAGGACATTTCTAAGTGACCCCAAACTTTTGAACGGTAGTGTATATTTTTTAATAACCTTCTGTTGGTCAGGTTTGCTGGAAAACAGTCAGATTTGTTGTTGTTCATATTTACTTTATAATATCCTTTGTACACTTTTTGTCCTACAGGAACCCAGTAGAAGGCTAGATGGCACATCTGAGGCAGGCTCATGATAGAAAGTAGGGAAGTAAACAGAATATTTGGATGATTGTGAAATAAGACTATGAATCCCCTCACACGACACCACACCAAACCCCTGGTTGAACTGGATGATTTTCCCTTTTCAGATCCCTCCCTCATTCTACCCATAAAGTTGTAGGTTCATACCACCCCTAAAGGTGTGGGTTCATACCACCCAGAGAAGTGTTGCTCTGCTCTCATTGAGCACTTCACGTGTCAAGAGTGATGAACCTTGACCTGCACTCAGTGTGAGACACACACACAGACGCACGGCGGAATCTGACCAGATGACATCACAAGCCACCATGGGGTTCCATTGGCAACCATGGGTCACCTTGATGACTAAGGTCAACATGACGACTAGGTTCACCTTGACAACCAGGGCTCACCTTGACAACAGGGTTGTGGCTGGAAAGAAAGAAAAAGGCTGTAAACAGAAGACAGGTTATTTATATCTTGTCTACAGTACATCCATCCACAGTATGCCCACCACAGGGCCACTGCTGGAGTGAGCAGCAATCAACACAAACAACGTTCCTCTCTACTGATCTCCCAAAGGTAGTCCACTTATAAGGCTGTATGTGACGTTATAGCCATAGTTACAGCTAAGAACACATATTCCAACATGGAGTTGATTGACTTTTGTGTGTGTGTGTGTGTGTGTGTGTGAGTGAGAGAGTGTGTGAACTCACGGCTGGGTGAAAGTCATGATGTATTGATCCGGCTAATGCAGGGAGGAAGGGCCCCAGGCCACAGCAATCAATATACTCGTAATTATGTATGGGTGTGTGTGGAGCCCCACAAATTTACAGGGGTGTATATATACCCCGTCCCACAGGGAACTCACACAAACTCCTACACACAGACCACAACCACACAGCTACATGCACACACATACTGTATGTTCTCAAATACCCCAGCACTCTAAAAAGACATAGACTTGTACTTACACAATTTACGGAAACTTCACAAACCTACGCACCCACATGCTGAGACATAACACCTTTGTACCTAGAGTAGATGTGTGAAGGGGACATGCATTGAACGGTTGTTGCTCTTCATGTCAACAACACAGAACATGGGAAATGGAGATGACACACACACTGGACCAAGATAAAGAGGACTACGGTATTGGGACATAGAAAACATTGTAAGTATCTCTCTCTCTCTCTCTCTCTCTCTCTCTCTCTCTCTCTCTCTCTCTCTCTCTCTCTCTCTCTCTCTCTCTCTCTCTCTCTCTCTCTCTCTCTCTCTCTCTCTCTCTCTCTCTCTCTCTCTCTCTCTCTGGTGGAACTCTGGATCTCATCCATGTCTGGTCCTCTCCCTATGAAACTAAATACCATGTTAAATGTACACTTACTACAAACATCAAATCTCTTAAACCAGTTTATACCACCTGTTTGTTTGTTTTTCAAAATGAATTGTCCATTTCACCTTTTCCTGATGTTTCTTTTTTCATCTCTCTTCCTCTCAACACTAGCACACAAAATATCTGTCCTAAAAACACACCCATACCTGTCTCCTTTCAGGCAGAAGACAGGACGGCTGCATGGGGTCCTGTTTGGCCAGGGGCTGTGTGATATGTTTGATATTCGGTTGTTCTCCTGCGTAATCACGTCAACTAAATATCAGACATATTCCTACAGAGCCTGGCACACATCTACAGACCCTGGGTACTAATAGGCCTGTCGGGTCAGATAATCATGGTTTGTATTGTTGTAAATCATTAATAAATGCTTTATTGATTAGCTAGTATTTGACTTTATTCTAAAGAGTTATCCAGTTTTTTAATAGATGAGCATGGACAACTATATTGTAAATTAAAATGAAACAAACATTTATATTTTATATCTCTTCACATTATTAAAATAACCTATTGACCACATTCAGGCAATGTAATGTAGTAGTAGGCTATATTGAAGCCTGCTTAGATTTAGTAAAAAAATGAATAATTGTCTTTGCTTTTGCATCTACTTTGAATAAAGACCTGGAAAAGACTGACTGGGAAATGTTGCCACAGTGATTCTAGAGATAAGATCTGTGTCTGCTGTGTATACAGAAAACAGTGAACAAATGAGAACTGCAGAGGTGTAATGGTTAATGTTGTTTGACATCCGAGTATGGGCTCCCGAGTGGCGCAGAGGTCTAAGGCACTGCATCTCAGTGCTTGAGGCGTCACTACAGACCCCCTGGTTCGATTCCAGGCTGAATCACAACCGGCCGTGATTGTGAGTCCCATAGGGCGGCGCACAATTGGCCCAGTGTCGTCCGGGTTTGGCCGGTGTAGGCCGTCATTGTAAATAAGAATTTGTTCTTAACTGACTTGCCTAGTTAAATAAAATAAATAAAAATTGTGTGTAGGGAATCTCTTCCGCAATATTTGCACTTCCAGTTTGGCAGCTGACAACAGACTCTGCCCACAAAACAAACAACCATTTATGCTCCACTGGGGTTTGTCCATCAACAAATGCAAATGCACCTTTTTATGTGCAGTACAGAGAATTGTTCCTGGTTGTCAGGTCAAAGAGGGTACAGTTGACTTCTGCTATCTGCAATAGTTTGGAACTGTTATATAGATATCAGGAGCAGATATACTGAATCCACTGTGGACATCTAAATTGGGACTGATGCACTTACACAAAGATTGTCTTATCCGATGTGCACTAATCAGGAGTGAACAGTAGGCTAATTATAATGGCACCTTATTGCAGTTATGAGCCATGGCCATAGCAGCCCATCCCAGTCCCACAGATAGGAAGTGGTCCAGACTGTGGAGGCTGCTGATGTTGCCTCTGCATGTTTAAGAGGATGCACGTGGATTGGCCTTCCAAAAACTCCATTTCAAATTAGCAAACTTCACGGAGACATTTTCCTTCTCTCGTTCTCTCATTTTCCATCCCTCCCTAGCTAGCTGTCTTCCTCCCTAGCTGTCTTCCTCCCTCACTCTCTCCCCCTCCCTTGCTCTCTGTCATTTTGTTTTTCTCCCTCACCCTCTCACCCTCTTTCCCTCATCTCTCCCTTACTCACCCCTCTCTCTGAATCCATGTCCCTCAACAGTATTACATATGCAGAGATATTGCGAGAAGTCTTCGGCAGCCTATTTTTATACTTTAATTATCGGATCTTTGACGTAGTTTGGGAACGAGAGACTTTCCACTTTACTTCCAGACACTAATAGTTTGTGCTAGTCATTACGCAACGGCCAATGTGATTAAGGATAATGAGTAATATCATCATGTTTGTGATGTGTACATGCAGTGGTGGACAAAGTAACCAACTGTCATACTTGAGTAAAAGTAAAGATACCTTAATAGAAAATGACTCAAGTAAAAGTGAAAGTCACCTGATAAAATACTACTTGAGTAAAAGTAACAAATGATTTGGTTTTAAATATACTTAAGTATCAAAAGTTGCTTATATTAAGCAAACGGCAGAATTTAGTTTTTTTTTAAATGTATGCATAGGGGCACACTCCAACACTCAGACATAATTTATAAACGAAGCATTTGTGTTCAGTAAGTCCGCCAGATCAGTCAGTAGGGATGACCAGGGATGTTCTCTTGATAAGTGCATGATTGGACAATTTTTCTGTCCTGCTAAGCATTCAAAATGTAACAAGTACTTTTTGGTGTCTGGATAAATGTATGGAGTAAAATGTAAATTATTTTCTTTAGGAATGTAGTGAAGTAAAAGTAAAAGTTGTCAAAAATATAAATAGTAAAGTACAGATACCCCCCAAAAAACGACTTAAGTAGTACTTTAAAGTATTTTTACTTAAATACTTTACACCACTGTGTACATGCTAATACTTTAAAGTATTAGGAAAATTGTATAGTACATCACAATGATGTAAATTTGGCTGATGTGGGTAGTAGTGTATACTGGGTGGGTTTCTGATTTCAGAGGATATTAATATCTATCAGATGCTGCTTACCCAGGATAGGACAGAATAGATCAATATGGGGTCACAGCAGCACCATAGATCTCTATATCTCCTGTGTGTAGCACCCACGGTGTAGGGGTGTGTGTGTATATGTTGTTTTGTGAGTGTTATCAGGACACCAGAGGTGGTGAATGCAAACAACTTAAAAAAGAAAGAACATGAATGTGTATAAACAACAGATAACAAGATAAACTCTGACACACAGACACACACAAAACGCTGATATAGTGTGGATAACACTGCCTATATCTACATAATTAGATGGCTGCATGTTTCTAAGATATTTAATGACATTCATTATAAAGGTCAATGAAACACAGTGATGCCATATTCACAAACACATTTTAAAGCTAGAATCCTTAGTTGCTACATCACTTTTAGGACTTAATGATATACAGTTTAGCCATTGGTTCTTGAAGAATATAACTTATAAATGCCTCATGAGCTTCAATTGTCATACCCCACCAGAACCCAAAATATAGGCTTGTTATACTCCAATGTTTGTAAACAAAGTAAATGTAAACAAACACTGTATAGCCTCAAAACATGGTTAAACCTATCATTCTGATATCTGGATGGTCAGTCCTTGCAATCAAAGCTCTCGCTTTGAATTTGAAAGTGCTTACATTTCTCCAGGCCCATCCCTCAGCTTTTTACCAAAACACAGGCGGGGTTGACGCCTTGTTATTGTTTCAATTAAGGATTCCAGCTTTAAATGACTCATCATAAGTGATAGGACCTCTTGTTATACATGATGACTGATATGCATTAATGTATTAATGTAATTGCATCATAAAGCAATTGTTGGAAAATGCAGCCATTCAAATACTTCCTCGTAATCTAAATTAAAGTGCATCTGCTAAATAAATGTGTTCAGGCACGCAATGGGTATACCGCAGAGGAGGCTGGTGGAAGGAGCTATAGGAGGACGTCTGGTATACTGTATGGCCTTATAATGTGGTCTCGCAACATGGTCCCTCAAATATTGCAGACACCTTCTCTCAATGACTTTCCCTCCCTCATATACACACAAAGGTGCACACACAATTACAAACCAAACACACGCACACACACCTGCTGTCCCGTGATGGCACAGCTCAATGGTTACTAAACAGCTCCATTGATAGAGATCACCAGTGGTTTAACTCTCTGAAGCCTCATGTCACATCCAGTTTGGGGGATCCATAAAAAGGGTCTCATAACTGCTTCCTTGGGCAACTGTTATTTGAGTGAGTCCACACTGTATTCACAGGGACAATCACTGCAGGGAAACAAGAAGAGATGACGAAGGCAAGTCATACCAACGTGTGTGTGTGTGTGTGGTGTGTGTGTGTGTGTGTGTGTGTGTGTGTGTGTGTGTGTGTGTGTGTGTGTGTGTGTGTGTGTGTGTGTGTGTGTGTGTGTGTGTGTGTGTGTGTGTGTGTGTCCAAGGCATAGAAAGATAACCATAAAGAGAGAGAGAGAGAGATGGACCTATAGAGTTGGAGGGGGGTTAGGTGCTGTATAAATATCTGAGTTTGAACAGACCACACCACAGTCCAAGACTGACACCAAGGGGGTCAGGCTGAGAGGAGGGATAGGGAACACTGGACAGAGAGACAGAAGACATCAGGAACTGAAGACTTTGTCCAAGAAGACAGACAGAAGACATCAGGAACTGAAGACTTTGTCCAAGAAGACAGACAGAAGACATCAGGAACTGAATACTTTATCCAAGAAGACAGACAGAAGACATCAGGAACTGAAGACTTTGTCCAAGAAGACAGTCAGAAGACATCAGGAACTGAAGACTTTGTCCAAGAAGACAGATAGAAGATAGAGGGGGAGAAAGACGAAAGTTTCACAACAAAGAGGGATCTTTGAGGGGTAAGTGAGATGGAAAAAAGAGAATTAAAGATGGTGAGTTTGGAAAAGAAAGAGAGAGATTAAGGGAGAGAAAGAGTGAGAGATGGACAGAGAGAGGGAATATTTGTCTAAGATGGAATTAACTGATTTCCTTTCTATAGCCTTAATTCTAAGAGTATACAGTATATCTTTCTTTCCTCATAATTGACAAAGTTGGTTCTATGCACCACACTAAACCCTATGGACTGACTATTGTCTGACTATTGAGTTGGTTCCTCATCCACAGACAGAGATGACAGACCCAGTGAGGATGATGAGGATGATGCTGCTGGCTCTAGTCTTCATCCTGAGTGTCACTATGCCCTGTCTCTCTGTCTACAACAGTGGGGAGTGCTACTTCGATACCAAAGGTCTGTGTGTATGTGTGTGTGTGTGTGTGGGTGTGTGTACCTGTGTGTGTGCGTGCGTGTGTGTGTGTGAGTTTATTAACTATGTGTGTGTATGTGTCTTATAGGAAGCTGTGAGTACATGGGCCAAGTGTATGGAATAGGAGAGAGTTGGATGACTAAGGACTGTTACCAGTGTGTCTGTATGGAGCCATTTGGAGTGGGCTGCTGTGATCAGTAAGTGTGACCATCACACTGTAGCCTTTTACGTCACAATACATACCTCGGCATAGACACTGTTTGATTGTATTGAGCGTTGATAGAACAAAGTGTGTTATTGATCTCTTTACCTTCCTCACAGTGGATCTCAACCCGTGGACTACCCTGATTGGTGTGATGTGATCCGCAAGCCAGACTCCTGCAACACCATCGCTGTGATGAAAGACAATCACAAGCTGCCTTGTCTGTGGGGACGGGGTCGTCTGAGGCCAGGGGCGCGGCAGCCATGGAAATCTGACAGCGGCCCTTTATTTTGATTGGTCCATAATTCTGCCACTCATAAATGGGAAGATGAGAAATGATTAAAACACAAATTGACTGATAGTGTTTCTCACTGTGTCTTATGAACAAATGCAGATAGATTGATATTTACACAGTCAGTGCTTGACTTGGACTGAAATGGGTTCTGGTACACATTATGGGTGCCGGTACTGTTTATATTTGGGTACAGGAGCTCCACAATACTTTTGAGTTAATATTCTATAAGAGGAACAGGAGCTCAAGCAGTAGAGAATTTGAGGTGCTGGTACTCAGCTCCAGTGAGCTGCTGCCCAAGTCAAGGTCTGAACACAGCCAAAGAATATGAACTACTGTAATACAATCCACTCACAGTGACACCGAAAGATTATTAGGAGATTGGGGGAGGGGTTATAAACTCAGACTCACTGCATTATTGAATTTCCTTCATAAATGTATGTTACATTGGATATGTTTAATCCACAAGACGTTAGTACCTAGGTCCTACATGTATCTGATGTTTAAATAAACAGATATGTTTCAAATGCCTTCTGTTCTTCTTCTATGCATGTAGAGTGGTGCTTGGGTAAAATCACTGGGGAAGCAAAGCCAGAAAAAAATAACATATTACAACCTTTGTTTGCTCTATAACCTGTTAGTTCATATGCCTTGCCACCGTGATATATCGGCCTAAAGGCCGAGACAATAAGAAGACAGTGGCAGAATAAATTCAACCACACCTTTGTTTCATCAGAAAATCAGAGAGCAACCTCCGTCCGGTGAAGTCAACAAAGCAAATTGCATGTAACAGACAGTTACATGACCTACAGCATGGTCAAGCAAGTTAATGTTTCCGACATTTTCGGACTACTAAACAACTATTGATTTAGAACCATGGAGAGTTACCGCAAGTCGCAAAGAAAACAGGAGCTGTCTCCACTATTCCAGCACCATTTCAACTTCAACATTTCAACATCATCAAATCACCTATGCTTAGTTTAATACAGTAACAACTAAAAGATACCAAAAACAATTTAGTCCAAGCAATGTAAGCTAAATATGATGTGGCTTTCCATGGTTCTGATTTCTCTGTGTGTGTGTGTGTGTGTGTGTGTGTGTGTGTGTTCATGCAAGTAGAAAAAAACATAATGACTCACCCCAATGCCATCCTCCTCTCTTTCATGTTGACGAAACAGTCTATGACTCTGTCATACAGTACACCACTGTATTGTTCTAGGCTATCTGGCTAAAATGCTTGCTCGCTAGCCTAACTTCCTTTCATGGGCAATGTTAGCTAGTTAACATTAGCCTTCTACATCTAGCTAGCTACATATCGAACTTCCATTCTCTCAGGCCAAGGGCACAATGTATGAATTTATGGTTGGATCAGAATCGCCTTCATAATCATTGGCCAGTACGGAGAAATAAGTAAAACCACAAGTCCAAATCCCTATCTCCATCCATGGCTAATGTAGGAAAGGGACAATTTTAGCTATCTAGGTAGCCACCGGATGACAACAACACAATGCGATGCAACAATTCAAGTTGCTTCTGTCAATAACCGTGTCTAGACTTTACAGTTCATGCAGCTTTTGTATTCTGATAATGGAGTTCTGATCATGGAATTCTGATAATGGAGTTCTGATCATGGAATTCCAAACAAGTCATGCCTCTTCATTTACATTTAAATGTGTCCACCAGGTCCACATTGTGTCCGTTCCCGCGCTATATTCAAATGTCAGTATGCGTTCTACAAATGGTGGAATAGGTCAAATATGATAATAAGGGTGTGTTCGGAAATTCACTCTGGAGTGCCAGAGTGCGCTCAGAGTGCGCTCTGGGTGTTCCTAAATTCAGAGCATTGTCCTTTCGTAAATTCAGAGCGTGTTCAGAGCATACACTGGACGCTCTGGCTGAGGAGTAGGGTTGATCTGAGCATTCTCACCTCACAACGGCAGTCAAGCATCCAAGCTAACTGGCTAAAGTTGGCTAGCTTGCTTGCTACTTCTAGACACAAATGTGAGAATACATCACTCTGACCATTTTACTCACCCTAGCAGAAGTGGTTAGGCTCTTTTCGTGTTGTCTAGAGCGTTAGTGACTGTAACTGTGCTACTGGCAACAATTTAATAAAACATTTTCCCTAAGTTTACTGACACTGGTCATATTCAACAGGTGTTGCGCATTCGTAAATTAATCAGTTATTCTGCGCTCTGGCACACTCAGAAGAGAGTGCACTGAAATCTTAGTAGATAGCCAGAGTGAATTTACGAACGCACCCTAACACAATGCCAACTGATGGCAGTAGGTAACTATTGTAGCTAAGTAACCAGCTAACCTCTGTAGCTTGCAAGCAAGATAACAAGCAACGCTAAAGGGATTACAAACGAGTTAGCATAACTCTAGCCCCCCCCAAAAAAGTGTTTCTAAATATTAGCTAGCTGGCTAGCATTTATGAGGCCAGCAAACACGCTCCCCATACGCTAGGAATGTATTTCCTCCAACTTTATAATGAAAAGATGATCTGTCCCAAAACACACGTTTTCTGGAGACTTGTGGGAGGAGTGCTGATGAAGTCTCCCACTGTATGCGCTTTCAGTAGCCTGATTGAGTCAAGACTGAGGAGAAATCCGCACACAATGCATCCCTGACCAATTCCTTAAGTGGTCAGATAGATCTGAACACAATCAGACCACAAAAACATATTTTGTGCTGTCTAGACATGAACAATGAGGTATTCCTCTTGATGTGATGTGTTGTGATTGGAGTGAAGCCAAATCCAAACTGGCTTCCCTTGACACCATTCACAGTTGAGTTTGCTCAGTTTAGTTCAACGCTGATTGGCTATTATTGTATTCTTTTTTATCAAGGGAGGCCGTATGGGCGGCAACGATGTCGTACTATTTTCGATCAGACAGCATTAGATTGATGGCCTACACATACAGAGACAGCGGGGCACTGTTTCGCTCGCTCTGATGCTTTTTCCGGTGTGATACATTCAGCCTCTTGCGAATTGAAGGAAAATTATGAAACACAGAGAGACGAAAGATAAATAATGTTTTTTTTTATTTCTTGGTACATTTTCTGGGGAAGCCTGGCTTCCCTTGGCATCCATGAATACAAGCCACTGATATTGTCAGTACATAAAGCACAGTCAGACATTGGCCTTTCTGTTTTGTCCACATAGTCTCACGAACCATTGGCAGGCATCACTGTATGGGGGACTAATAGTAGAAAATGATACTGGATGCCTCCAACTCAATCATCAAGTTTGCAGACGACACAACAGTAGTAGGCTTGATCACCAACAATGACGAGACCGCCTACAGGGAGGAGGTGAGGGCTCTGGGAGTGTGGTGCCAGGAAAATAACCTCTCACTCAACATCAACAAAACAAAGGAGATGATTGTGGACTTCAGGAAACAGCAGAGGGTGCACCCCCCTATCCACATTGACGGGACCGCAGTGGAGAAGGTGGAAAGCTTCAAGTTCCTTGGCGTACACATCACCGACAAACTGAAATGGTCCAGCCACGCAGACAGTGTGGTGAAGAAGGCGCAACAGAGCCTCTTCAACCTCAGGAGGCTGAAGAAATTCGGCTTAGCACCTAAAACCCTCTCAAACTTTTACAGATGCACAATTGAGAGCATCCTGTCGGGCTGTATCACCGCCTTGTACGGCAACTGCACCACCCACAACCGCAGGGCTCTCCAGAGGGTGATGCGGTCTGCCGAACCCATTACCGGGGGCAAACTAACCGCCCTCCAAGACACATACAGCACCCGATGTCACAGGAAGGACAAAAAGATCATCAAGGACATCAACCACCCGAGCCACTGCCTGTTCACCCCGCTATCATCCAGAAGGTGAGGTCAGTACAGGTGCATCAAAGCTGGGACCGAGAGAATGAAAAACAGCTTCTATCTCAAGGCCATCAGACTGTTAAATAGCCATCACTAGCACATTAGAGGCTGCTGCTGCATATTGAAATCACTGGCCACTTTAAGAAATTGAATACTAGTCACTTTAATAATGTTTACATATCTTGCACTACTCATCTCATATGTATATACTGTATTCTATTCTATAATATTCTACTGTATCTTAGTCCATGCCGCTCTGTCATTGCTTGTCCATATATGTATATATTCTTAAATCCTTTTCCTTACTAGTTTTGTGTGTATTGGGTATATGTTGTAAAATTGTTAGATATTACTTGTTAGATATTACTGCACTGTTGGAGCTAGAAGCACAAGCATTTCGCTACACCCGCTATAACATCTGCTAAACACGTGTACAGTCGTGGTCAAAAGTTTTGAGTCTTGGTCTTCACAAAGTTTGCTGCGTCAGTGTTTTTAGATATTTTTGTCAGATGTTACTATGGTATACTGAAGTTTAATTACAAGCATTCCATAAGTGTCAAAGGCTTTTATTGACAATTACATTAAGTTTATGCAAAGAGTCAATATCTGCAGTGTTGACCCTTCTTTTTCAAGACATCTGCAATCTGCCCTGGTATGGTGTCAATTAACTCCTGGGCCACATCCTGACTGATGGCAGCCCATTCTTGCATAATCAATGCTTGGAGTTTGTCAGAATTTGTGGGTTTTTGTTTGTCCACCCGCCTCTTGAGGATTGACCACAAGTTCTCAACGGGATTAAGGTCTGGGGAGTTTCCTGGCCATGGACCCACATTTTTAATGTTTTGTTCCCCGAGCCACTTAGTTATCACTTTTGCCTTATGGCAAGGTGCTCCATCATGCTGGAAAAGGCATTGTTCGTCACCAAACTGTTCTTGGATGGTTGGGAGAAGTTGCTCTCGGAGGATGTGTTGGTCCCATTCTTTATTCATGGCTGTGTTCTTAGGCAAAATTGTGAGTGAGCCCACTCCCTTGGCTGAGAAGCAACCCCACACATGAATAGTCTCAGGATGCTTTACTGTTGGCATGACACAGGACTGATGGTAGCGCTCACCTTGTCTTCTCCGGACAAGCTTTTTTCCAGATGCCCCAAACAATCGGAAAGGGGATTCATCAGAGAAAATGACTTTACCCCAGTCCTCAGCAGTCCAATCCCTGTACCTTTGGCAGAATATCAGTCTGTCCCTGATGTTTTTCCTGGAGAGAAGTGGCTTCCTCGCTGCCCTTCTTGACACCAGGCCATCCTCCAAAAGTCTCACTGTGCGTGCAGATGCACTCACACCTGCCTGCTGCCATTCCTGAGCAAGCTCTGCACTGGTGGTGCCCCGATCCCGCAGCTGAATCAACTTTAGGAGACGGTCCTGGCGCTTGCTGGACTTTCTTGGGCGCCCTGAAGCCTTCTTCACAACAATTGAACCTCTCTCCTTGAAGTTCTTGATAATTCGATAAATGGTTGATTTAGGTGCAACCTTACTAGCAGCAATATCCTTGCCTGTGAAGCCCTTTTTGTGCAAAGCAATGATGACAGCACATGTTTCCTTGCAGGTAACCATGGTTAACAGAGGAAGAACAATGATTTTAAGCACCACCCTTCTTTTAAAGCTTCCAGTCTGTTATTCTAACTCAATCAGCTTGACAGAGTGATCTCCAGCCTTGTCCTCGTCAACACTCTCACCTGTGTTAACGATAGAATTACTGACATGATGTCAGCTGGTCCTTTTGTGGCAGGGCTGAAATGCAGTGGAAATGTATTTTTGGGATTAAGTTAATTTTCATGGCAAAGAGGGACTTTGCAATTAATTGCAATTCATCTGATCACTCTTCATAACATTCTGGAGTATATGCAAATTGCCATCATAAAAACTGAGGCAGCAGACTTTGTGAAAATTAATATTTGTGTCATTCTCAAAACGTTTGACCACGACTGTATGTGACAAATTTTATTTTATTTTATTTAATTTTATTTGGATTCAGTGGATGAGTAGCGGCATCATGTCCATGCCAACGGTTGGGACTCTTATTTTGAAAGGAAGTTAATGTGGACTTTCGCGCTGACTTTATACGCAAGTCGGACTCGCGTGGCGCATTAGATGTTTTACTATTTGTAAATGTATACATAGCTAGCTAGCTAGTTATTGACAGAGAAGAGCAACACATGTTAGGGGGGTTCGTTCCATAGCTCGTAGTGGCATATAAAATGTGGACACTGAAACCTTTAGAATCCGGAGGTAACTTTTGTTTTGCCCAGCTCTAGCTAGCTAGCTATTTTAGCCATAGCGGATGACCAACCCATCAGCTAACAACATGAGCTAGCTAGCTACATTTGACAGCTCGTTCTAGTTGTTCGCTAGCTATGTTTCTCTGTGTATTTTGGAGTATCAGAATACGCGCTTAGAAGATGAGAATCAAACCTGTTACAGTAGCTATTAAAAATGGTTTGGGTAGCTAGCTATCTAATTAGCTAGTTAGTATTATTCCTATGACACACTTTATCAAAGTTACACCTAACTAGCTAACGTGCAGTCTTACACTGGTCATCTTCTATCTAGGACATACAATATGATGATTAAGCCCTTAATTCATCCTCCAGTTGTTTTGAATAAGAACATGACCTTTCTCACTATTCCATCTCATGACATGTCCTGTCCCAGCTATCACCCACTACCTCCTGCCAGGTAAGGAGTATGTGGTGGGGCGTAAGAACTGTGAGGTCATCCTGCCCAATGACCAGTCCATCAGCCGGGCTCATGCTCACCTTACCGCTACAGACCAGGTGAGCGAGAGAGAGAGAGGGATATTCTGTATTAGGAGTAACTGTATTTTTACTCACACACAAACCCTACACACCCACTTAACCAGAGCACTACCCTACAACTCTAAATACTTAACTGAAAAATATAAAGGCTGAATGTGAGCAGCCCTACATTCTGTCTCTAGTCCATCAAATGCTGTCATATCTCTCTTGCAGTAGAAGGTGCTCTTGCACTGTTCACTGTCTTTACTTGCCTGCATGAATCTCATCTTATAGACAGAGCTGGGTTTTTTTTTGTCCTAATGCTGTGCATGTGTTATATAAGGAGACACTATCAAAATCCACGTCTTGTATTGTTTGGTTAAGAGAGTTTTTCATAAAGTAGAGGTCTATGTAACCAACAGACTGTGGTTGTGTTGTGTCATGTGCCAGACCCTGACCCTGAAGGACTGCTCTAAGTATGGGACGTTTGTTAACGACGAGCGTCTGTCAGGTGACACCCCTCGCAGCCTAACGGCAGGGGACAGAGTGACATTTGGGGTCTTCCACAGCAAGTTCAGGTGTGCACCCAAATTTACACAATGATAAGTATTCATAAGAATTGTGATGCACACAATAATTTGAAATCTATGTCCCTCTCTCCAGTGTGCAGCAGGTAACGGTGGTGGTGTGTTCGTCCTGTGTGGATAATGAAGGGAAGGTCTCTCTGTCTCAGGCCCTGCAGCCTCTGGGTGGCCGACTGGCCAACACCTGGACACAGGACTGCACTCACCTGGTCATGCCCACTGTTAAAGTCACCATCAAGGTCAGCACATGACCACAAAGTGTGTGTGTGTGTGTGTTTTAATTCATCTGTACATACAGGATGTGCTCTCTCCCCATGCAGACTATCTGTGCGTTGCTGTGCTGTCGGCCCATAGTCAAGCAGGAGTTTTTCACTGAGCTCACCAAAGCCCTGCAACAGAAACAACCACCTCCAAAAGCTGAGAGGTACTAAGAGACACCCGACACACACACGGCTGATGCTCACCTCCACAAACCGCACAATAACAGCTGCCACTTCATCCAGGCCTCATTTTATAGACCTACAGTGCATTGGGAAAGTATTCAGACCCCTCGACTTTTTCCACATTTTGTTACGTTACAGCCTTATTCTAAAATGGATTTAAAACAACAACAAAAAAATATCTACACACAATACCCCATAATGACAAAACAAAATCAGGTTTTTAGATTTTTTTGCAAATGTATCAAATAAATAAATAGCACATTTACATAAGTATTCAGACCCTTTACTAAGTACTTTGTTGAAGCACCTTTGGCAGCAATTACAGCCTCGAGTCTTCTTGGGTATGACGCTACAAGCTTGGCACACCTGTATTTGGGGAGTTTCTCCCATTTTTCTCTGCAGATCCTCTCAAGCTCTGTCAGGTTAGATTGGGTTCAAGTCCGGGCTCTGGCTGGACCACTCAAGGACATTCAGAGACTTGTCCCGAAGCCACTCCTGCATTGTCTTGGCTGTGTGTTTAGGGTCGTTGTCCTGTTGGAAGGTGAACCTTCGCCCCAGTCAGGTCCTGAGTGCTCTGGAGCAGGTTTTCATCAAGGATCTCGCTGTACTTTGCTCCATTCATCCTACCCTCAATCCTGACTAGTCCCCAGTCCCTGCCGCTGAAAAACATCCCCACAGCATGATGCTGCCGCCACCATTCTTCACCGTAGGGAAGGTGCCAGGTTTCCTCCAGACGTGACACTTGGCATTCAGGCCATAGAGTTCATTCTTGGTTTCATCAGACCAGAGAATCTTGTTTCTCATGGTCTAAGAGTCCTTTAGGTGCCTTTTGGCAAACTCCAAGCGGGCTGTCATGTGCCTTTTACTGAGGAGTGGCTTCAGTCTAGCCACTCTACCATAAAGGCCTTATTGGTGGAGTGCTGCAGAGATGGTTGTCCTTCTGGAAGGTTCTCCCATCTCCACTGAGGAACTCTGGAGCTCTGTCAGAGTGACCATCAGGTTCTTTGTCACCTCCCTGACCAAGGCCCTTCTCCCCCGATTGCTCAGTTTGGCCGGGCGGCCAGCTCTAGGAAGAGTCTTGGTGGTTCCAAACTTCATCTATTTAAGAATGATGGATGCCACTGTGTTCTTGGGGACCTTCAATGCTGCAGACATTGTTTGGTACCCTTCCCAGATCTGTGCCTCGACACAATCCTGTCTCGGAGCTCTACGGACAACTTCCTTCGACCTCATGCCTTGGTTTTTGCTCTGACATGCACAGTCAACTGTGGGACCTTTATAGACAGGTGTGTGCCTTTCGAAATCATGTCCAATCAATTGTATTGACCACAGATGGACTCCAATCAAGTTGTAGAAACATCTCAAGGATGATCAATGGAAACAGGATGCACCTGAGCTCAATTTCGAGTCTCATAGCAATGATTCTGAATACTTATGTAAATAAGGTATTTCTTTTTATAAATGTGTAAAAATGTCTAAAAACCAGTTTTCGCTTTGTCATTGTGGGGTAATGTGTGTAGAGTGATGAGGGAAAAAATATATTTAATCCATTTTAGAATAAGGCTGTAACATAACAAAATGGGGAAAAAGTCAAGGGGTCTGAATGCTTTCCAAATTCTTTGTATATGCCAATGGATTAAATGGATACTGCGAGGTAGACTAGTTAACAATGGCTCGCAAAACTACTTTTAACTTCCTTCATACTGGTCGCAGAGACTTCTAAATGGTATCCATGAGTTAATCTGACTCTAGGCAAGTAGATAAAGATAATTGCCCAAATCTCTCACTATCCCTTTAACCTTATTGAATGACTGTTTGTGGGTGTTAATAGTTTCTTCCCAGAGATAGATGAGCCCAGTCTGAATAAGGATGAGGTGGACCTGACAGAGAGGCCAGAACGTAAAGAACTTTTCACTGACAAGACCTTCCTCTTCCTCAATGCCAAACAGGTACTGGCCTGTCTCTCTCTCTCACTCTCCAAACTTTCTCTATGAATAGCCGTTATACAATCCCACGTTACAGAACAGCCCTCGCCTCACATGGCTGCTTAATGTGAGAGTCTGAATAAATCAATTAAGGGCTTCCATTAGTCTTTATGGCCTGATTATTGCCTCCTGATCAACATTTGACTTGGATAGAGAGCTCTTCTCATCAGCTAGGAGACCAGGTAATGATGATAGGACATTTGTTAGGTGGTTGGTTATGTGTAGTCACTTAGTTGTATTCGGGGAAATAGTTGTTAAAATCTGTGATGTTTTTATTTTCTCTCTCTCTCTCTCTCTTTCTCACTCTCTCCGTCTCTCTGTCTCCGTCTCTGTCTCTGTCGCTCTCTCTTTGTCTCTCTCTCTTTCTGTCTCTATCTATCTCTCTGTCTCTCTCTCTTTCTCACTGTGCCTTTCTCTATCTCTCTCTGTCAATCGCTCTCTCATTCTCTGCCTCATTCTCAATCTCTCTCTCTTTCTCAATCTCAAGCTGCTTTATTGGCATGAAAAACATTGCGTCAATATTGCCAAAGCAACAATGTATACAATATACATTAAGTGTACAAAATGTGCTCTTTCCATGACATAGACTGACCAGGTAAATCCTGGTGAAAGCTATGATCCCTTCATCTACGATTGAAGTGGAATTTACAAGTGACATCAATAAGGGGAGGAGACAGGATAAAGAAGGATTTCTAAGCCTTGAGTTAATTGAGACATGGATTGTGTATGTGTGCCATTCAGAGGGTGCTTGGGCAAGACAAAATATTTAAGTGCCTTTGAACGGGGTATTGTAGTAGGTGCCAGGCGCACCGGTTTGAGTGTGTCAAGAACTGCAACGTTGCTGGGTTTTCCACGCTCAACAGTTTCCTGTGTGTATCAAGAATGGTCCAGCCAACTTGACACAACTGTGGGAAGCATTGGAGTCAACATGGGCCAGCATCCCCGTGGAACGCTGTCGACACCTTGTAGAGTCCATGCCCCGACGAATTGAAGCTGTACTGAGGGCAAAAGGGGGTGCAACTCAATATTAGGAAGGTGTTTGGTATACTCGGTGTACATTATAATAAAATAATGAATAATAATAATATAAAATGGTAGTAAATAATAGAAATAACAGCAATAAAATGGTAACAGTCAATAGTAGAAATAGAAAAATTGAATTAATAATATGGACAATAAAAGGCTAAACATGAAAAATGAACACGCTACTATTATTACTACTAAAATGAATGCTACCACCACTATTAACACTAATACTACAACTATCCCTACTTCTACCATTACCACTAGTAGCATTTCTACCTCTGTCTCTACCTACTAAAACTATAACTGTCATCATCACCATTACATCAGTACTACTACCATCATCATTACAACTACTACTACTATCACCACCATCATTAAACTACTATCATTACCCCTACTACCCGTACTACTACTATTTCGAATAATAATCACGACAATAATATCAATAACTCTCTCTCTCTCTCTGCCTCTTTCTCTATCTCTCTATCACACACTCATACACACTCACTTGTTCGTTCCTTCTCTCCAGCAAAAGCGTCTGAGTTTGGCAGTGAATTGCGGAGGTGGGAGGAGCCAGCTCCTGGAGGAGGGGTCTGTCCCTGTGTCACTCCTGGAGTCGCCATTGAGCTGTGTGATCAGCATGGCAACGGGAAACTCCCAAGCACTAGTGCCCCCCTCCACTAAGAAGTGGGCAGACTCTGTGGGGAGGATTCTACAGAGGTACACACACTGCAGTATCATAAAGACAGAGTGCAGTTTGAGTGTGTTCGATACCTAAAAAGGGAGAGAATTGTGGGGGGTTGAATGACACAAACAATTGAGACATTCCTGAAGCTTTTGAGACTTGAGGCTTTTCCTATGTAAATTCACTGTTGAAGGACTGCTGTTAGGGGGTTACGCTTCTTCTCTGCAGCTCTGAAACTAGACTAACTTATTGGGTCAGCACAGTCTATATTTACTATCTCTCACGCTCTCCAGGAAAGGTCTTCGATTCATCACAGAGTCTGAGATCGGATTGGCTGCCATCTATGTCAGCTGTGACAAGTACTGTAATCCCTCCAATCAGATGGCTGACTCAGGTGGGTGGGGCTCTCAGGGTGGGTGGGGCTCTCATACGGTGAATCATAGTCTGTTTAATTTGAGTTCCTGATTTTATAATGATATGGACTTATGGAGTGGAGTCAACACTATTGTATTGTTGTTCATGTGTTTTTTCCCCTGGTCAGAATCCATGAGAATGAAACCCACCATCCCCGGTGCCACACTATCCCAGAATGCACCAGTGGATGAGACGGTGCTGCCAGCGGCGTCTCAGAACATCACAGCCTATGCTGTAAACACCGAGCCCTCACAGGGCATCAGTGGGTAAGACACACGCACACACAACCTGAGCTCCAAACAACCAGTTCTACTTGAGTGTGTCAGGCTGATCTGTGCTGTCTTATCCCCGGGTAGGGTGGATGTGGCTGGGGTGAGTGCAGTTGGAGAGACCCCTGAGAGGGACCAGAGCCGGACAACCTCTCGTCTTGACCGACCCAAACGCTCCTCAGGCAGAGAGCTGGCCGGGACCTGCACAGTGGCAGAGACTATGATGTCATCATTCAGCGCCTCAGACAGCGCTGGTGGTGGCGGCTCAGACAGAAAAAAAGGAGAGCTACAACACCCAGGTAGAATGGTTTCTAATGACTTAGGCAGAGTGGGTGGGTGTCAGTTACAGTAGTAAAGTTCTGGCATGGGCCATATAAACTGAATACATGTGTCTGCTAAATGACATTGTATTATCATGATATTAGGTGGAGGGAAAGGTGATGCTATCACCAGATTCCTAGCCACTGCCCCTCGGACCATCGGGGGAGTGCAGACGATATCCCAACAAAAGCGCTCCTCCCAGAAACAACAGGTCTCGCAGAAAGGTTCCCCCCAGAAACAGTCTGCCCTCACAAGTTTCTTCCAGCCTGTCGGCAAGAAAAGGCAAGTGCAGTTCTCTGGAGATATCCATACAATTCCACACAGAGGCTTATCAATCTTGAGTTAATGGTGATATTATATACAGACACCAATGTTTTCTCTCTCTCTCGCTCTCAGACCTCGGGAAGGAGAGGAGTCCTCTACTGTCCAATCAGAGGCCAAGCTCTCCAGGAGGGAAGAGGAGGAGGGGGAGAAGAGGAAGAGGACAGTACCACAGCACACGGAGACCTCCAACACCACACACACACGTGCTCCCTCAAACACCACCACACACACTCCTTCTGCCATGACACACACACGGGCTACCACACACACCCCCACAGGCAGGTCCCAGGGCCAACAGAGCTCAGGAGCAGGTCAGACTGAGGCTCTGTCAGGGGGGGTCTCCCACCCTGCCCAGCAGGGGCTCCAATCCAGGAAGAGGAAAGAGATGGAGGAGGAGACGAAAGGGGGTGGGGCTTCAGAGATAGAGATGGACGAACTGGAGTCCATCATGTCTGAGGACATGGATGAATCAGATGAGCCCATGTCAGCCAGTCAAGGCCAGCGGTCGAAGCTGACGGAACAGAGTTCAACCAATCAAGGCCAGAGGTCTCAACTGACAGACAAGAGCTCAATCAATAGAAAACAGCTCCTAAAGACAGTGGAACTTACCTCTGCCAATAAGAAACAGCGGGTTGATCCAGTGGAACCAATCACAGCCTATCATAGGTCAAGCTTGGATTCAGAAGAGGGCTCGTCAGCCAATACAAGACAGCGAGCGGAGCCTGTAGCTGAGGTCAAAGAGGAAGAGGTGTCTTTCATTGAGGTGAAAGGAGCTGTCACTGTGTGTGTGTGTGTTATCATAACGTACAGAATAAATTGATGTGTTTCTATCAGGGCGGGGGTCAATTCCAATTGAAGCCACTCAATTCAGGAAGTGATTTTAAATTAAAATGTAAGAATGGATAGCTTCTACTTCTCAGTTTCATTGAAAATATATGCCATTTTTTAAATCGCTGAATTGGAATTTCAGTTTACTTTCTGAATTGACTGGCTTCCCCAGCCCTGG
Source organism: Coregonus clupeaformis (assembly GCF_020615455.1). Lineage (NCBI taxonomy): Eukaryota > Metazoa > Chordata > Actinopteri > Salmoniformes > Salmonidae > Coregonus > Coregonus clupeaformis. Next base: position 6,757,936 of record NC_059219.1, read on the forward strand.
TTTCTATTATGTGACTATTATTATTAACTATCCTTCATCTTCTGTCCCCCCAAGGCAAAACCAGTTAGTGGTGTGGCTCCTGGTCATCTGGAAAAGCCGGAGACTGATACCAAACCCTCCAAACCTGCCAAACAGAACGCCTCAGTAAGTCCTGTCTGTATCTGTCTGGAGTAGGGGCCAGTGGAGAAGAGTTAGTTCTGTCAGTAACTGGTCTGGAGTAGGGGCCAGTGGAGAAGAGTTAGGTCTGTCAGTAACTGGTCTGGAGTAGGGGCCAGTGGAGAAGAGTTAGTTCTGTCAGTAACTGGTCTGGAGTAGGGGCCAGTGGAGAAGAGTTAGGTCTGTCAGTAACTGGTCTGGAGTAGGGGCCAGTGGAGAAGAGTTAGTTCTGTCAGTAACTGGTCTGGAGTAGGGGCCAGTGGAGAAGAGTTAGGTCTGTCAGTAACTGGTCTGGGGTAGGGGCCAGTGGAGAAGAGTTAGGTCTGTCAGTAACTGGTCTGGAGTAGGGGCCAGTGGAGAAGAGTTAGGTCTGTCAGTAACTGGTCTGGAGTAGGGGCCAGTGGAGAAGAGTTAGGTCTGTCAGTAACTGGTCTGGAGTAGGGGCCAGTGGAGAAGAGTTAGGTCTGTCAGTAACTGGTCTGGAGTAGGGGCCAGTGGAGAAGAGTTAGGTCTGTCAGTAACTGGTCTGTGTGTTGTGATGTAGGGTTCAGGGGGTGAGAATCTCCCCAGTAGACTTCTAGTGGTGGAGTTCAAATCCCTCACCGTGGCAACACTGGCCAGACCTAAACCACGCCCCACGGAGACGCACAGCAACGTCAACATGAAGGACTTCAAACGCTTCCGCAAGGTAGACCCCAGAATCCACCTCACCACAACACAGGGTCATGGGACTATGTTAGCTTAGTGTCTCTGTTTCTGTGTGTGTGTCTATGTGTGTGTAGTAATTCATGTGGATGTGTGTTTCAGGTCCCAGTGCCCGGTGCCCAGGGTTTGCCCAACATCATCGGAGGGTCAGACCTGTTGGCCCACAACCGGGGCAAGAACTCTGAGCTGGAGGAGTGGCTGAGAGACGCAGCAGAGGTACACAGTCCTACTTCAGCTGCTTTTTACTACAATACTTACTGTCTGTTTAGCAACCCCTGAGACACACAAACACTCCTAGAAGATAAGAACATGGTATTTACCATGAAATGGTGTAGTAACAGGGGGTGAAGGGGCTGAGGCTGGGTAGAGAGGAGATGGAGGGGCTGGTTAGAGAGGAGATGGAGGGGCTGGTTAGAGAGGAGATGGAGGGGCTGGTTAGAGAGGAGATGGAGGGGCTGAGGCTGGGTAGAGAGGAGATGGAGGGGCTGAGGCTGGGTAGAGAGGAGATGGAGGGGCTGAGGCTGGGTAGAGAGGAGATGGAGGGGTAGAGAGGAGATGGAGGGGCTGAGGCTGGGTAGAGAGGAGATGGAGGGGTAGAGAGGAGATGGAGGGGCTGAGGCTGGGTAGAGAGGAGATGGAGGGGTTGAGGCTGGGTAGAGAGGAGATGGAGGGGCTGAGGCTGGGTAGAGAGGAGATGGAGGGGCTGAGGCTGGGTAGAGAGGAGATGGAGGGGTAGAGAGGAGATGGAGGGGCTGAGGCTGGGTAGAGAGGAGATGGAGGGGTAGAGAGGAGATGGAGGGGCTGAGGCTGGGTAGAGAGGAGATGGAGGGGCTGAGGCTGGGTACAGAGGAGATGGAGGGGCTGAGGCTGGGTAGAGAGGAGATGGAGGGGCTGAGGCTGGGTACAGAGGAGATGGAGGGGTTGAGGCTGGGTAGAGAGGAGATGGAGGGGTTGAGGCTGGGTAGAGAGATGGAGGGGTTGAGGCTGGGTACAGAGGAGATGGAGGGGTTGAGGCTGGGTAGAGAGGAGATGGAGGGGTTGAGGCTGGGTAGAGAGATGGAGGGGTTGAGGCTGGGTACAGAGGAGATGGAGGGGTTGAGGCTGGGTAGAGAGGAGATGGAGGTTTGTGGGTCTGTGAGTCAAAGCCCTGTCTGTGTGTTTCAGGATGAGCGTCAGAGCAAGAAAGAGGAGACTTTGGGAGATGACCTCTTCAGGTACGAGTCAAGGCTTGTTGGGATGCAAACATCAAAACAACCCAAATCAATGGGGGTCACATTATTTCAGGTGGAGGGCACCACAGCCTACAGTACATGAGGTTTGGAGTCAGGCTGTGAATGGGGTTAAGGGAATTATGGGAATGAATGTGGAGTGATGTTGATTATGTTGCCCCCTCCAGCCCCCAAGGTAGAAAAAGTCAGCCGCTCCATCTGCAGTCTGCAGCGGAGCAGAAGGGTTGGAGCACCCAGCTTACACAAACATCACATTCCCAGGGGGCATTGCTCCGTGTTCAAGGACGTCACTACCAGACACAAGACAACAGAGCCATACAGGCTGACGCACACACAGCTGCCTGCACACAGGATGAATGGGACTAAAGGCTCTCTGCTGAGCTCTTCATTACTCCACACTCATTCATTCATCTATTCATTCCCCTAACCCCAATTTAAAAACACAAAACAACATTGACCGCACAGCAACATAGCCTTGGTTGTAGCTGTAATCCAACCAACATGGCTGATCTCAGGTTTTGATTCTGATTCACATACATTAGAGCTGTATTATCCCTCAAGGTTAAATTAGCTGGTCCCCTGCATACATACAATACACATCAACACCATTTTTGGATTCGCCTGTCAAATAGTCATCTGAAAAGGAACGTTTAGACCAAGACGCACAGAACCGAGAGATAAACATTCCTGATGTGAGTGGGTGGATCTTAGTTTTGGCTTGTCACTGACCAATCAGTGCCCAGTGGTTCCTGTGTCACAGCTGGTTGTCTGGGTTATGCTGGTGATGTATGCGCATGTTAAGGCTGCTACATTTCCCCTTGGTAAGCGTAAAAGGGGTGTGTTTGTGTGTGCACGCCTGGAGCGAGCCTGTGCTGTTTGATCATTGAGTCATGATGCCCACTCAGTCATGCATGGCCAGAGGACAGCCCCGGGTACTAAGAAAACAAGCTGCGGTTTTATGTTTTTGGGTCCGGCCCGAACCCGTCTCCCAGACTTAGTTTATTGGGAGGATGTTTGGTTTGAGCTCTTCAAACACGGCCAGAAGTTTACAGCGCTGGCTTAATTTGGGCTATTTTTTATATTTGTCCAAAATGCATCCAGGATTGATCTAGCAGGAATGTTAAAAGCCTGAGTGTCTAGGTGGATGTCTGGCTGGCCACTGCCCCGACTTAACCCGTGTGTGTGTGTGTGTGTGTGTGTGTGTGTGTGTGTGTGTGTAGATACAACCCCAAACCCACCAAGAAAAGATGAGAGCACCTGGATGCAACATGTGAAGCCCTGCAGACGAATGGAATCTTAAGACACAGGAAGGGATGTCAACACCCCATGGAATGTTTTGCGCTTCTAGAATTCTTAGTTTGATAGAACTGCTATCTCCGCTCCACTAATAATGTTAATGAATGGATATTTTAGTTAACTCTTCATCATTGTACTCAAAATGACCAGAGGGGCCTTTCAATGACAAATGTTTAAACAGTTTTTGTCAGTGATAGATGTGGGCATAAATGTCTAACTTTCTATGTACTGTACACTAATTATATACCTTGATTTAGTCACTGATGGCGAGCAATGTAAACAAATAAATAGGTTTTACGTTTCAATATATATTTTTTAGATTTTTATTTGTCCATAATAAAAAATACAGTATACAAAACATATGAAAAACTAATTTGAGTTGTACAAGAGAGGAGTCCAACTCTACCATGCACAAAGCAGCTTGTCTGTCTGTTGTGAACAGGAGAAGACCATGGAATACATGTAAGACAGTAGTAGAAAACCACTGGTTAGACCCCAGGGGTTGGGGAACCTGCTGTTTCCTTTTCTTATGAATCAACCCCTAGCTAACCCTTCTCACCAAGGCACCTGCTGTGTAGGACATGTAGGCCTAATTAGCCATAGGCTGATGGCCTATCTGAGGGCAATGTTGAGTGACTACCACCACCTTGATTACACCTATCCAATGATTCATCTTTTCAGATCTGGATGGAGTGCCTAGGGGCTGGTTGCTAGGGGTTGGTTTGGAATACAGCATATTCCCCAGGAACTGTCCATACGTTTTCAGGTATTTGCCACGACAGAGACACATGAGGCATATGATGGCTGTGTGAAAGTGACATCGTATGAGAAATGTCACAAAGAATACTATACGGACCTGGATTCAGAGCAACAGGCATAATATTTACTCCATAATGGCAACCATGAAATGTGCGTTTAACATAGTCATTATGACTTCAATAGGCGATAGTCAACTCCTGATAAATGCAAGGGACTAGCAGTTTTGTATTCAGACTGGTGGACGGCAATGAATGCACCTACAGTTTGCGCTTATCCAATGTGCACTTATCAGGAGTCGTCGACTGTAGAATAATTTTATAGACCCTTTACTGTGTTTGCAGACATTGTCGCACGAGGGCGATGCGCGCAAGTTGGTGGCAGAACACGGGGAAGTTCTTATAGAACGCCAGCAAAAAAAGCCTCTCCATGTTACTTATGAGTGCATTTCACACTACTTTGGGATTATACGGCTCGTATGAATGTCCTGCTTAATATGTTTGTCTCATCGCAAATCAACTGCAAAAAAACACTTCAACCAGTATAATGGCTCTTTGGCTAGCTTTTGCTACAGTCTATGTCAATGAGCGTTAGCGTTCTAGCTAACAACTGCTGCATTCAAAATAGTTATTTTGCAAAGATCACAACCAAAAATAATCTTAGCGACTGTTCAAGCAAGAATCAAAACATCATGGTAAGCGTATGAGAACCCAAAAAGTTATTTTGTTAGGAGTAATAAAAATGTAAATCTAGACTATGTTGAATGGGCGCAGATGGCGATGGCTTTCTTACTGCAGCCAAGAGTCGCGCTCATCTGTGCGTCTAAATAAGTATTTGGCTTTTTGTTATGGTCTAACATCAATAGAGAACACTTATGCCCGGTTCGTTGAAATCAGGCTCACATGTACAGTAAATTAGCAATGAGTTATCTGATCCAGAATACATTCAGGTGTGTGAGTGGAAGGGTTTGCATAGGAAAAGCAATAAGAGGAGCGCTCCAACCATTGTGAGTTAGTTCTAATTCGTCTGATTAGAATGGTGATGGGTTTTTGATTCATCTGTTATTCATCCATTACTTCAACGTTCCCATTACATCCTGGTCTGCCAGATACTGCTTGGGGTATGTAGCTTGGCACTGATGAGAAACTCAGGATTGAGATGACGTCAGAAACACTATAGCAGCTATGGGCCTATCTCTACAAGGTTCCATTTCCTTGAAGCTTTAAAGGGGAGTTGTAGTGGTTCACAGTTCATTGCATGGTGAAGGCCATCAGAGAGATAGTAGAACAATTGTTTGAAGTAGACCGATGATGAGAAATCAGAAAATGTTCTTGCATGAAAGACAAGGTGAGCAAATAACAAAATCGTAAGAAATTATGGTCCAGGAGAAGTTACAAAATGTCACATGACTTTTTAAAAAACCTTGTCACACTGCAGATTGGACTTCTGGATAGAGGACACCAAACCCTGTCTGACAGCTTCCCAGTAGAAACCAAAACAGTGGAGTAGTAACGGGTGGTGGGCTGAACCTAGTCATGTACTGGAACTCTAGCCTGCCTCCACTTCCATTGTTTTGAGTTCTCTCAGAAGTGGTAAGAAAGCATCAGAGTTCAAATAGGTATGTCCACTGCATACACAATGAAAAGATAAAAAAGCGTACTGTTTGGCTTTGCCCTTTTAACTCAGCACTCTGTTGGTAATAGTAGCTTAGTTGAAACGGTTGTTAAAAAGCCAACAAAACACTCGTAAAAGTGCCATATTTTGACAATCTTGTACATGTCTTATGACGACAAACAAAACCTGGTTATAAAGTGTGAAAATGCAAACAATCATAGGTAGAACATTTTCAAGCATCATAACAGGGTTATTTTACCTGCCATAAGCACTGTACCATGTCATGTCACTCCTCCTTAATTCCTCTCTCCCCCTCTCCTCCTCATTCCTCCTCTCCCCCCTTTCCCTTCCAACTCCTTCACCCCCTCCTTCCTTCCTCTCCATCCACACTTCACCTAGATAAACTCCCCTCCTCCTCCTCCCCCGTCTGTGATCAGCTTGCCTTTCTTCTTCAGTCTCTTGAGCAGGCAGGAGGCAATGCCTAGAGCACCGCCCTTTAGGAAGCGAACAAAGTTGTCTCCCACCAGCGGGCCCATGGCAAACAGTCCTGGGTCCTTGGTGCACTCGAAGGTGTAGGGGTGCACGTCCATGGGGTTCTGCTTGCAGGAGATGGGCTTGGTGGGGTCCAGTCCCAGGTACTGGCCCTGGCCCTTGAGGAAGAACAGGTTGGGGTGGGTGCCGATCAGCACCAGGGCCATGGAGATCTTAAAGGCCTTGAGGGAGTTGCTCCCCTGCAGGACACACTTCATGTCTGGCTGGAAGGACACCACGCAGTGCTCTGGGAAGCTGGTGTAGTCAGGGAACAGAACAGGACCACCACCGGCGGTCATGTTACTTGTGGGAGGTTGGGGCTTGGAGCACATCTTGGAGCAGACTGAGGTGGCCATGCTGGGAAGGCCATTGTTGGTGGAGGTGGCAGCCATGTTTGGTGTTGCGTGTGTCTGGGAGTGCATCATGTGGTAGACCTTGTGGTATTCCGGGTAGAGAGTCTTGGGTAGCTGTTTAAAGATGAGGCCTGGGTCGTCTACGTGTTTGCGGAAGGCATGCAGCACCGAAATGTTGTTGTTACAAGCGCACAAAACCGCATCCGCCGCGCTTAACCCCGCCCCCACGATCAGCACAGGGTCAGAGTTCGGCCCAAGCTTCTTCCGGCTCACAGCCAATCCCAGGGCAGAGATGCTGTGGAACACAAAGGGAAGCTCCTCCCCCTCCACACCCAGCCGAGCTGGCGAATCAGACGCGCCCGTGGCCAGAACTACATTCTCCGAAAACAGGCAGAAAGGAACATGGGTGTCGCCCTGCACCTGCTGGTACCCCCTCACCTCCCACAGGCCCGCACCTCCCCCTTCGTCTACACCCTCACCCTCCCTCCCCTCGTACACCCCCTTTCCCCCCTCCCCCAAACCCCCTTCCCCTCCATGACCATTCTCTAGACCCTCCCCCTCGTGACCACGGAGAAGTTTCTGCACAGATGTCACGTAGGTGTTGTCAACAAAGTTCTTCTTCAGGCCCATCAGCTTGACGTAGTTACGGTAGTAAGACGAGATCTCCTCTGGAGTGGCTCGGTCGTTGGTCACTCCCCTGGAGAGAGAGAAGAGAGAGGAAGAGCACTCGTTGTCAAACAAAATATCCTTTAGTAAACTCTGTTACAGTATTAAGGACATTTAAGCTGTCGCATTGTTTTCAATCTATTTCACTTCATTGCAGCCTCTCATATCTCCCTCCCTCTCTGTCAGTACCTGCGTTTCCCATTGTTAGTCAGGTCTCGGTAGTTGATCCCTGGCAGTTCCATCCAGATGCCCAGACTGATGGTCAGCATGGAGCCCTCCATCACCTAGAAGAGAGAGATTAAAAGAGAGAGGATTGGAGGTGAGGATTTAAAGAATGGAGTTTAGGTTTAGCATTAGAACAAATGGATGAGGAGATTTTGGGGTTGATGTTTAGGGGTGAAGTCTTGCCAGGTTTCCCAGGCATAGCTCTGCCCAGCACCATGGGTGAGGGTGAGGTGTAGGGGTAAATGAATGGGAAAGGAGGGTATAAGCGGTTTAGGGATAACTCACGTGCCAGGCTCCTCCAGGCGTAGCCCTGCCCAGCACCAGGTGAGGGACGTGCTGCTGCTTGTCTCGTCTCCACTGTAGCACAGGGGGAAACTCGTAGCCAAAGTCAGCATTGGGGTGCAGCAGGGTGTCAAACAGCACCGCTACAGGGTTTCCTGACCGCCCCTCCAGACCCTCACTCAGATACTCCAGATCCTGCACAGAGAGAACAGACTTTATCATGTTTCAATGTTTATGTGTTCGTCAACTGTGATCTGTGTGTGCGTGCTGTACGTGTGTTTAATGCAATGTTTTGATGTTTACCTGTTCGGTGATGGGCAGGTGTCTGGTCTCCTGTAGCTTCCTGTACAGAACAGGGTTTGGGTGAACAGCTGAAGGGTCCAGGTAGGGCTTGTAGCCACTCAGCAGGTAGGACAGGCAGATACCTGATGGCCCGTTACCTAAACAGACACAGAGGAGAGAATCAAATGTTTACGATGTCAGAGGTTACCTGTGAATGATGACAGCGGGCGAGGTGGGGTGGCGAAGGGGTGCTAGCCTCTCGGGGCAGAGTTAGAGGTCAGAGCTAAACATACCTATGATGACCACAGGCAGCGTGGGGGGATGCTCTCGGGGCACAGTGGTCTCTTCCAGAAGAGGCATGGCTGTAGCCAGGGCCAGCACACTGAGAGAGAGAGAGAGAGAGAGAGAGAGAGAGAGAGAGAGAGAGAGAGAGAGAGAGAGAGAGAATACTCGTAAACAAAGTGAAGATGGTTGCAGACAGTCTTTCATTCTCTCACCGGTTAAGTGAGTGGGGTACAGTAGAGTGTGGGACTGCCAAATCATACAGAGAGTGTTTGCTTGGCCAACAGTAGAGCTGTCGTCCGTTAAGAGTTAGAGCCTTTTAGCTGAGAGAGAGGGTTGTGGTCTGTTAAATTACTGTAGTTGTCACTTCTCAGTCTGCTTCTCAGTCTGGTGTGACAGGTTCAAACCGGACTGGATCGGCCATCGACGGTTGTTGTTTTATGTGAGCGGAGATCCCATCCCTCGGTCTGTCTCTATCGGCACTCAGCTGACTCCAGCACACACACAGGGAATAAAACAACTATTCATCCTGCTATTGTGTCCATCTCTGTCTCTCTCGGTCTCTCTCTCTGTTTCTTTCTCTGTCTCGCTCTCTCTCTCCCTGTTTCTCTCTGTGTCTCTCTCTCTGTACACACACACACACAGTCATGACCCCCCTCATATACAGTGGGGGAAAAAAGTATTTAGTCAGCCACCAATTGTGCAAGTTCTCCCACTTAAAAAGATGAGAGAGGCCTGTAATTTTCATCATAGGTACACGTCAACTATGACAGACAAGTTGAGGAAACAAAATTCAGAAAATCACATTGTAGGATTTTTAATGAATTTATTTGCAAATTATGGTGGAAAATAAGTATTTGGTCACCTACAAACAAGCAAGATTTCTGTCTCTCACAGACCTGTAACTTCTTCTTTAAGAGGCTCCTCTGTCCTCCACTCGTTACCTGTATTAATGGCACCTGTTTGAACTTGTTATCAGTATAAAAGACACCTGTCCACAACCTCAAACAGTCACACTCCAAACTCCACTATGGCCAAGACCAAAGAGCTGTCAAAGGACACCAGAAACAAAATTGTAGACCTGCACCAGGCTGGGAAGACTGAATCTGCAATAGGTAAGCAGCTTGGTTTGAAGAAATCAACTGTGGTAGCAATTATTAGGATATGGAACAGGGACGGCTTGTTCAATAGGGCGATATGGGCGACGCACTGCCAAACGGGAAAAGGAAGGGATTTTTTTTCTAATCAATTATAAAAAAAAAAAAAAAAATTATATTTTTTTTTTATAAATTTATAAAAAATTATATCACGGCAACAGCAGTTATCAGTGTTCACGTCTGATCTGCCAGCCACTAAATGTCAAATCAGGCTAAAGTCGTGCTTCAAATGGCCCCGCCCGTTTTTTGGGCGATTTCAGTCAGGTTGAAAATCGCCCAGAAGTCTCTCATAGCCTGTCATGTAAAATCTATTTGTTTCACATTTCAAAGCTTTCAATACATTCTCTATGGGTGTCTGTGGGCATGCACTTACGCGCTTTCGTCATACATAACGTAACCATGAATGAACGTAACTAAGAAAAGACCAGGTAGCAGCCTCAATCAATTCACTACTACTATCAAAATGGCTAGGCTTCAGTCCAACTCGATTGTGTCTTTGAAAGAAGTTCCTTTTTGTCGGCGAACAAATGAAGATAAATTGGCAACGAAACAATTAGGACCTCCCAGACCAAATTTAATAATTCAACAGGTGTCTACTAAAGGGGGGAAGTCCTACACCCGAGGATTTTCCAAAAATTGGTATGAACGGAAAACCTGGCTAGCAGGCTGCGATGTAGCTAATGCAGTTTTTTGCTACCCCTGCTTACTCTTCCACCCTGAAGGCGGCACAGCAGACAGCACCGCTTGGACAGCGACTGGTGTAACCGACATGCACCATCTTTCAGAAAAGATTAAGAAAAATGAGCTGTCAAAGACCCACATATAGCTGTTTGAGATTGTCTGCTTTTGGGAGAGTGAATATTGCCACTCAACTGGATGAGGGATACAGGCTAGCTGTCCGCCGCCACAACGATGAGGTTAGCAACAGCAGAGTCGTGAACACTGTCTACGAGAATCGAGACGACCTCATATAATGTTTTGAAGCCATCCGGACGGGTTCATTGGGTTCATTTGACCAGCACACCTTGAGAGAGGCAGCTGGCTACGTGAGGATACTACATGATGAAGATTTAATTTTTTTCCTGCGGCTTTTCACAAAATCATGCCCCACGTCGACATTCTGTACCAGAAGCTACAGAAGAAGGACATCGATGCTGTCTCTATCAAACGTGCCCTCGACAGCTTCACAAGCAAGTGCAGGCCATAAGGTAAGATTAAACAATATCAAAAAATGTGGTAAAAGCTCTTGTTGATCCTGCAATCTGAACAAATACCAAGATGCTGTATTTTCAGCTGATATTTCATTTGTTTATGGAAATGCATATTGTTTATGCAGTGTTGAGGAATGTGAAAGAACACCCTTGATTATTTTTACTGTGATAACTTATTTTGCTTTTGTAAGCCAACACTTTTGAGATCAGTCAATAAATGCTTCTGGTATTGACTTATATGCTGCCCCTGTCTTCATGTTGTTGCTGGACATATCTTTTTAAAAATGTGTGTAGGTCACCTAAATCATCAGAAAAATTGCCCTCCCTGAGAATTTGTTCAGGAGCCGCCACTGATATGGAAGACATACAAGACCACTGATAATCTCCCTCGATCTGGGGCTCCACGCAAGATCTCACCCCGTGGGGTCAAAATGATCACAAGAACGGTGAGCAAAAATCCCAGAACCACACAGGGGGACCTAGTGAGAGCTGGGACCAAAGTAACAAAACCTACCATCAGTAACACACTACGCCGCCAGGGACTCAAATCCTGCAGTGCCAGACGTGTCCCCCTGCTTAAGCCAGTACATGTCCAGGCCCGTCTGAAGTTTGCTAGAGTGCATTTGGATGATCCAGAAGAGGATTGGGAGAATGTCATATGATCAGATGAAACCAAAATAGAACTTTTTGGTAAAAACTCAACTCGTTGTGTTTGGAGGACAAAGAATGCTGAGTTGCATCCAAAGAACACCATACCTACTGTGAAGCATTGGGGTGGAAACATCATGCTTTGGGGCTGTTTTTCTGCAAAGGGACCAGGACGACTGATCCGTGTAAAGGAAAGAATGAATGGGGCCATGTATCGTGAGATTTTGAGTGAAAACCTCCTTCCATCAGCAAGGGCATTGAAGATGAAACGTGGCTGGGTCTTTCAGCATGACAATGATCCCAAACACACCGCCCGGGCAACGAAGGAGTGGCTTCGTAAGAAGCATTTCAAGGTCCTGGAGTGGCCTAGCCAGTCTCCAGATCTCAACCCCATAGAAAATCTTTGGAGGGAGTTGAAAGTCTGTGTTGCCCAGCGACAGCCCCAAAACATCACTGCTCTAGAGGAGATCTGCATGGAGGAATGGGCCAAAATACCAGCAACAGTGTGTGAAAACCTTGTGAAGACTTACAGAAAACGTTTTACCTGTGTCATTGCCAACAAAGGGTATTTAACAAAGTCTTCAGAAACTTTTGTTATTGACCAAATACTTATTTTCCACCATAATTTGCAAATAAATTCATTAAAAATCCTACAATGTGATTTTCTGAATTTTCTTTTCTCATTTTGTCTGTCATAGTTGACGTGTACCTATGATGAAAATTACAGGTCTCTCATCTTTTTAAGTGGGAGAACTTGCACAATTGGTGGCTGACTAAATACTTTTTTTCCCCACTGTACACACACACACCCAATCAGGACCACAACACCCCACCCACCCCGCCGCGCCCCCTGCATCGTACACACAGGCCGTGGCTAGACGAACCTCCGCTTCCCAAACAAAAGACAGTACGCATCAAATCTATGGAGGCTCAGGTCTCTTGTGCCACGGTGCCATTGTGTGTGTTTGTATGTTATGTGGCGGTGCCATTGTGTGCCCGGCGGGGTGTAAATCCCCCCGATCACTCCCAGCAGGCTCTAATCCTGCCAGGCCTGTTTATATATTTGCCGCCCTTTTCACTGGCCGGCGCGGTGGGAATGTAGACCTGGCATGCTGACAGACTAGACAAGAGGGGCGCGCCTTTCTACCCCCACCCCCGTACACACCCACCCAAACACCTCCCCTCTAACCCTGCCTCATGCACACACCTCCTCCCTGCTTCCCACCACCTGCCACAGGTCATCCACACCGTCTCCCTTCCCACCTCCCCTCTGACATGCACCCACCTCCACTCCCACATGCACCCACCTCCCCTCTGACAAACACGCACTCCCCCGCATCGCCCCCTTTCCACCTCCCATTCCCCTGCCCAGCCCTGGGTGAGACAGTGCAGCATGCTGTTTTTCACCCAGTGCTGGGGTGTTACCCTTTTCAGTAAAAGTGGCAGGATTCCATACACTGGCCGTGCTCTGTTTGGGCGGGAGTCCCAGAGAGAGCGATGGAGGGAGCGGGCAGCCGTGCCCCCTATTTGGCAGGCTAAATCTGGCATTTCCACACCACTGACCAATTTAACACTCACCCACATTCAGCCAGCTTACTCGCATGGAGAAGGGGGGATAGAATATGTACTCAAAACTATGAGAACTTGTAGAAACTTCTAGAACTTCTACCTGGCCGCCAGAGGAGCATCTCAACCCTGCTTTAAGTCTGGTTCCCCTCAAGGTTTCTTCCTTCCAGGGAATTTTTCCTTGCCAAATGTGCTACTGTTTACTCTCGGAGGGTTTAGGCCGGGTTACTGTAAAGCACTTTGTGAAAAATGTTTTGGTTAAAAGCACTATATATAAAAAATGTGGCAGTGCCAAGGTTGAATGGGTTAGGTTCAGTGCCAGGGTTGAATGGGTTAGGTTCAGTGCCAGGGTTGAATGGGTTAGGTGGCAGTGCCAGGGTTGAATGGGTTAGGTGGCAGTGCCGGGGTTGAATGGGTTAGGTTCAGTGCCAGGGTTGAATGGGTTAGGTTCAGTGCCAGGGTTGAATGGGTTAGGTGGCAGTGCCAGGGTTGAATGGGTTAGGTGGCAGTGCCAGGGTTGAATGGGTTAGGTGCCAGTGCCAGGGTTGGGGTCAATTCCCTACCAACGCAACAAGCCAGGGGACGCTTGTTACATCAGATAAACAATTTTGTTACTCTCAGGGCCAAAATCACTCAGTATCTGCACCTGTACAAAGTCTGCATCTTTTCGGTATAAACAGGAATAAAGAATAAAATGTTAAATAGGAAGAAAAACGGTATATATTAAAAATAACAAGTGCAAACTTTGTACAGGTGCCACAAACTTTGTACTGTGTCAGAATATGAAAGGTGTGATATTCAATAGACTGTCATTACCCTTGGATATTCTCTCTCTCTCTCTGCATCTGCACAGTTCTTCCAGTAAATGTGTTTTTTGTTAAATTTGCTGTGTACATTGTTCAAAGTAGTCACTTTGCATAGAGTTGTATGGTTTGTTAAACTTTGAAATCAATGGTTTTTGTTTGGCATACATTTTAAAGTGAAAAATCTGAGTCAAAGCATAATTCCGTTACCGTGGAGATGGCCAGCTCTAGGATTCCCTGCATGTAAAAGTGCTGATATAAAGCCAACTGCATACGGCTGGCATTCTGAGCTGGAATGTTTGAAATAAATAGGCCTAATAGGAATTGTATCTGTTTTAGCTGTAATTGTGTTTTATGTTCTTGTACTGTAGAGCCTTGTTTACACCATGCACTAACATGTGAGTTTGGGGATCTGATCAAGTATGATCCAATCACTATCTGATTAAGGTTTGTTGCGTCTACAGATTGTATTAAAATGTGTCTCTTATCCATCCATTGTGTCCGCATTGTAGCCAGATTAGCTGTTATTTGACAGATAATCTGGCCAGACAGGTAGTCTTTCAAAATAATATTTATTTATTTTAAAGACATTTACTGATGACATAAGTCAATGGTGCTGCTACCTGACAATTGGTTTAGAGGCAGGTATAATGATGATTTAAATGGTTTGGCCATCCAGATCTGTTTACACTTGCGTGCCTGACTACCTCCGAAGGTGGACAGGAAGATCTGATCACAATCAGATCACAATGTGGCTATTAATCGTTTATACCTGTCTACAAATGTGGGCACAATCAGAATGAGGACAAAGTGTGCATGTTTGCACCAGGTATAAACAGGGCTTAATTCAACCCTCCATTTGGCTAACTATGCCTATACCACAATAAGAATTTAGCAATTAGGCCTACCAAATTATGATTGTTACTGTAATCAATGTTTACATTCTCTTCAAATAGGCTTGTGGATTGCACAATTACCGCCTATCACGGGACTTGTCTAGTCTAAAAGGCACTGCGTTTTTGGCCCGGTACACAATATTTACAGCATTCTATGTTAGGCTACTATAGGGTATGCTACTAAGTCTCTTCCCCATCCGTGATCTTGAGTGATGCCATAGTACGCGGGCGCACATGCGAATAGCGACAATTTCATCATCCTTGTAGGCTACTACCTATAATTTAGGTCAGACACTCCCGGCCATCCTCTAGCTCTCCGCATCCCTCCAGGAGAAAGCAGCAACACCATCCCTCAGCTCTGTAGTGGCAGCTCTGTAGGCTACTTACCTCGGTACGATGTATCTCTATATCTCCCAATCGCTCCTCTGTACGGCCGACGGCCGCCGCTCTCACTGTATAAATATGCAGTCGCCGGTGGGAGGATCTAGCTCATGAGATGACACACATACCACCCCTCCTCTCTCTCTCTCTCTCTCTCTCTCTCTTTCTCTCTCTGCAGTGAACAGACACTGTCTGATGAGATGTGTTTTAACCATCAATGACAGCATCCAATCCTGAATATGCTACTAATGTCACTCACTACTTTTATCTATCCACCTCAAGGACAGATGTCCTTGCTTCAGAAGGAGAGAGGAACCGGTTTCTCGGTTTCTGTGTTTGACCAAAGATTATGGATATACTGACAAGATACACGTCTCTCCGCCCTTACAATGGGAGTCGTTGTCCACAAAGCGGCACGGCGGGCAGTCTAGCTCCCGCCTGTCCTTCTTCTTCGTCAATGTTATTATGGCGGTCCGCATTAGAGTTGCATGACGCCACCTACTGTAGGGTGGAAAACTATAGAAAAATATCCATTGTAATTTTTTTTTTTTTTTTTTTTAAATCAGACGTCATACAAAATACAAATTTAAAAGAAAGCCCAAAAAGCCCCAGCTCACTCCTTCAGTGATAATCGAAATCACATCCTTACATAGGCTCAGGGGCCTGTGTGGACGGAACATTCATTTACAGGATTCCTTGTAATTCCTCTGCTGTAAAATCCTGAGTCCCAAAAAAACGTTCAGCCGCACTCACAACGATGCCTATTTTCTCAGATTTCTTCTTTGTTTGAGCTGTGCAGTTTATAACCAATGCAATAAATGATACAAAGTCCACATTTTTAACATGCAACATGCGAGGATCCTGTTGGCAAGGAACATTTAATGACGCCTCTAATCCAACTATTATAGTTTCTTCAACGTCACTCCTTTCGTCCACTGTTCTCACCGCCTCCAGATAGGAGACATGTTGGACAGCCCTTATTCTTGCCACCTCGGTCTCCTTCACCCTAAAAGGGCACTTCATGAATTCGGGTGCATGCTCGCCACCACAATTGCAGCATTTCGCCTCAAATGGAATTCGTTATTCCTCCTGTCTGCATACACTTGACATGTCCAAATAGTTTACATTTATCACGCTGCAAGGGTTTGGGCACGAAGGCTCTTACAGGATATCTCACATAACCCAAATATACATATAAAGGGAGAGACTCTTCTTCAAAGAACAATAGAACAGATGGAGTGGGCTTCCTCACTCCGTCCACCATAGGGGTCAGTCGGTTTCAACCACTGCATCTACTTCAGTTACATCCTTTGCACTCACTTCTAGCGCCACTCCA
The DNA here is from genome assembly GCF_020615455.1 of Coregonus clupeaformis. Classification (NCBI taxonomy): domain Eukaryota; kingdom Metazoa; phylum Chordata; class Actinopteri; order Salmoniformes; family Salmonidae; genus Coregonus; species Coregonus clupeaformis. Next base: position 6,774,311 of record NC_059219.1, read on the forward strand.
GAGATAACCATTTTAATAGGCGCCTTGCTTCACAGATCCACACACGACACATTCCAATCCGATATATTTTCATTATTGTATAAAAAAAAAAGTATTATTCGATGAAGGTCGTTGACGTCAACCACCGGTATTCAATGGAGAGATACTATGCTACTAGCCTCATGATATGAATATGCATAGCCATCTCGAGACTCTGATATAAAGTTGTTGTTTTTTTCATAGTTGCCGGGATGTCAAGTGTCCTACTTATATTAGTACACTCGTAACAACTTAAGCATTACGAAACTTATATTCGATCAAATAAACCTCAGTGGGTGGGCCTGGCTCAACCTCATGAGCCATTCACTTTTTTAGTTGACCAAATTCGACACTCATTGACCTCCATACAAAAACTCCTTGCTTGGTAGGCGAAACAAGGAAAAATCGCCACCTGGTGGAGGGAGACAGATTTTCCGCCGAGTTGGGCATCTCTCTTCTTCTTCCTCTCTGGTTTGACTTCAGCGTCACATTAGAAACTCGCGTGACTGCACGGACAGGACAGGTATAGTGCGCGAGCACAGATTCGTAGTCTCGGCAAAGAGCGCACGCTCAGACAATCGCGCGCCTTCTTCAAGAACCGGACGAGGAAACTTAAATTGATCAATTTGATAACGCTACATTGTAGTTAACATTCATATTGGAACGCGGCAGGAAATCCATATATGGGCCCAGACTCCCATATTGGAACGCGGCCTACTAGCAAGGAACTCCTTATATGGTGACCATGCTCATTTGCTCATCTGCATCCAATCATCATTAGCTACAAGTCAGCCTCAATCTCAATAATCAACCACCCACATAGTATTTAAACGGCATCCTTCTTCACGCCTTTGTACATCTGCCTAAAAAGCAGTCTGAACTACAAGTGCATGCTGTTTCGGGACTCTACGCACCCTGCGCTAAGGCGGGCCAGCTCAACCCTGGTCCATGACCGGCTTACGGTCGGGGGTTGGCGCCACCAGCAGGCTCAGTACAACCTCGACTCATCATGCTTCTTGCACAATGGGAGCGGCCATCTCAACCTCGGTTCACTTCCGGGAGGGGCCAGCACAACCACGGCTGGGGGTTGGCCCTGCCTGGAGGCCAGCTACCAACCCCCAGCCGTGAAATTCGTTGCAATCATCTAGGCCCTAATGTTCCTTTGACATATTGATAGACCCAATAAAAATCTATACTGAACAAAAATATAAATGCAGCATGCAACAATTTCAACGATTTTACTGAGTTACAGGTCATATGAAAATATGTAGATAAATTCATTAGGTCCTAATCTTTGGATTTCACATGACTGGGCAGGGGCACAGTCATGGGTGGGCCTGGGAGGGCATAGGCCCACCCACTTGGGAGCCAGGCCCACCCACTGGGGATCCAGGCCCAGCCAATCAGAATGAGTTTTTCCCCACAAAAGGGCTTTATTACAGACAGAAATTCTCTGTTTCATCAGCTGTACAGGTGACTGGTCTCAGACGATCCCGCAGGTGAAGAAGCCGGATGTGGGGGTCCTGGGCTGGTGTGGTTACACATAGTCTGCAGTTGTGAGGCCGGTTGGACATACTGCCAAGTTCTCTAAAATGACATTGGAGGCGGCTTATGGTAGAGAAATTAACATTCAATTCTCTGGCAACAGCTATGGTGGACATTTCTGCAGTCAGCATGCCAATTGCACACTCCCTCAAAACTTGACACATCTGTGGCATTGTGTTGTGTGACAAAACTGCACATTTTAGAGTGGCCTTTTATTGTCCCCAGCACAAGGTGTACCTGTGTAATGATCATGCTGTTTAATCAGCTTCTTGATATGCCACACCTGTCAGGTGGATGGATTATCTTGGCAAAGGAGAAATGCTCACTAACAGGGATGTAAACTAATTAATGAGGGATGTAAACAAATTTGTGCACAAAATTTGAGAGAAATAAGCTTTTTGTGTGCATGGAAAATGGGATATTTTATTTCAGTTCATGAAACATGGGACCAACACATTACATGTTGCGTTTATATTCTTGTTCAGTATAATTTTTTGAAATGATTTTGTAACATTTGTTGTTGAGCTTAAACATTTTATTTTCCCAGATAAATCTTGTAGAGTTGAAGAGAGATGTAATATTTAACCACAAGAGGGCATAATTGTGTCACATTTTGACAGGCTATTGTATTGTACACTGGGGTGCACCTGTATTTGCGTACTGTTTACCCATGACTTCACTTGTCCTTGGTAATATTTTAACATGTTCCACTGAGTTTCAACATGTGTTGATTTCTCATGCATCAGGTTACCAAGACCAGTGTGTATAAAGAAGGGGACTGAGCCCAGTAGACTACATTAGTTCTGAAGAGACCAGCTCTGCTGGTGTTGCTGTTCTGTCTGTCTGGGACATGGGGTCAGGGAGAGAGTGGAGGGGTTAGGGAGAATGACATCACTCAACAGGGTCACAGCGAACTGGGGGAGAGCAGTGATAATGGCGGTTCTCACATCTGGGCTGAGCTGAAAGCACTGAGAGACAAAGTGCACAGTATGGGAACCATCCTGGTGGAGCAGAGAGTGGAGCTGAGGTACATGGGAAACAGATTGTCAGCTAGTGAGAGCCAGGTGGAGGAACTGAAGAGAGACAATGCAGGTAATGAGGATTTTTATTGTATGAAATAAATCATATGACTTTACATGTAGGTCCATTGGCAGGTTAACGTTTTTTGTCATGAATCTTGTTCTGGAGGCAGCTCTGCAGAGTGGTCACTAGCTGGCACAGCCACAAAGTCATGAAATCACACTGCTAACCCTAATGCCTAACCTTAAATGAATACCAAAAAGTGAAATTCTTGTATTCATGGATTTTTACAATATATACACTTTTGACTTTGCAGCTGGCCCATCTAGAATAAGTTGCTCAGTTCTGCTTCCAGGGCATTATTCATGCCAATAAACCTCAACCTGCGGCCCATTCACTCTAGTGTTAAGCAAAGCTACTCTGGGAGACTTGTTCAATTTCCTGAATTAAATTATTATAATTTGTGAATACATTGTCATGTTATTTCAGCCCTGGAGACCAGACTGAGTGTCAGTGAAAGGCTGGGAGAGGAGCTGAAGACAGAGAATGCAGGTATGCTGAAATGATATGGTCATAAGCAATCAGTAGGGAATTATTACTATTGATACAATTTAGTAGCAATCAACAATAGCTTGAAGATTACATGCTTGAAAGTTTTTTTCTTCTTAATTCTACAACTCCAGCCCAGGCAGAAGAACTGTCAGCCTTGCGGAGCCAGGTGGAGGAGCTGAAGAGAGAGAACACAGGTAAACAGACAAACAACTTTATCTCAAGTTTACTCTGATAAAAACTTTAGTGCTGAAATGCATCAGCCACCACTTTTTTGTTCATTTATTTTATTATTGTCTGCTGACTTTAAGATTTTTCAAAAAATATCTTGCTTTGTTACTTTTTATTCTCCATTATTATTATGTATGTATCCTGTGTCCTCCCCTGTGTTCACAGACAGACCAAAGGTGGCCTTCTCTGCTGGTTTGACTAACTCAGGAGATGTAGGACCCTTCAATACTGAGACCCAACTGATCTACACCAAAGTCTTCACAAACATCGGCAACACCTACAACCCAGTGACAGGTACTGCTTACACATCAATATACATGAACACACATGTCCACGTGGGCCAGCGGCTGAGTCCAAGATCACAAAACATGCTGCTCCAATGTCCATGGGCTTGTTCGAGAGTACAGTCGACAGTGCAGGCGGCTGCCGACTGACTGATCTACAAAATGAACTTGCATCATAAGTAACTAGTCTATTTTACTTGTAGATCAGTCAGTCACAATTTACCCATGATACATTACGGTGTTAACGCTCTCGTACACGGCCCATGTGAAACTGACAGTGTTGCTGATCTCTCCCTCCTTTCCTCTGATGCAGGTATCTTCACAGCACCAGTGAGAGGAGTATACTACTTCAGGTTTTCTATGCTTTCTAATAAAAACGAATTGCTTGGGGGTGTAAACTTGTACAGGAATGGCCAAATAATATTGCATAATGGTCAGTATTACAATGCTGGGAATGAGTATGTGTGCAATGGAGTGACTCTGCATCTGCAAAGGGGTGATACGGTCCATATGCGCCTTCCCAAAGACTGGGCAGTGTATGACGATTATTCTAACCACAGCACCTTCAGTGGCTTCCTGCTCTTCCCTATGTGAGGGGAACGCCAAGAAAGCTGTAGTTTAGTGGTGGGAATAATCTGTTGGTATAAAGCCTCCTATAGGGCTCAATGTTATTTTGACATAGGCCTATATATGGGTAAACGCAATAAAAATTCAAATGGACTGCCAAACGTTGGGTTCCCAATAAATGACTGTGAGAAATATATAGTGTGCGACTTTCTTTATTGTTATTTTTCAATATGATTAATAACGCATCTGCTGAAAAGCAACATTGAGTTATTCAACATTCTAAATAATTTGAGCCACTGTTACCTCAGGACTGTCATGTCTTTGGTGATAATGCAGCAGACAGTTGTAGGATCTAACTGTAGGATATTCATTTTTTTCCAGCCTTGAAGGAATAGTTCACCACAGAATCAGCAATAGAAAGTTGCAGAACTAAATCCTGAAATGAATAAGGCAACATCCACATCTGTTTTTGGATAAATCTGCTTAACTCTCATAATGCATATCACGGGGGTCCACACAACAGATGGAATATGAACTTAGGCTATAAACTCGACTTCAGACAACTTTTCAGGTTTGAATATGTCTGATAAACTGCTTAAATATCTATTTAAAGAGCCGTATCAAAGGCTATGTCCTCGGTATAGGCTACTCATGGTGCTAAGAACTGTTCATACACATCCAATCTTTTTCAGCCACCTGTGGCAGAACTCTAAATAATAAAACACTAGATCGGGTGGGTGGTAGATTAGAATGGTTCATCTGAAACACTTGTCACACTTGCAGTAGGCCTACGCATAGTCTTGCGCCTAAAGACAACACTCGCTCTATGCGTAATTCTGTGCTAATTTGGGGAGACTTCCATGACACGCAGCTCTGACAGCATTGTCGTGAAGCCGCGCTTCCCCGGTCCGTGCGCGCGGGACAGCATGCAGTCCACGTACATGGCCCAGAAGTGCTGCGCGAGCTCTAGGAACAGCTCATTGTACTTCTGCTGCTGTCCGCCAGACGCAGCCGCTGTGTCTGGATCACGACGAGGGAAGACGAGTCCCAGCAGCCAGAGTCGATCTCGTCCAGGTTACCGGGAGCCCTGAAGCCGCCGAGACCCACGCCGAGACCCACACCGAGCCCCACTCCCCCGGCCCCGTCGGTCCCGATCAAAAGGTTGGGCATGGTGTTGGAGGAGGCGGTGGAGAGAGTTAGGAGCATACACAGGCACTGGAGACGACTCCGGCCACGGAGAGAGACCATTATCCGACTGGTGCGATAGGAGAGAGAGCCCTGAGTGGCCAAGAGATGGGAACGCAGAGGCAAATAGCCTAAGAGAAAAAAGCCTAAAGTAAAATATAGGCTACCTGCTTACTGTGACAGATCAGATGGCCATCAAACACACATTTAGAAACAGAAAATGTGAGTAGTGAAATCAGAGGTGTGCGTAATTGTTTCCCTCTCAAAGAAAAACTTCCATAACCTCTATAGGCTATAAACAAAATATAGGCTTCTTATTTTTTATGTTCCTATAAGCTGTTTCAGTTTTTAAAAACCCCACCCAACGCGAGTGCGTATCAAGTGTGGTTCACTGTGTGGACATATTGACTGACTCACATGGCCACTCCATGGCGGAGCTCTTTATAGCCAAACACCACGCGCACCTCAAACCCTGTCATAGCCTACATGCAAGGAGCGCACATTTACATTTACATTTACATCATTTAGCAGACGCTCTTATCCAGAGCGACTTACAAATTGGACGAGCTGACAGTTGACCAAGGATAGCCTGTGAACAAACATGATGTCTGACTGATTGACCAACTGACTGACTGACTGAATAGATTAATTAATTAATTCGGGGTAGGCTATGCTATAACATTATAAACAAATAGGGCCTAACGTAAAATGACTTAGCCTATACTAGTGTTGTTTTTGAAAGGTTATCACTGCTGTGCAGGACATTTATCTTAAAAGGGATGTAACCTAATGATTGTTCAAAACACTGTGATTTCTTTGTAGACTAGGCCTACTGGTAAAATCCCACAACATAGCCTAATATTTTGGGTGCATAGTTTAGCTGGGGAGGAGAGGGAGGCGGGACTAGCTATCTTGACTGACGCTGACATCATCGAATCACCGCCCAGTTTGCTGTTTCCTGTTTCACCACCAAACAACCTATGCAAACAACATATGTGAACGGCTAATCTGACGTCTTCAGGCAAAAATGCCACAAATGGTCAACTGTAACTTCTAAATATTCAGTCAAAATGGTTTGGATCAGTAGGATTTGTTACCGGAAGGTTAGTAACCCACTGTTACAAATACAGTTGCACTATAGTTCGCTAACAAGCTAGCTATACCAAATATATTTATAACTAACCCCTCCTGTCTGTCGCTCTACTACCCAGGTAGCGATGCTAGTTAGCTTAGTTTGCTAGTCGTAGGTGGTCTCAGAGTTGCCCTTCACAGTTTGTTTCGTAGACAGAGCTAGCTAGTTGGTTGTGCTGTCCTGTCAGTTTTACATGGTCGTTTGTACAATGAACTTGCTAGTTATGGAAATAGTTTCGCTGTGTAGCCTACTGTCCACGTCATTGTAGAAGACGGTACAAGATATTGATTGCTGTAGATACTTCAGTTGTCTTGACACAAAGTGTTCAATGATGTCATCATTACTCTCTCCTTCCTCCAGTATGGTAACTTCGTGGACAACCTGCGTTTGTATGTGCGAGGGGGCAGTGGGGGGATGGGGCTGCCCCGTCTGGGGGGTCAGGGGGGGAAAGGGGGAGACGTGTGGGTGGTGGCTCAGAAGGAGATTACTCTGAAGAGGGTCAAGGATAAGTACCCCCAGAAACGCTTCATCGCTGGAGTAGGAACCAACAGCAGGTAGGTCTGAACCACAACTCACTGGGTGGATGGTGAGCTAATCGGTCGATCACTTACATATGTAGACGGCACACATATTGGATAATGCATGAAAACAATTATTTCCAATATCCTTTTGGAAGCGTCATGACATGAACTACCAGCAATCTAATCCAAATCTCAACGTGTGTGTGTGTGTGTGTGTGTGTGTGTGTGTGTAGTGTCCGTGCTCTGAGGGGGCAGAAAGGAGAGGACCAAGAAGTCTTTGCTCCTCCACCATTACTGTCCTCTGTAGCTCAGCTGGTAGAGCACGGCGCTTGTAACGCCAAGGTAGTGGGTTCGATCCCCGGGACCACCCATACACAAAAAAAAAAAAAAAAAATGTATGCACGCATGACTGTAAGTCGCTTTGGATAAAAGCGTCTGCTAAATGGCATATTATGATGAAAAAGTCCTCGGTAAGTCTTTACACACAATACACCTCCTTCACTGACACAAGGCGCAGGGTACTGGCTGAAGATGAGGTTGATGTCTGCACTCAGGATGAGTGTGTTGGGTGTAAATTAAACTGACCATAGTTCATCAATCCCCTCCATAGGTGAGCTCAACACTGAGGGAGATCGTGTGCTGGTGGCCAGAGGAGGTCAAGGAGGCTCCTACCACTCAGAGTTCCTGCCCAGTAAGGGCCAGACCAGACAGATACGACTGGACCTCAAACTCATCGCTGACCTCGGCCTGGTGGGGTAAGACAGGGGACATACACAATCATACAGGAACACATAGACTTAATGATTTCCCCCACTACCAGGTTCCCCAATGCAGGAAAGTCCTCTCTACTGACCGCCCTGTCACACGCCAAACCCCAGATTGCCAGCTATGCCTGTGAGTATTGAGTACACATTTACACACACATCCCGTTTAAGTGTATGCTCCATATATTACCCCGTTTTGTAAAATGTTTGAATGGAGGATGACAACATGATGTGTTTGAGTTATTTATGAAATGTAAATGTTAGTGTTGTCGTTCTGCAGTCACCACCCTGAGACCAGAGATTGGCAAAGTCATGTATGAAGACCATAAACAGGTAAGAGAAGCAGATGAGGTCACTTCCTCCCTTTTGTGTTACTCAATGTTTTCCTTCACCTGATTGGTCCATTCTCAAGATTGTCTTTCTTCTGGTTTGTCCATACTCAGTGTTCTCTCTCCTCTGATTGGTCCATTCTGTGTTCTGTCCTCTGATTGGTCCATTCTGTGTTATGTCCTCTGATTGGTCCATTCTCTGTGTTCTCTCCTCGGATTGGTGTAGATCTCAGTGGCAGACCTCCCAGGGCTGATAGAGGGGGCCCACATGAATAGAGGCATGGGCCACCAGTTCCTCAAACACGTGGAGAGGACCAGACAGCTGATCTTTGTGGTTCGACCTAAAAATAAACACAATTTATGGTCAAAAGTTTCAAGGAGATTTGTGGTGAGAATGTAATACTGATGAAGTCTCTCTTCTCTCTCTGGTCATAGGTGGACGTTTGTGGTTTCCAGCTGGCAAGCAAAACACCCTTTAGGTCCGCTTTTGAGGCCGTTCAACTTTTAACTAAAGTGAGGCTAGCAGGACACATCTACACAGAAACCACACACTCTCCCTCCCTCCCAGCACCAGTATCACATTATGTTCTCTCTCCCTCTCTCATCATCCCTCTCTCTTTGGCTCTCTCCTTATCCCACTCTCTGCCCCCCGTCCCCTCCTCTCGACCCCTCCTATAGGAGTTGGAGCTGTATAAGGAGGATCTCCCGTGTAAGCCTGCTGTGTTGGTGGTCAATAAGATGGACCTGCCTGATGCAGAGGACAAACTCACAGAGCTGCAGGAGCAACTCCTGAACCCACACGGTAATCTAATGATATACAGTACCAGTCAAAAGTTTGGACACACCTACTCATTCCAGGGTTTTTCTTTCTTTTTACTATTTTCTACATTGTAGAATAATAGTGAAGACATCAAAACTATGAAATAACACATATGGAATCATGTAGTAACCAAAAAAGTGTTAAACAAATCAAAATATATTTTATATTTGAGATTCTTCAAATAGCCAACCTTTGCCTTGATGACAGCTTTGCACACTCTTGGCATTCTCTCAACCAGCTTCACCTGGAATGCTTTTCTAACAGTCTTGAAGGAGTTCCCACATATGCTGAGCACTTGTTGGATGCTTTTCCTTCACTCTGCAGTCCGACTCATCCCAAACCATCTCAATTGGGTTGAGGTTGGGGGATTGTGGAGGCCAGGTCATCTGATGCAGCACTCCATCACTCTCCTTCTTGGTAAAATAGCCCTTACACAGCCTGGAGGTGTGTTGGGTCATTGTCCTGTTGTAAAACAAATGATAGTCCCACTAAGCCCAAACCAGATGGGATGGCGTATCACTGCAGAATGCTGTGGTAGCCATGCTGGTTAAGTGTGCCTTCAATTCTAAATAAATCACAGACAGTGTCACCAGCAAAGCACCTCCACACCATAACACCTCCTCCTCCATGCTTGCAAGTGGGAAATGCACATACAGAGATCATCCGTTCACCCACACCGCATTGGAACCAAAAATCTCAAATTTGGACTCCAGACCAAAGGACACATTTCCACCCGTCTAATGTCCATTGCTCGTGTTTCTTGGCCCAAGCAAGTCTCTTCTTCTTATTGGTGTCCTTTAGTAGTGGTTTCTTTGCAGCAATTCAACCATGAAGGCCTGATTCACACAGTCTCCTCTGAACAGTTGATGTTGAGATGTGTCTGTTACTTGAACTCTGTGAAGCATTTATTTGGGCTGCAATTTCTGAGGCTGGTAACTCTAATGAACTTATCCTCTGCAGCAGAGGTAACTCTGGGTCTTCCATTCATGTGGCGGTCCTCAGGAGAGCCAGTTTCATCATAGCGCTTGATGGTTTTTGCGACTGCACTTGACATTTTCCGTATTGACTGACCTTCATGTCTTAAAGTAATGATGGACTATTGTTTCTCTTTGCTTATTTGAGCTGTCTTTGCCATAATATGGACTTGGTCTTTTACCAAATAGAGCTATCTTCTGTATACCCCCCTACCTTGTCACAACACAACTGATTGGCTCAAACGCATTAAGAAGGAAATAAATTCCACAAATTAACTTTTAACAAGGCACACCTGTTAATTGAAATGCATTCCAGGTGACTTTCTCATGAAGCTGGTTGAGAGAATGCCAAGAGTGTGCAAAGCTGTCATCAAGGCAAAGGGTGGCTATTTGAAGAATCTCAAATATAAAATATATTTTGATTTGTTTAACACTTTTTTTGGTTACTACATGATTCCATATGTGTTATTCCATAGTTTTGATATCTTCACTATTATTCTACAATGTAAAAAATAGTTAAAATAAAGAAAAACCCTTGAATGAGTAGGTGTGTCCAAACTTTTGACTGGTAGTGTACATAGTTTATAATCTAAGATAATTAAGGTGTACAATCTATGACATTAGACTACTCATAATGCTCCCCTGGTGTGCTCCTCCCTTTCAGAGTTCTCCCACCTGTTACCCGAGGATATGGTTCCTAAGAACAACATGGTCTTCAGACACTTGGTTCCTATCTCAGCCGCCACCGGTTTTGGCATCGCACACCTCAAGACCTTTATCCGCCAATCACTAGACGAGGATGCCTCTATGGCAACGGAGTCCCTGCACCGTGATAGGCTACAGGCGCTGAGAGGGGCGGTCCCAGCCAAGAACTCACTCACATGGGGCCCCACCCCCTCAGTTTGAACTGAACTGTGGAACATTCAGGGTTAGTACGTTCTGCAGTTTTGAAAAAGGGTTTGAACTTGATACACGTTCACTCAGCCTGGAACGTTTTCAATATTGTGGAAGTCAGGGTGATGTTCCTACCTATCATATCCTAGGTAGGATGACTCCTCGACATTCATCCTGTCTCTGCACCCTGCTTGAGATTATCTATGGAAAACACTGACGATGATGTCACCCACAGTCATAACCCAGGCAGGGTGTTGTCCTCCAGCCCTCCCCTTATGACCACACTATGGACAGAGTTAGAGGTCGAGAAAGAGGAGGGGAAGTGCTTTTCAGTGTGTTTTTCTGCTGGATGTAGTCTCTGACTATCTGTTTGATGTAATATGTTCCTTTTCCATCATGTAGGATTAAACATGTTAATTAATGCTGCCACCTTAAGGGAAAATAAACATACATACACAGAAAATATCGATGAAAGTTTTATTTTATATTAAATATATTACAATACTGAATGATATTGTAAGAAAAGAAAAGAAAAGATGGGCATTGATTTTTGCATTGTCAGTCTATGTACAACATACGGTGAAAGGAAAGAGCAGTAATTTATACAGTGCAGTCCCAAATGATTGACACCCTCCATAAAGATGAGCAATAATGACTGTATAAAATAAATAATTCAAATACTGAGCTATATTGTATTTTAAAAAGGGGGTTAATGATTGTTTTATACTAATACACTTGCTCAGTGAAAGATTTTGTTTAACAAGTAATACTTATTTTTTCTCAGAAAGGTATGTGTCAAAATTGACTCCCCTAAAGATTCTTATAAATAAAGTCAAAAGTGTATTATTTGGTCCCATATTCCGAGCACGCAATGACGTCATCAAGCTTGTGACTCCACGAACTTGTTGGAGGCATTTGCAGTTAGATTCAGTTGTTTCTCAAATTATTTTGTGCAAAATAGAAATTCATGATAAATAATGTATTGTCATTTTGGAGTCACTTTTATTGTAAATAAGAATAGAATATGTTTCTAAACACTTCTACATTAATTACGGATAATCCTGAAAGTGACTCCAAAGTGACACACTACATTATTTAACATTTCTATCGGGCAGAAAATAATACGAGAAACAACCAAAACTAACTGCAAATGCATCCAACCAGTTGGTAGAGTACTACCTGTAAGAGCGTCTGCTATATGATGTAAATGTAGATGTAGTCATTGTGTGCTTGGAATATGGAACCAAATATGAAACGTTTGACTACTTTATAAGATTCCTTTGGCGTTTCAATCATTTTGACCCCTACCTTTTTGAGAAAAGAAAGTAGTACCTGTTCAACTAAATCTCTTTCTCTGAGTATTAGTATCAAATAATATAATTTCCCCATTTTTTTTTGTTGCATACATACTTCAGTATTTTAATTATTTGTTTTATACAGTCATTATTGCTCATCTGTATCAAGGGTGTCAATCATTTGGGATCCCACTGTATATAGATTTTGTAGTGGTACATATGAGGGTTAAGGTTGCAGTAGGAGCGTACTGCAGCTGGATGGGACTGCATGGTGCATACAGAGGCCTGATATAACCTACTTCTCAATAGACTGCATGGTGCATACAGAGGCCTGATATAACCTACTTCTCAATAGACTGCATGGTGCATACAGAGGCCTGATATAACCTACTTCTCAATAGACTGCATGGTACATACAGAGGCCTGATATAACCTACGGCTGGGTGGTTGGTGCTTGGTTGTATTGATACATTCAAGATTCTGTCCTGTCTGTCCATGCTATGTGTGTGCGTTGGGACGTTTCTCTGTGTGGTCCGGTTACGTCAGTCCAGCCACTAATACAGATAGCAACACAACACACAGCAGGCAAGTTCCATCTCTGTTACCTGGACAGGTTCCACCTGCCACCATCCAAACATATAATATACCACAATCCTATGACCTGCAGGTGAATGATCATAGTTTGTCAGAATTAGCACAGTATGATATTTAAAATATTGCTTGAGAAGAATGATCCTTTATTTTCATATTACCACAGCCTAGGGAATCTCTGGGTCAAAGTTCAAGTTACTAAGCACCAGCCAATCATATCGTAGTTTAAATAAGACAAGAGTGAGGATGAGAGCTCTGGTCAACAAGAGCTCACCTGCACAGATCTCTATAGCATAATGCACCCCATGTTGCCATAGCTGCGTCCCATCCTCATACCATAGAAGACATGTACAGATCTGCACATGCCAGAGCGGTCTGAGACGAGTGTGTGCTTTAAAAAACTAAAATTACCGCATCATGTTTCCATTCCACTCATCAATGCACAGAAGAACAATAACGCAGTTGGTCTGTCTGAATAATGGCTGTACACAACACTGAGAAATAGTGAATATTATAAAGGTACTTAAGAGTTAAAAAAAATACTTGATACTTGTCATACAGTAGCAATATTAATGTGATATTGTGGTGATCTTAATATCTATACAGTCATAGTGCATACAGTAGAAAATCAAAACGAACAGTGCCCACATTTTAAACTTAAGCATACGCAGTTAACAACATACAGCAGACCTAACTGATATGGACAGTACAGTAACTACAGGATGGGGGTTGTGACTTCTGTACAGAGAAGTTTCCCTTTAGCCACAGATCTAAGATCAGCTTACCACTCCCCAATTCACGACATTTACCATCAGGGTGGTAAGATACAAAACTGACCTTGGATCAGTGACTAGGGACACTTTATCCTACTCTGAGTAGGTAAGAACCTGAACCTGAATCTTAAGCCACATTTAAACCACTAGATTCCTCGGGACATTCATGAAAATGTTTGAGACCTGGTTGATTATGTTGAAAACCTGTTCACTACTGGAATGGGGTTTGTGGTATGAAAATCCAAGAAGATAACAGCAATTGGCAATCAAGGAAAAAGTATTTCAATGACATGCTTATTTCGTATTACAGCCTCACAGACAGATTACTAGAGAACAGCGATAGAGTGCTAGCTAGTAGATCCACTGTCATTCTGTTGGTCTTATAAATCTCAAACAGCAAGCACTGTACATGACGTGTCATCATTAACAGACAGCAGGGCAAACTTGCAGTAGGAAACAAAACAAAAGTAAAAATGCACATTTGAATCATTTTATCCAACAATTCCCAGTTTCTCAAGTTCGTCTGACACAAACCATCATCCAATTGGATCTCAGTGGCGTAGTCGGTTCCAGTTGTATCTATCTGTTATGTCTGGTCTCATACTGTACACCGGGGCGGACTGGGACCAGAAATCAGCCCTGGCATTTTAAACACACTGGCCCCCACGCGGCCCATTTTATTAATTGAGGCCCCCATTATTGGCCAGATAATGATCATTTTGCCCAAAAAATCCAAGTAAGACAGGCCCACTATGCTAAAAATGGACCAGCTCATCTGGTATTTGTCTGAAATGCCAGATGGCCAGTCCGCCTCTGCTGTACACACAGACCATAGCTAGGAATGAGAATGCACTGCTTAAGGTCACAGGACATTTCTCCAACTTCTCTAAACCACCATGACCAAATGAACACTTTGAAAAGTCATGTATATCACATCTAAAACTACACAAAAACACTTGTTCTCTCCCCTCTTTAACAAGGAGGGCTCATGGGACTATCTTACTTCAAATCATATTCATCATTATCAATATCCAAACTGATCAAATTCTCAGCTAATGTTATAAATTACATTCTTAAGTTTACTGTCTTAAATATGACGGGCTGTGACTGAGTGTGCATTACTCAGAGAAAGGGATGACATTGACACAGAGCGGAAAGAGAACACTGTTTGTACATTCTGCTGTGGAAGAAAAAGAACGCTGGCGTGTTCACACAGCCACATGGGAGAGAAGAGAGAGAGTTCAGCGAGAAATGAACAGACAGAACGAGTGCAGGGTCTCTACAAAGACCTACAGAGACCACGTCTGTCTATAACACAAACCACGGCAGGAGGAGGAGAGAAGAGAGGGAGTATCCCTTAATCTTTCACCTCTCAGTCAGTAAAAAAGAAAAACACACATTACTCTGTCTTTAAGCTGTACATATTTACAACAATAATCAAATTCTTCAGGAAAACCTGACAGGGAGAAAGAAAGAGAACAGGGAGTGGCTAGTGTCTAGGGTCTAGGGTCTAGGTTCTAGGGGCTAACGTCTAAGACCTAGGGTCTAGTGTCTAGGTTCAAGGGTCTAGTGTCTAGGTTCTAGTGTCTAGGTTCAAGGGTCTAGTGTCTAGGTTCTAGGGTCTAGTGTCTAGGGTCTAGTGTCTAGGTTCTAGGGTATAGTGTCTAGTGTCTAGGACCTAGGGTCTAGTGTCTAGGAACTAGGGTATAGTGTCTAGGACCTAGGGTCTAGGTTATAGGGTCTAGTGTCTAGGGTCTAGTGTCTAGGACCTAGGGTCTAGTGTCTAGGACCTAGGGTCTAGTGTCTAGGTTCTAGGGTCTAGGGCCTAGGGTCTAGTGTCTAGGACCTAGGGTCTAGTGTCTAGGACCTAGGGTCTAGTGTCTAGGTTCTAGGGTCTAGTGTCTAGGTTCTAGGGTCTAGTGTCTAGGGGCTAGGGTCTAGTGTCTAGGTTCTAGGGGCTAGCGTCTAGGACCTAGGGTCAAGCGTCTAGGGTGAAGGGGCTAGGGGCTAGGGTCTAGGGTCCATGTCAGGGGCTGTTGGCTAGTATAATGTGTGGTACAGTACTGAATGAGTCACTGATCATCGAGATAAAAGAAGCCTATAATGTAAAGAAAGCTTAAAGGCCTACAGTATGTATGACATCACCATCCCCCGCATGCTGTCCGTCCCAGACTTCTTCTTCTTTATGACACTAGGAAGAGTTGATTAACAGGGGGTTCTCATGCATAAGTGTTGGAGTTTTCTACAGTAATTCAACAGCGTGCTTCAAAATGGTAAAGAAATCTGCCGATATGATAGCTGTCCGCGCCCCTCAACAAAGAGGAGCACCAATCAGAGGAGAGCGTTTACATGGGGGCAGGGCTAGAGGGGGGTTGGGGGGGCGAGGATTGTTATCAGGGACATGGAGAGGAGAGGTGAGTAAGGTAAGGTGGGACAGTTTGAGGGAGGAGCTAGGAGAGTGTGGTGGGAGCTGGGGGGATGTTGGGAGTGGGGGAGACATCCCCAACGAGGCCTCTCCTCTCTGTCTGCACCGTTACCATGACAACAGTTTTGCTTTTTCCCCACCAACGAGTGATGAGCTGATCTCTGATGGATCTCCAGCTGATCTGAAAGAGAAATCTCGTCTTGCCTCGTTCTGTCTAGGCTTGTCAGTGTAGGAATGACAGCTGGCTCCTGTAGCGTCCCCTACTGAGCAGGTCAGGTCTGGAGGACCTCGCATACACTCCTCTTCTTCATCTTCCCCTCTTCTCTTCATACAAGGTGCTTTTTTTGTCATTTTGTTTCAATTTTGTTTTTGCCTTGTTTTTATTTTCATTTGTAGAAAAGTGGACGAAAATGTAGTTCTTAAGTAGATTTGCAGAGTAGATAACAGGAGTGTTATATTGAAGTCTCCCACAGCTGCAGGAAGAGAAAGGAGATGAAGAGATGAGAGAGATAAAGACTTTAATTAGATAATGGCTTCAGTACCTTAACTGCAGTTAACCCCACAATGCAATAGGGGTATTTATAGTACACACGTCATGGACTACTACTGTATTTACCTACTTTTTGGGATGTTTTGTGCAGTATATGTTATGGCTGAGATGTTTTGTGCAGTATATGTTATGGCTGAGATGTTTTGTGCAGTATATGTTATGGCTGAGATGTTTTGTGCAGTATATGTTATGGCTGAGATGTTTTGTGCAGTATATGTTATGGCTGAGATGTTTTGTGCAGTATATGTTACGGCTGAGATGTTATGTACAGTATGTGATATATACTGTGTTGTTATAGTAGTTTACCCTGGCACTCTGCCTGTTGGCCTTCCTCTGGTCGTCGGGGAGGGGGGGCATGGGATAAGGGTACCTCCGGCTGGACGCAATGGACCCCGTGGAAGAGGTGGGCGACTTCGCCGGGGACAGCGTCCTGGAAGAGACAGGAAATTACCTCACTATAGACGGTGACATCATCACTCTTACTGATCTGTCCGGAATAGGCAGAAGTTGCCCCTAAACACTGAGGCCAGACATTTTTTCATGACCCTAACGGTTAACGTTCAGATTGGGGGGTATAGTAATCTGACCCTAGAGCTGTGGTTAGGGGAAGCATCTGCCTGTGCCAGAGTAGGCCAGTCTGAACAGCCCTGGTCTGGGAACAGTCACCTCTACCTCTCATCAACCTGCCTATGACATCATCAACCGCTGCAACATCATCAGGCAATGCAACCGGGCCAGCTGTGCTGTGGCTGGGAGTGGGAGTGGGCAGGTCAGTCAGTCACCCACTGAGTACAGTTAGTTTGACTAGACCTGTGCCTGTGTTGGGGCGTATCTGGGCTGGTCCAGGACCAGTAGAGATGTAGTGGAGATGGTGTCATGGTGGGTAAATATGAAGCGACCAGGCTGGTGAGCACAGAGACACTCAGTAGGGGACTCAGACTTAGACATGTGTGTAGCACAATGATGACATCAGAGCCAACACAACACTGAACATGCAGAGATTAAGAGAGAACATGGCAAGAGCAACAGAGGGAAATAAGGAAATAGACTAGTAATAGAGATGATTTCTGATAATTACTTCCATTTTGATGTCATTACAAATAAAGCAAAACAATTATGTTACTCAATACTCAACAAAATGTAAAACTGTTGTAACTAACAGTTCAGCAGCTATTGATACAACCAACCATCCTAAATCCTAGAAGGAACCATCCTATGCTAAAAGCAATGATTCATGGGAGTCCAAAGACACAAGAGGGCCGAGAGCTGTCAATCAGAGCTCTGACATCATCACCAGAACTACCAATCAATCTGCTCTTTATCTGTGACAAAGAGAACTGAGCCCCATTTGGGAACCACTGGTATAACCCTTCCCTACCTCCCCTGGCCAAATTGAACCCAAACCAAAGGGGAGTTAAAAGAGGGGGGAATAGGAGATGATCTGAGGTAATACCTAAGGTAGGGTCCTTCACTGTTTTTATTCACATCTTCTACCCACTTAGTTACATCATAATGCTCTGTTTGGAAGCGAGGGGTTAAATACCTGCAGGAGTGGGGAGTGATAGACACACCGAGAAGAGAGGAGGAGAGGAAACAGGAGGAAAAAGAGGATGAGAGGGAGGAGGATGGAGATGAGGAAGAGGGAGGAAGAGGATGAGGGAGGAAGAGGAGATACTTTAGGAGAGCAGAGCAAAGACATTCTGAACACACTCCACCAAGATGCAAGTGAGAGGAAGACAAGATGGGACTGTGAAGAACTTGACTAGATGAATGTTGTGTTTTAGTAACATGGTCATTTGCATTTTGGCCGGGTGTCACAAATCGGTCCAAGCAGTTAAATTCTCCTCATTCACTCCCATGCTTTCAAACAAGAACAGTTGGTCTGCAAATGACCTCAGGTGCCAAGATCAGAAAATAAAAAAAACTAACAACAACAACAGGCTGAGAGGTCAACAAGGCTGAGAGGTCAACAAGACGTTAATTGTGTTCATTTACGAGGAGCATGTGCAGTTAGGGTTGTTTTTGAGTGGCCGTGCTAGAAAGTACAGAAGTTGCTAGAAAGGACAGAAGTATGTTTCACAAATTGAATCTTTATAACCAATAGCCCTGACCTTAACACTAACCTTTACATTTACCCTCACCCATAACACTAACCCCTAGATAAAGAACGAATAGCATTGGTCCGTTCAAGCATGGCCATAGTGACTGCCATTAGGTCCCACATGCATTCTACAATGCCATTTCTCTTTCTAGAACAGCACAGTACAACATTCTAGAACCATGGCGTCTCTAAGGTTCCAAACTCTGGTAATAGTCAATGTAACTCATTAATACACTTTCTTATAAAATGCTGGATCCCACAATTTGTATTAGTCTATTTCACCATACAGATCCTCTTGGCTTGCTGCTATTGGAGCTGATTTCTATAGTGACTGGGTGGGTGTAAATACAATCCCTGGGCCATGTGGAAGCCCATCCAGGAACATGGTGACTTACTCTGTAGAGTTGGAGCGAGGACGGAACTTCTTCCCTTTCGACTTCTTGCGATTTCCACTCAGATTTCCTACAGAGAAATGACACAGTAACATACGGTTAGCACAGGGAAATATAACTGTGTGTGTGTGTGTGTGTGTGTGTGTCAGTGTGTGTGTGTGTGTGTGTATTTACCTTGCCATGAGTTGCTCCTGGGTCGTCCGTTCTCACAAATGTCAGAGATGTGTTTGGCGTCAGGGATTCGCTCGCTCCACGAGTGGGACAGACCATTAGACCTTCACACACACACACACACACACACACACACACACACACACACACACACACACACACACACACACACACACACACACACACACACACACACAAATGCAGGCAGCAGGGCCAGAAACAGAGATAACCATTATCTACACAATCATCATTAATGACAACCTGATCCCCAACCTGATCTGTTTAGTGGGTTTGATTCCCGGGACCACCCATAAGTAAAATGTATGCACGCATGACTGTAAGTCACTTTGGATAAAAGCGTCTCCTAAATGGCAGATATTATTATTATATTATTATTATGTTATTATTATATATTATTATTATTATATTATTATATGATTATGATTATTATATTATTATATATTATTATTATTATATTATTTTGTCTACAGTAGAGAATAGACAGACAGCTCATAGTAGGTGGAGGAGAGACTGATGGTACATTCCATAAGAACAGACAACCACACCATGACGACTGTGAACGATAGCATGATGACAGACAGCGATATGAGTGTGAAAATACCATGACAACAGGGAGTGACACCATGACAACGTGACAAGAAGAATGTGCAGAAAGAGGCATATTGCAACCAACACTACACAACCACCTACACATATTGCGAACAAGACAACCTCGACATACACACAACAAGAACCCCCCACCACAGAGACCCACACACACAGAGACGTTTGCGATGGCAGTGAGATGATGTCACACCTGAATGCGAAAAGAGAGATGTTTTGTGAGATGGAGGCGATGGAGGGGGTGAAAGAGAGCGTGTATATCTGCAGGTTAGACAGACAGCCAGACCTCTTCTTGGAGCTACAGCCTGAGTTGGTGCTGACCCCAGGGGCCAGGTCACTGTAGAACGAGTCTGCATCCCCAGGCTTCTTCACATAGTCACCCGGAGGCATTTGCCTGAGAAACACCAACAAACATTAGACATCTGAACACTGTCGTGACATAGATGTGATGTCACAAACACATCAACAAATTGACCAAAATGAATAGAACAAAAACGAATGAATGTCATAGAAAACGTGTGGCGCAGTGGTCTAAGGCACTGCATCGCAGTGCTAGCTGTGCCACTAGAGATCCTGGTTCGAATCCAGGCTCTGTCGTAGCCGGCCGCGACCGGGAGACCCATGGGGCGGCGCACAATTGGCCCAGGGTAGGGGAGGGAATGGCCGGCAGGGGATGTAGCTCAGTTGGTAGAGCATGGCGTTTGCAACGCCAGGATTGTGGGTTCGATAAAATAATGTATGTGCTAACTGTAAGTCGCTCTGGATAAGAGCGTCTGCTAAATGACTAAAATGTAAAAATGTAAAATGTATGTTGTGCTGCTAAACGACTAAAATGTAAACGTGAAAGAATAAGGATGACAAACCGGCAGAATCTTCTGTGAACCTCTGACTCAACGTAGCACCGCTGTCTGTAGCTCCTGTTAGTGAAGAAGGACAGACAGACAGAGTCACGTCAGACACACTGACCAATGACATGATCCCAAAGCAGTTCTTAATCCTAACTAGTCAGCTATCCCAGGTCTAGAGCTGTGGTCCAGCTGTACTCACTTGTATCCCCAGGCGGTGACGGCCAGGATGAGAGCCAGGAACAGGATGGAGCCAGCGATGGCCCCGATGATGATGTTAGTACTGGTGATACCTGAGAGAGAGAGAGAGAGAGAGAGAGAGAGAGAGAGAGAGAGAGAGAGAGAGAGAGAGAGAGAGAGAGAGAGAGAGAGAGAGAGAGAACTTTATAAACAAACTGTATTATAGTTGTTTCCAGATGAATCTGTAGGAGAAACACACTTTGAAGTGATCAGGTGTGTACACCACACTTCAATAGTACACTAAAACACAGCACACTCAGAGGGAAGAGGTCTGAAAGGAAAGAGGGGGGAGGAAACAGATCACAAACATTGATGTGTGTGTTTTTGAGGGGGACGTAGAAGGGTTCAAAAACATGACTGACTACAGGCTGGAGAGACTGGGAAGGGGTGAGAGGAAGAGGAAGAGGAAATTACATCACAGACGGGACAAACACAATGAAGAGGAACTCAGATCTGACCTCAGCGTCACTCCATCAATGACATGAGCCTGTCGACAAAGAATGAGTGTGAAAATAAACGACAAACAAAAAGAAAAATGTGCCTGGTTGGTTTTGTGAACAGATACTAATGCAGCTGGCTAAATAAAAGTACAAAGGCCAAAAATAACGATTATATGCAAAATAACTAAACTAAACAATGAATGAACCAATGATTTATGATGAAAATAAAGGCTTAAATACGTGCAGTATCAGTCAAACATTTGGACACACCTACTCATTCAAGGGTTTTTCTTTATTTTTTACTATTTTCTACATTGTAGAATAATAGTGAAGACATTAAAACTATGAAATAACACATATGGAATCATGTAGTAACCAAAAAAGTGTTAAACAAATCAAAATGTATTTTATATGAGAGATTCTTCAAATAACCTCCCTTTGCCTTGATGACAGCTTTGTACACTCTTGGCATTCTCTCAACCAGCTTCATGAGGTAGTCACCTGGAATGCATTTCAATTAACAGGTGTGCCTTCTTAAAAGTTAATTTGTGGAATTTATTTCCTTCTTAATGCGTTGGAGCCAATCAATTGTGTTGTGACAAGGTAGGGGGGTATACAGAAGATAGCCCTATTTGGTAAAAGACCAAGTCCATATTATGGCAAGAACATCTCAAATAAGCAAAGAGAAACAACAGTCCACCATTACTTTAAGACATGAAGGTCAGTCAATACGGAACATTTCAAGAACTTTGTTTAAGACTTTTTTGGTTACTACATGATTCCATATGTGCTATTTCATAGTTTTGATGTCTTCACTATTATTCTACAATGTAAAAATAAAGAAAAACCCTTGAATGAGTAGGTGTTTCCAAACTTTTGACTGGTAGTGTATGTCGAACCAAAACCACTCACAGAGTCTTTGTGTAAATAGAGGGAGAGGGAAAGAGTGAAATAGAGCGAGAGAGAGATCTGGAGATGTGTGGAGTTGTTTGTACCTGATGCAGAGGCAGTGGGTCCAACCACCAGGTAGCTGAGAGAAGACGTGGAGTTACAATCGTCTCCAGCCCAACCCAAGTGACACACACACTTCAGCTCGTTACTGCAAATCTGCAACACACACATACACAAGCATGCACGCACGCAGGCACACACACACCAAAACATATGTTATTAAGAGCTGAAAGGTTGGAGAGAGAGAGAGAGAAAGTGTGTGTGCATGTATGTGTGTGCATGTATGTGTGCGTTTGTGTGTGTGTGTGTATCTGTACCCCGTGTCCAGAACAGATGGTCTTCTCAGTGGTCCCAGGGCAGGTGCTGAAGTTGAACTCCTGAAGGGGCAGACACTTGTGGTTGAAGCAGACCCTCTCTGTCCCACAGGCCGTCCCATCCTCCACATAGCCCAGGTCACTGTCCCCGTCTATCATCACATGACCCCCACTGACACACAACACACACAATACAACAGACACAGAGGATCCATTCAGATAGAAGTTACACAGGGACATAAATCAAGAAATCAAGTATTGAATTGTTTTGAATTCACAAAGAGAGAGCTAGAGAGGCATTATTCTGTATTTGCTCTGGACACCTGCATCGTCCACAATGTCAAATACTTTTTCTTCCTTCTGATCTTTCATTATTTTACCAGAAACAATTAAACCCCTTTTTCAATTTTTCTTCTAATTTGTGGCATTTCTTATATCCTATTATTTAATAAGTTAAGACTGTATTTTTAGAATTATTAAATACATTAATTCAATTAATCAATCATCAGTTGAGACAAATTGCCTCCCCAGAGAGAGTCTGACTAAAGGTGCATATGTGGGTTGGTGGTGTTGTGTGGTCATGATCATTACAGTACAATTATAGAGAAATGGGTCTACTTAATAGGAACTGTGTTCCGCTAAATAGCAATTGTGTTTAGTGACGTAAATATATGGAGGTCGCTTTAGCAATCAGCGTGTGCAAATATCTATGAATGGACTGTAATTCCTTAGCCACCCAGGGAGAACCATAATGAACTGAATGAATTAGAGTCTGATGACTTCTGACTGTGTCACACTGGGCTGAGTGGGTGGTGTGTGTGTGTGTGTGTGTGTGTGTGTGTGTGTGTGTGTGTGTGTGTGTGTGTGTGTGTGTGTGTGTGTGTGCGTACCTGCAGTCCAGCGAGGCGCTGTGCTGTGCGACAGAGAAGGACGTCAGTCCCCCCTGCAACTCTCCTAGTCGGGGGGCCGGCGATATGTTGGAACACAGCAGGTACCCACAATGCACGTCTCTGAAACACACAGGAAGTAGTGATGAACCTTCTCTCTAAGTTCAGGTTTCATTACTCACCTAAACTTTGCTGGACACACGTGTTATGTTCAAGGATAAAAGTACAGTGCGATGGCATGTCATTGTATTCAAGCATTACAGAACTGTGACATAAACAAGTGTCCTTACTGCTTGTTGCATTGGACCCATGTTTCTTTGTCCTTCCCACAGTTCCCCTTCTCTGTCCCCTCGATGTTCAGCTTCTCATAACAGAACTTCTCAGCAGCGGTCGCCTCTGCAAAATCAAACAATCAACAACGATGATGTCACAACCCACCCTAAATAAACCCTCCTTTGAGCGTCATTGAGGTTGACATAAAAAACTTTTCATCAATGATTTAATCAAAAACTGTTTTGTTACTCACTCTCTCCCCACAGGTACTTGCACTGTCTGTCTTTGGTCTTGCACCTCCCGTTGAAGCAACGACCCTGGACAGAGAGAAATGGTACACGTCAAACACAGACACATACACACACAGTTACTGGTCCACTGATTTTTCTTGATATCTCTTACCTGATCCTTTTCACATGAGTAGCCGTCCATCTTGTGTACGTTCGGGGGACACTGGCTGGAGTTACCGGTGCAGTTCTCTGGAATATCACAGTCATTCACAGCCTCCCTACACACCACGCCCATAAACTCCATCTGCCCACACACAACACAGGTCAAACGATGTCAGCGGGTGTATGCATGCATATATGCGTGTGTGTGTGTTGTGACAATGCATAGTGACCTGTACCTGACAGTTGTTACAGCAGAGTCCGTCGCTACACTTTGAGCCTTGTGTGAGTGTACACTTCTGACAGCACTTCTCTCCCTCCCTCTCGCACTCCTAATGAGGGAACACAAACACATATAAACAAACACATATGAATCAAGGTTTCCTGTAGATTCTCCAGGACTAGAGGTGTCTAGGGCCGATGTCTGTCCACTCTCAGCTACTCACCGCTGGGCTGCCACAGTCACACTCCTCCCCTGGCTCCACCAAACCATTCCCACACTCTGGAGGGTCCAACAGCTGGGTGTAAAAGAGAGGAGAGAGAGAAAGAGAGTGGTTAGGTTTAAACGCTTTTAAGTTATTTATTTTCATCATCACCTCCAGCGGCATTTTGAAGTTGTGTGTGTGTGTGTGTTGTGTGTGTGTTTTGTGCATGCGTGTTGTGTGTGCGTGTGTACCTTGAGGGGTTTGTTGAAGAGACAGGCTCCCCCCCCACTGTTGAGGAAGTTGTGGTACTCCTCCACGTTGCAGTTGGAGAACCTCTTGGGCAGGTAGAAGCTGTTCAACACAACCACAGAGTCACGCAGTTACACTGGAAACAACAGCAGCACGGCATCAACAATACACATCCCTCTGAGACACACACAGCTGTGCCACTCTGTCTTGCTTTAGCCTTGTCCTCACAGACAGAAGGCCAGTAGTGTGGTATATACTTACGGTATACCGTATATGATCAGGGAGGAAACATTTACCACAAAACGTTTTCAACAAGACTGACTAACATTTCTGACTGATTCTAAGAGTTGGTTCCATTGCAGTTCAATCCCTTACAGCCCACCATTTATAGAATAACACACACACACCTTTTATCTGTTGATGACCACAGTCAAAGTTAGGTTAATAGAATAGGGATAGTGGAGGTATGGAATTGGCATACAATATTAATATTGACTGATGGTGTAGAGGAAATATTATTTATCACGTTGTTGTTGTTGTTATTGTCGTTGCTTCTGGTTGTGAATCATAACATATGTTATGTGATGCGTGATGCGTGATGCGTGGTGGCAGAAATCAGGTCCCATTGATAGCTTAAGGACAACGGTGTCTTTTGTTGCAGAAATTGATTGACTTTAAATGAATACATTTCTGCAGAGCACATTTGTCCTGAAGCAATCAATAGGACCTGGTTTGCTAGTAAGCAATTGACACTCAATCAGGGGTCTTTCTGTTGTTAGTATGTCATTGTTAGTGTTAACCTGCAATCAGGGCTTAGCCTCAGATGCTATTGTCCTGTCTCGCCATAGCACTTTTGCTAAATTATACAGCAAATATGTATCTGCTTTGAGTATTTTTTTTTCATTTTAGTAATTTTAGCAGACGCTCTTATCCAGAGTGAGTGCATACATTATTTTATTTATTTTTTCATACTGGCCCCCCTGTGGGAATCGAACCCACAACCCTGGCGTTGCAAACGCCATGCTCTACCAAATGAGCTACATCCCTGCCAGCCATTCCCTCCCCTACCCTGGACGACGCTGGGCCAATTGTGCGCCGCCCCATGGGTCTCCCGGTCGCGGCCGGCTACGACAGAGCCTGGATTCGAACCAGGATCTCTAGTGGCACAGCTAGCACTGCGATGCAGTGCCTTAGACCACTGCACCACTCGGGAGGCTAGTAATGCTAGAGAGTGGCTAATGGGAGCTAGCGCTACAAACACAATGCAGAAAATGCTGGGCCCAACAGGAGCTTTCACAGAGAAAGAAAATGGTGGAAATGAAGGGGCTGAGTTGAGTGTGGATTTTTGTAGCACTTACAATAGAAGTGAGAGTCATACTGATTAGGGTTCAGTAATGAAACAAAGACTCACAATAACAGGGAGAGAGAGAGAGAGAGAGAGAGAGAGAGAGAGAGAGAGAGAGAGAGAGAGAGAGAGAGAGAGAGAGAGAGAGAGAGACCTCCAATTAATCACTGGCAATACAGATACACACACACACAGAAACACACACAAACTTGCTCATTGAATACGAGTGTCTGAAATACCATTGACCTCTGCTTAGAGAGAGGGAGTCTGGGTAAGAGCCATGTGCTGGGGAAAGGGTAAATAATAACTTCTGACCTTTGACATGCTGACCCCACGGAGAGGTCACTGAGGTCAGGTAACAATATCAAAGATAGAATCCTAAGAGGGGTCAGTGCTGTTGGGTACAGTATTAATGGAGATAAGTCATATTGGTCTCGTACGGGAATGACATTGCAGACTGTATCAATCGGTTAGATGGACAAGACATGATGGGTAGGGCTCATTGTCAAAGCATTACGGGGGAAAAGGGATCCCTCTATGAGTATAACAGTAGTACAATCCGTTGCTCCAGAAGTGCTCAGCGAGTGACATCAGCCCAAAACTGAAAATATATATGAAAAATATATATGAAACATATATCTGAAAAATATACACATAATGAACATAAATAAATACAGCTGAGATCAGACCACAGAGCTGTATTTCATTATACTGCATCATCATCATCTGAAGAAGAAGAAGACGAAGCTAAGGCGGGACATCGAGCCACAGAGGCCGTAATGCTATTGGATGGAATGGGAAAGGTTGAGATGACTGACAACCCGTCCAGGCAGCCGATTGGTTCAAACCGCACGAGCAGCGTTCCAGCCAAGCTTTTGCTCACCTGCTGTCCCATTTGGGATTGAGGGGAAACGCAAGAGGTATTAAAGAAGAGGGGTAAAGACATATATCCTCCATACTAACACACACACAGCTCTCACACAGAGTTGCATCCATATAGATACACTCACACACACACAAGCTGCAAAGTAGCAAGCGTCTACACACAGAAACACACATTGAACGGTAAACATTTGGCTGACAAGGACAGTACAAGAGCTCCACAGTTAACAGAGAGAGGTATAACATATGATTCAGAATATAGAATGTGATTGGTGGAACACTACGTGGCAGTCCTGGACATGACCAATTACTAACAGATAGTATTACTAATATGAATCCCTGGCCAAACAGTCCAGTGTCTGAAGTTACTGATGTATGGAGTAAACAACAGTCTCTACTGCCATCTAGTGGAACATTTCCTGAACTACAACTCAGTCTAAAGTATTTTCTACTGCTCCAGACATTATTTACCCAGAGTCAACACTAATAAGAGAATCACTGTGAATGTATTATTTTTCCTGATTCAGATTATCTCTCCCTGTCTAAATGTCCAACTAAGTCAGACAGACTACTTTTCTGGGTAGTCGCTATCTGGCCAGGCTAAGATGGACAAAGGTGGCATTATCATCAGAACTGATGAATAAGTATATGAGATATTTGTTCTTAGTTGGAGTTAAGGTTAGGTTCAGGGTTATGGTTAGGTTTAAAGTTGAGGGTTAGGTTTAAAGGTGAGAGTTGGGGTTAGTGGTTAAAAGTGCAGTACTTCCATCCTTTCTAACATGGTCAGATGGTGACAACCCTCTTCTCTAAGAGACTAACATACTATGACATCACAGGGACACAGAGACGCACAGAGAGAAAACACGTTTGGAATGTCGGCATTGCCGCAGGAGATGGGGTCTGTTGCCGTGGCAGTGTGGGACGGGTTGTTAGGGAAACAAAGTACTTTAGAGGAAACTTACCCAACATCGTCCATGATGCAGCCAGACCAACGGTCGTCACACTTGCACTCGCCTGTGGAAGAAACAACATACATGTATCTGTGTGGCCAGTTGGTGTGTGTGTGGCCAGTTTGTGTGTGTGTGTGTGTGTGTGTGTGTGTCTGTGTACAGGATCGTACCGTTGAGGATCCTCTTCTTGTCAGAGAAGATGCCGATGTTTTGTCCCAGAGACTGGGCCAGGGTTATAGCCATCTCATCTGTCTTCCCATACTGACAGAGGAAGGGAGGAGAAAAGAGAGACAGTGGGAGAGAGAGAGAGAGAGAGAGAGAGAGAGAGAGAGAGAGAGAGAGAGAGAGAGAGAGAGAGAGAGAGAGAGAGAGAGAGAGAGAGAGAGAGAGAGAAAAGAGAGAGAATAAGTTCTTAAGTTGTACTTAAAAGAGATGCTGATCAAGGTCCATTTTCATCCTGAAGCGGGGCCTACCTCATTGACTCCACCTCCTTTAGTTAGAGAGCAGACTCCTCCCATATAGGAAGCTCCTCCCCAGTTGCTATGGAACCGGTTCCCTCTGGTAAAAAGAGAGGAAGTGATTAAATCTCTAAACCAGGGGTTCCCAGACTTTTTTATCCCATCACCTCATTGTGATATCACATTTTGATATCACACCATGTAAAAAATAAAAAATAAAGGATGTCATCAACAGTCAATGTTTACTTTTTCATTTGGGGCTATGACAGTCTATTACAAATCAGTCTGACAATACTTCAATCTGAAGGAAGTATGGTTTGAAGTGACAAAAATTCATCAGAAAGCCCTTATTTTGGGAAACGCTGCTCTAAAGCCATACAGAACCCATACCACCCCTCTCCCCCACCCCACACAGAGACAGACAGAACCCATACCACCCCCTCTCCCCCCCCACACACAGAGACAGACAGAACCCATACCACCCCCCCCCCCCACACACAGAGACAGACAGAACCCATACCACCCGCTCTCCCCCACCCCACACACACAGAGACAGACAGAACCCATACCACCCCCCTCTCCCCCACACACAGAGACAGACAGAACCCATACCACCCGCTCTCCCCCACCCCACACACACAGAGACAGACAGAACCCATACCACCCCCTCTCCCCCCACACACAGAGACAGACATAACCCATACCACCCCTCTCCCCCACCCCCCACACACAGAGACAGACAGAACCCATACCACCCGCTCTCCCCCACCCCACACAGAGACAGACAGAACCCATACCACCCGCTCTCCCCCACCCCACACAGAGACAGACAGAACCCATACCACCCCCTCTCCCCCCACACACAGAGACAGATAGAACCCATACCACCCGCTCTCCCCCACCCCACACAGAGACAGACAGAACCCATACCACCCGCTCTCTCCCACCCCACACAGAGACAGACAGACTTACGAGAAAAGATGCACAGAGTCACACTTCTCTTTGATGAAGTCTCGTCTGTACTTCATGAACTCCCTCAAGGTCACCATGGGGTCATCGTCGATGTTGAACCGGTTGTCGGCTGCCCATGTCTCCATGGCAACCAGCACGATGCGGGTGTTGAGCTGCTCCTTGAAGATCTGGGAAGGAAGGGTGACATCAGAACACCAATCAGACTGACAGAACAGCTGCAGGAAATACGGTGCTGCCTGTCTCTTGAGAGTGACTGACATCAAAACATTTCCTCCAAAACTACTGAAATGACCTTAATGACCTTGAAAGCTGACTGAGATCTAATGACAACATCCATTGAAAGCTGACTGAGATCTAATGACAACATCCATTCCAACATACTTCTGTCTGGGGGGCAACAACAAATAATGGTAGTGTTTGTGATTCTAATCTGAGCAGCCTATGAGAACACTGCTCCGTGGCCAGACAGAATCAACAGAGGCTAATAGTCTCTTCAAGGACACAGTGGGGACGAGCGGCACAGTGAGAGAACATGTTTGTCTGAATGGGATGAAAATCTATTAAACAACCTGTTTGACTGCCCAGATAAACAATGGAGACGGTGAGGGGAGGGAGGAAAGGACACCTGTAAAGACTGATTGATTTAGCTGAATGCCAGCAGTAGTCTCACATGGATAGAGATGGAGAGGGGAGAAAGGAGAGGATTTGTTGTTTGTTTTTAGGCTCAAGTGCGCAGAGAGGAGCAAGGGATGGACTGATGCACAGAGGAGAGGGAGGGAACATGAAGGATCACTGTTATCTGTATTTAGGCCTGTCTGTTTGTCTGTTTGTGGTTGCACAGTAAGCCAAGAACATTCCATTAAATCAATAATGCACAGTGGACAGAGACGCTTTCAGTTCTATCCTATTCTTAAAACAAAACAAAAAATCTATCAAACACATTCCCTATATAGCATCCTTTTTATATCATCACTAAATCTCAAGGGCACGCAAAAAGACATGACCCTTTTCCACCAGCCTATCAGCTTTCAAATGTGACCCTGTTCCTCTGCAACGGGCCTATCAAATTTCAGCAGCACAGCAGACAGACGGGGCTGAGGAGACCAGGTGTCGTTGCAGACGGTGACACTGAAGATTCCGCCCTGGATCGGTTGAGATTCTAAAGCCCAGATGATGCTACTGTAGCTCATGGAGGCCAGATAGTCACTGCTAGTTGACAAAATATCCAGTCCCAAAAAGATTATGTTTAGGTAACTTACCATATCAGCCATATTGACCACAGACTTAGCGTAGTTATTTGTCTGACCAACAGAGAGACGATGCTTTTTATACTGGAGAGAGAGAGAGGAGAGAGAGAGAGAGAGAGAGAGAGAGAGAGAGAGAGAGAGAGAGAGTCAGCCTTATACCTGAACCCCTAGCTTCTTTATTGTGGGTAACATCAGTGAAAGAAAGAACACACACACACACAGACTGACTGCTCTCACCATCAGATGGTCGTTGATCACCATCAGCTCAATGTACTTGGTCTCCTCGTCCACACTGCCTCCAACCCACGGGGCCTACGAGAGCAACACAGAGCAGACTGTAAGCTTCAATGGATCTAGCACACACACACACACACACACACATTAAAACTCTCTCTCTCTCTTACTGTAAAAACATATTTGTATGATGTATGATGACTGTTTCCACCAAAACACATCATAGAAACAGGAAGAATGATGCTGGGATGACGGGATGTTTCAACCGCATCAGGTCAGTCTGTGCTTTCCTGTAAACCACGTCAGCATAGCTCTCAGGGGACGAAGAGAGAAAAGGAGCGGGAGAACAGAGATAGATAGATAGATAGATAGATAGATAGATAGATAGATAGATAGATAGATAGATAGATAGATAGATAGATAGATAGATAGATAGATAGATAGATAGATAGATAGATAGATAGATAGATAGATAGAGAGAGTGAGAGAGAGAGAGAGAGAGAGAGAGAGAGAGAGAGAGAGAGAGAGAGAGAGAGAGAGATGCAGACACATCCACACCAGTCTGTCTGCAGGCAGTGGAGGATGAGGAGCCACAGAGAACAACCTTCACTCACATGGTGAATATTTTATAAGAAGAAGACGAGAGGGGGGACAAGGAAATCACCTTAATTTCTACCTCAGTGAATTAACATACAGCATGCATAGTCAACAACGTGAAGATCAAGCATAGCACTATTTAATTGTCCAACACACACATACACACACACACACACACACACATAACCATGCACGATTATATAGTACACACACATAACCATGCACGATTACATAGTACACACACACTCTCAAACACACACACACAACTGAACTCAAGATGACTCCTTTCTCTGCATTCCTCCCCCAGTTACTATAAACGATGACTCCTCCATAACTGTGACCATAAGGATAGTAGGAGGAAAGCCTGGGTCCTTCCATAGTTCTCACTCACCTGTCTCTTCTTCCTCCTGTGGACGACCTTTGACCCAGGAAATGGAGGGCTGGGGAAAGGAGGCTCTGGGAGGTCAACTGGGGAAAAAACAAATAAAGGAGGGTTAGTGCATTATTGTATGTTAGTCTATAGGGTTATAACATTCCCTATAACATGCTCCACATCTAACAGTAACCAAGCTATGCAGTTCTATATTATGTTTAGTCAGGCTTAACTGTAAGTCACTCTCACTAACTGTAAGTCGCTCTCACTAACTGTAAGTCGCTCTGGATAAGAGCGTCTGCTAAATGACTTAAATGTAAATGTAAATGCTTATGCATTTCAATTGGCCTAAGGCTCTGATACAGGATATTGGCTCAGCTGCAACTCATGGTAACCAATCAGATTGTGTGGCCATAACTAACAGTTTTGCAATATTTATTTATTTATTTATCCGTTATCCAATAGTTCGTTAATTTATGTTACTTCCAATCCACCTCTCATAACTCTTACAGCAGATATCTTACCATTAGGAAGGTAGTAAGCTGCTGCCTCCTGTCCTGCTGATTTATAGATCATGTGGATCTGGACGTCACCCTGCAAGACATAAGAAAGAAAGGCGGAGGGTTATCATTCATTTTTTTCTCTATAAAAAATAAATAATCATCCAACCATGTATATTCATATTAATTTAATCAAGTGCGCTGTCTGTCATCAGACAGTGTGAATATGAACGCGCGGGTGACGTCACGTTCTCTTGCCAACCACGGGGACGCGCAAGAAGCGAGTGCGCTGCGGACGGGGAACTGCTCTGGAACTGAAAAACTCAACAACAAACTGGAATAGCTGCGGTTTCTCTCTAATAAACGCGTTAAAATTACAGAAATCAAAAGGTATGAAGTTCGACCTCTCTTTTTGATAGTCAGTTGAGCTTCTGTGAGCTCTAGCGTTTAGCTAGCTAGCTAGTTCCATCTTTTCGACAATGCAGGGCGCAACAGGTTTCTAGCTAATGCTAATTTATTATTATTAGCTAGCTAGTTAGTCAGCTGGTTAATGATTAGCTAGTTTGTATCAACATTGTTTGAACAACTGCATGTAGAAGACATCACAGCTAAATTACATATCCACAACTTCACAAGCATACGGGGAGAACAACTCAAGTAAGTTAGTAGGCTAACTAGCTAATTTAATGCTAGCTAGCTGAGCACTGACTACACACACACACACAGTCACTACTGAATTCTTAATAGATGCCTGCCATGTTATGCCAGTCTGCTCAGTAGAACATCCACACAGAAACGTTATATTCCAGCGCTGTAAACATAGCGAGTCAGTTACACATTGGTAAATAACTGGTTGTACTTTGAGACAATTTAGTTTAATGGATTGAGAAGCATTATGGTACGGTAGTAAAAGTAGACTAGTCTATTGTCCATTGTTTTTTTCTGGACAGCCCCTATTGTGGAGTAGTACTACAGTACTTGCCTAATAGGCTTAGTTTGTAAGTGTCTGAGTTCCAATGAAATGAGAGCATTGTTTTCAGTCACATGCAGATTCTAGGTCAGCTGTGTTAGTGAATAGGAACATATGAGGGGTTTGCCCGTAGCTGGGTCACCCCCCCATTGGCATAAACTTCAATGCTGGTTTCAAGAGTACAGTGTAATGCTGTGGATTGTTGTCAAGCAGAAAGGGCTCTCTACCATGCAGAATAGGAAATACTCTGTCACATATTTATATTCAGAACTAAACAGGCCCTTTTTCATTTTCCCTTTCTCTCTTTATCCAAAAGAATAGGAAGTCCTCTGTTGACATCACTTCCTGTCTGCGGCGGCTATGTCGTGCCGGGACATCCACGCCACCAATGCCTTCTCCTTTATCATCGCCTTCATCTCCGTGGGCGGCATCGCTGTGGCGACGCTGATCCCACAGTGGCGAGTGACACAACTTGTCACCTTCAACAAAAATGCCAAGAACATCAGCGTCTACGACGGCCTGTGGGCAAAGTGTGTGAAACAAGATGGCTACTCTGGCTGCTACTACTACGACTCAGAGGTATGGGTCTGATGATCGCACATGTAATGATTGCACAGTCATAAGGACATACAGTATCCCATATTCCCCCCATATAGTGCACTATACAGGAAACAGGGTGCCATTTGAGATTTGCATAAATTATTTATCATTTATTCCTTCCTTCTCCCCACAGTGGTATTCTAAAGTGGACCAGTTGGACCTGAGACTGCTCCAGTTCTGCCTGCCGACTGGGCTACTGTTTGGCTCCCTGGCCCTGGTGCTGTGTATGGCAGGCATGTCTAAGACCTGCTGCTGCTCTGATAAGCCTGAGACAGACATCAAGAGTACCCGCTGTCTGGTCAACAGCGCAGGCTGCCACCTAGTGGCCGGGATGTTCCTGTTCCTGGGCGGGGCCATCGCCCTGGCGCCATCCGTGTGGTTCTTGTTCCGGACCAAGGAGATGAACATCAAGTTCGACCGCATCTTCTCCGACGGGTTCGCGGTCTACGTGGCCATCGGCTGTTCCGGCGGCCTCATGCTCGCCGCCCTGCTGATGTTCATGTGGTACTGCATGTGTAAGAAGCTGCCCTCTCCCTTCTGGCTGCCTCTACCCACCATCCCCAACTCCCTCTCCACCCAGCCCCTCACTGCCAACGGGTACCCCCCCTCCCCCGTCTACGGCCCCCCTCAGACCTTCCCTCCACAGGGATACGCCCCCACTGTGATGGATGCCCAGCCCTACGCGCCCTCCCAGGGCTACCCTCAGAGCGTAGCCCCCCCTGCCCTGCAGCCCCAGCAGGTCTATTTGTCCCAGATGTCAGCCCCGGGTGGGTATGGGTCAGAGATGGGGGTGAACCAGGCTTACAGCTACACCCCGTCCCAGAGTTATGCCCCCTCTCAGGTGGGCTACGCCCCCAGCTACGTAGGCCACCGCTACTCAACACGCTCACGCATGTCTGGCATAGAGATAGACATCCCTGTTCTAACACAAGGCCTCTGAGGGAGGGAGAGAGGGCTGATGCAAGAACACTGAGTCCTGGTTCCGTTTAGCTGTCCTGGCCCCTGTAAAGGGTGTGTACAGTCAGTGCAATAAGAATGAAGGATATGACTGTTGGTCAGTCTGCACTAGAAATACAACTCTACTCTGTCACTCAACCATCACTGCACTGCTAGACACAGTTTAGTATTATGGTTTGTATTCAGGCTCCACGTCTGGTTAAAGGACACCAGAGATGCCCCATAATGAAGTCTGAATTCACTATTACATTTTGATTGAAAACAATATTTTCTAATCACACCTATTTGTACATCTCTTTTCAATGTAAATCTGCTTGAAACCTGCTTCTACACTGTATACGGAGTTCACTAATATTTAAACCACTAAGAAATGAACAAAACTTTACTTTAACCATAAGGTAAGTTGATGTAGGAGGTAAAAGAGAGACACTAACTGAGTAATGTGCTGATGTCTTTATGTTGTGCCGGTGTTGTTTAATGAGTGTTGTTCATATTGTTGGTCTGTGAAGCAGCACATTACTGCAGTGGCTTGTTCAGAACAGCCATATTACGTTGCTTAGTTATCCTGTGTTTGTTGTACTAATGCTGAGAATACTTTTGTATGCTAGTTTTATACACATGCTGTTGTTTTTGGGCTTTGGAGATATTATAATATGCTGTAACGTGAGATGAGGCCATTACTTTTTATATGTAGACATAAATTAGATAATTTTGTATCTAA
The DNA here is from genome assembly GCF_020615455.1 of Coregonus clupeaformis. Classification (NCBI taxonomy): domain Eukaryota; kingdom Metazoa; phylum Chordata; class Actinopteri; order Salmoniformes; family Salmonidae; genus Coregonus; species Coregonus clupeaformis. Next base: position 6,809,885 of record NC_059219.1, read on the forward strand.
TTCACATATCATGATGCCACTGTATATCAATCAAATGTATAAAGCCCTTTTTACATGTCACAAAGTGCTATATCATGAAGGTAGTTGTTGAACTCAGTCCTCTGTTAGAGTGCCTGGGCGATATGATTGGACCAGAACACATACTGCTGCTCTGTGCCCCTGACTGCTACTCAGACCATAGGAATGTCAAAATGAAAATCTTATTTTAGCTCCGGTACAGTGCCATCATCTGTCATCTGTTCTTTTTGTTACATTGTAAGAGTCTACACTGAGCTGTGTAAGCTAACATCGAGCTACTCTTGTTTCCGCTTCATTCATCCACTACTGTCATTGATTTCACATGAAGGGGAGGGGTGGGTACACTACACTGTAACATCACATTCCATTGGCTATGCTGGCTCTAAAATGGTAGAACACTGACAATGCACTGGGCTTTTTATGATTCTACAATCTAAAGAGGATTATGTGATTTATGTTGCATTCTACCCTAAACACTAGTTTCTTATATACCAAACTGTCCTCTAACTCATGTGTTGACTTCATCTTAAATACCCTTTGTATCAGCTGTAACGTATCCGACATGCTCTCTCTGTTGCAGTACTGTATGTACAGTCTAATGGTCTTATCTCTATGTAAAATATATTTGTTCACCGGACCTTTTTCTCTATAAAACTTTAATCTAATTAAACTGTATCAGTGTTCCTCGCCACGGCTGACGATGACTAATACTGGTGTCACAGTACCACCAGAGATGTATTTACCGTTACTAAGTACTTAACATGATTAACAGGGCTAGAGAAAGGCCACACTAAAATGAATTGCCTGTTTGGAGTCATCACCTGTTTGGAGTCATTTAGCCAGCTGGCCTGGCGTGCTGTGATTTGAACTGGGTGAACCTGTTCAGCCAAAAGGCTGAGAATCTGAGAGACCGAGAGGGCTGGTTGAGATGGAGCTGGGTTTATCTTTCAGGCAGATTGGATTACAAGCAGCAGGGTAATGAGTTGTTTCCGGTCCTCAGGGTTAGTGCTGTGTCAGCTGGTTATTGCTCCACTTTGGCACTTTATTGATCAGTCAGAGTAGTGATTAATGGGCTATAAGGTCTGTTCACCTGGCTTCCCAGCAGGACATCCCAATAGTGTAACGAATAGTCTCCTCGTAGCCTCGCCTTGATCTGCACTGATATGTTATAGGCTGGATAGGTCCCTGTAACCCACCCAATGTGCTTTTCACCTGTCCAGTTCTTTCAGATTTACATTTTAGTCATTTAGCAGACGCTCTTATACATTTTCATATTGATCAGTGGAAATGTAGGAAATGAGACAAGGAGAGAAAGCCAATCTAAACTATTGAGGTCTGTATGTATTAGTTGCTAATTGAAAGACAGGGATGGAAATTAGGCACTTTGTGGCCTTCAGGAATAGAACGTGAATCTAAAAGCATTTATCAGAAACATTATTTACAGTCTAATAGGCTATGATTCGTACAAATTCTAGGGAGCAGTGTTGTTGGTTGGAGGGTTGCAGTCAGTGATACAGTACATGGAAATATAGGGCTTAGTAAAACCTGACAGCACTTTTTAAATTTTCAGTTTTTCTCTCCAGGTCCGCTGATGATTCAGCACTTTGTTATTATTCATTGATTCAGAGCTGGTGATGACAGCATGCTGCCTCCTCTTTGACACACACACACACACACACAGCCCCGTCTGACCCCAGGGAGTCGCTGTCACATCTTGGGGTGACAGACGCGACAGACACAGTGAACCGCGAGCGTTAGCAACCCGCCGAGAGGCTAGCTGTCACCGAAGGCTGAGGAGACCAACGGATTTCTGACACCGCAAGGTACCCTAAGAACTGTTCCCTGGCTACACTCTTCTGAACCAAGACAGACATATTGTTCTGGTAACCCTGGCTCCACTCTTCTGAACCAAGACAGACATATTGTTCTGGTAACCCTGCCTCCACTCTTCTGAACCAAGACAGACATATTGTTCTGGTAAGTACTGAAGCAGCATGAAGAGCAGAAACGAGAGCTTAGTTAACATTCTGGTAGCAAAGACAATGAGGAGTTGAGTGGGTTTCTTCCAACCTGAGGGAGTTAGTCCCTGCCACTGATAACGTGGTGTTTCCTTTAGGGACTGGGCCTGAATAGAACACTGTGTAATAACAGTATGAACAAACACTACACCAGTACTATTTAAAACCAGTGCTAACATGTGCCTTGAGAATGGACTTGAACCAGCAACCATGCTATAAAGGTCTGCCATAAAGGTCCAGACCTCTTGGGAGCACTCACACACAGGGAGGCCTAAACCCACTCAACTTTTGTCCATAGAGAACAGCTTTCTCCACATCAGTGCAGGCAGAAACAACCAGAGAGCTATCTTTATCATTATACACAGTCTTTGATGAGTGAGCTCTCTCCATTGTGTTACAAAGTCTTTGATGTGAGTGTCACGTCCTGGGACCCCCTAAGGACAGACAGACACCATCTCTCATCATCCCACAGTCACTCTTCACACCAACCAGTATTCTGTGTCATCTCACTCTTTCATGTTGCCAATGTGATTAGTGGTGGATCGCAAACCTAAATGTTGCCGTTCATGTCAATGTGATGGTAGATTTCTATACAGAACAGAACTGACAGATCAATCTGTATCATGTCTGTTAGTTATTATTCTGATTCATGAATGCATGTGTATACATTAATATGTTGTTTCATTTCGGAATATGTGAGCTATGTTGAATAATGTTTTGTACACATGAATATGCTGGTTATTGTTTGGACTTTGTTTAACAAAAACATTAATCTAAAATGAATGCTGTATAATGTTCTCTTGTCCAATTGTCTTTGTTTCCTGATTAATCCCTTTCTGGTGAGGTAGGATAGCAGTTTTTTTGGGGGACAACCGCCTACAAACACAAACACACACACACTCCACGGGGTGTGTGTGTCGTGAGTAGGATTAGGGGTCTCACACAGATGGGCCTCAGATATCCTTGGACAAAAGAACAGGGCGTGTCCCTGGTTGCTGGGGGAGACCGTATCTCGGATGAATGAATATAGAGTAGGGGGGCAGCACCCCTTTCATTCAGGCTTAGGAGTTCCAAGGATTCTTCCTGTGTGTGTGTAGCATTAGAATGAAGGGGGTTGGCTAAAGGCCACAAAGGATCCCCCTACTCCTCAACCCCCCTCACCACCACTACCCTCCCCTCCAAGCCTACATTCAAACCTCCATCCTCCTCATTCAAAGGCTACCAGCTTCACCCCCCTCTCTCCCCTCCCTTCTTCACACCCTCACCACCACATCTCCATCAAACCCCATCCCCCACACCAGCCCTGGCCCCAGCACAGCCTTAGGGACTGGGTATTCTGGGATGTCCTGGGCACAGAGAGGGAATCCAATGAGCATCCCCAATGAGACGACTGGTTCTTTGTAAGCCAGCCAATCCACCATCCAGGAAGGGCTGTTTTTGGAATGTTACATTCTGTGATGCTGATCACCACAACCTTTCTAAGTGATCTGAGTACTAACAGCACATAGATGTACACAATCCAGACAGACACCATTACGGTGCACCCATGAAGTATCACAAGGGAGAGACAACCATGTCTATACATTCTGTTAATCATATTTCTATGCAAAGGAGAGGAGTGCCCAAACATGGAAGCTTTAATTCACATTCCCTATCATAACATCCATCTTCTATTGAGACAGGCAGTGCAGGGTGGTGCAGGTGGGGGCAGGGCAGGGGGTGGCACAACCGTGAGAGCCAGACATATGGTGTTCTCTACAAAGACAACTCAGCATAAACTCCCTCCTACAAACAAACATGCACAAACAGATTTTTCTGCGGCAGCAGCATCTAGGAGAGAACCGATCCCAGAATCCCAGTCTCAACATCCTGCCCAAATAGAGCCACTTTAGTCAGCCTCTTGGCTCCCTTCCTGCAGCCTGGCTCCCTGGCTCTGGTTCCTCTTGGCTCCCTTCCTACTGCCTGGCTCCCTGGCTCTGGTTCCTCTTGGCTCCCTTCCTGCTGCCTGGCTCCCTGGCTCTGGTTCTTCTTGGCTCCCTTCCTACTGCCTGGCTTAGTGGTTCTGGTTCCTCTTGGCTGCCTTCCTACTGCCTGGCTTAGTGGTTCTGGTTCCTCGTGTGGTGAATTATTATTAATGAACTGTAGAGTTTAATGGACTATGAGGTAGAACTGGGTTAATCAAGAGCATAGAGTTAGATTTCTTTGTTACTGGGCCAGGAATTGAATTGGGTCATTTTACTGTGTGTGTGGGGTTTGTGCATGTTTCAAGGATTTAGGGCCTTGTCATGGTTAAACTAAACATGAGTGTGTGTGCAAGACAGGGGAGTGAGTGATTGGTTGGAGTACTATGTGCATAATGAAAGTCGAGTTTCACTCTCCTGAGTGGCGCAGTGGTCTAAGGCACTGCATCGCAGTGCTAACTGTGCCACTAGAGATCCTGGTTCGAATCCAGGCTCTGTCGCAGCCGGCCGTGACCGGGAGACTCATGGGCGGCGCACAATTGGTCCAGGGTAGGGGAGGGAATGGCCGGCAGGGATGTAGCTCAGTTGATAGAGCATGGCGTTTGCAACGCCAGGGTTGTGGGTTCGATTCCCACGGGGGCCCAGTATAAAAAAATAAATAAAAAAAATGTATTCACTAACTGTAAGTCGCTCTGGATAAGAGCGTCTGCTAAATGACGTAAATGTAAATGAGTTTAGCCGCCCTCAGAGACAAAGGAAGTGGGTGGAGCAATAAAAGAGCAGGAAACTGAAGAGGGGACTATATAAGATGGAGGGAGAGAGTAAGAGGGGGTTCCAATCTGCAGATTGACCTGGCTTTGTTGAATTAAAAATAAAGTAATTCTTGATGCAACAAAAACTCTGTAAGACCTTTGATTTTTAATAAAGTATAGTGGTTATTTTCCACAACACTCTTGGCTGCCTTCCTACTGCCTGGCTTAGTGGTTCTGGTTCCTCTTGGCTGCCTTCCTACTGCCTGGCTTAGTGGTTCTGGTTCCTCTTGGCTGCCTTCCTACTGCCTGGCTTAGTGGTTCTGGTTCCTCTTGGCTGCCTTCCTACTGCCTGGCTTAGTGGTTCTGGTTCCTCTTGGCTGCCTTCCTACTGCCTGGCTTAGTGGTTCTGGTTCCATCCAGGTGGAAGGAGGGCAGATGGGTTAGCCATATGGAGACAGGAGTTATGCTGCCACACACACACCCACACACACACACACACACACACACAGAAACACACACTGCCATGCCATCTCCGTGTAATAACCGTCACCTCCAACCGGATCATATCACCGGATCAGCCAGGCGTCAGCTTGGAAGCTGTTTGCCCGCTTGCTGTGTGTGAACACATCTTGGGTTTTAGATGTGTCTGGGTCTACCATTATTTTCTAAGTAGACAAAACTCCATGTGAAGAGCTCTGTAAACTAGATTGACTCACAGTTGTGTAAATACTTTATTCTAAAACAGACTGGCTGACAGACAGGTACACAGAGAGATGTACTGTATATATACATAATATGACATTTGAAATGTCTTTATTCTTTTGGAACTTCTGAGTGTAATGTTTACTGTTAATTTGTATTGTTTATTTCACTTTTGTTTACTATCTACTTCACTTGCTTTGACAATGTTAACATACGTTTCCCATGCCAATTAAGCCCTTAAATTGAATTGAGAGCTGCGGGCATGTTTACCTAACACTACTGCCTGAGAGCATCTGAGAACACACACACACACACACACACACACACACACACTGAAGCAGGGTGAAGGAAAACACTAAAAATAAACTTTAAAAAACACTGTCTGCTGACAGAGGGTGTACAAACAGAATGCTGCAGAGAGGATGCAAGTACAGCAGTGTCTGTGTCTGTGGGTGTGGGTGAGTGTGTGTCTGTGTATCAAACTTGGCATGCAGGGCAGGGAGGGCACTACTTGATCTTTCCAGCAGGCATCTGTGTGTCTGTGTGACAAGCCACTCAGAATGAACAAGCAGACTGTCAGAGAGAGTGAGAGAGAGAGAGTAGCCCCAAGACGGCAGATGTATCTGGGGCTCCAAGCCCAGAAACTGACAGCCGACACTGGGCTTGAGAGCAGCACAGCATTGCCTTGTCCTGGAGTAAGGATGCTAATGGCTAACAACGTATAGATGACACACACTGCAAGCTTACTGCTTGCAAGATAAGCCTAAACATTTTTTTACATGTTACGTTATTTAGCAGACGCTCTTATCCAGAGCGACTTACAGGAGCAATTAGGGTTAAGTGCCTTGCTTAAGGGCACATCGACAGATTTTTCACCTAGTCGGCTCGGGGATTAGAACCAGCGACCTTTCGGTTACTGGCACAACGCTCTTAACCACTAAGCTACCTGCCGCCCTAAAGATGTCAACATTGGATGTACTGTATGTGTGTGTGACTAGCAGAGCGCTGCAGGGATTTTCTGAGTTAAGAGATCTTGGAGCGCAATTTTCCCTAATTCTCCCACTCACTCCCTTGCTTCAATAATTCAGTCCCTCCAGGAAGACTACAGAGGAATGACAGAGGGAGAGAAGGAGGAGAGGAAGATAGGGAGGGAAGGATGAAGGAGGCTGCTAAAGCAGATGTGTCACAAATCCACAGGGTCCAAGTGTTGATGTTCATTTATGTTTCTCTCTCTCCCTTCCTCTATCCTTCCCTTCTCCTCCCTGACTCATTTCACACCTCCTCTTCTCATGTTCCTCTCTCCTCCTCACCACAGGCCCTAAACCTGTCATATGGATAGGAATTTTAAGAAGGCGGCTCTCTATGCCAGAAGCACACACACACACACACACACACACATTTCTATATGTGCTTTTAAATGGATAGTCGGTGGCTCAATGACTGGATGTCTATGGGAACAGCTAGCATGTCATTGCGCTAACGCTAGTAGTAATTCATCCCCCACCCAACCCTTGCCGCCACGGCTGAAAAAAATCCTAGGGGAAACACTGCACACAAACAAATATACCCTTCTTCCCTTCCTGATTACCTCCACCCTAAGCACACACACACACAGAAGAAAAAGTGTCTCTCACATCAACACATCAGAATCAGTGCTTGGCCTTCTCTCTCAGGGCGACAGATGCTGCTTTAAACCATCAACTCTCCCTTATCAATACAACCATATACTGTTTTATATCCCTCTATTCCTCATTATCTAATTGGCTGGTCAGCTCTGCTCTGTCCTTAGTGATCGCTAGCGGATAATCTCTCTGCTCTGGAGTCAATGTTAATTATGGGACGTGTAATGTAAGGGTAAGTCTGCTGTGTGATCTGCATTCACGGTCCGGTCTGCAAGACCCTCTAATCCCATTCAGTCCAGATGACTACTATTACACAGTATGCGTGCGTGTATGTGCGTGCGTGCGTGTGTGTGCGTGTGTGAATGGATGGCCAAGGCCAGGCTTAGCCGAGGTACTCACGCTGACGCCGTCCTTTCCTCCAGGCTCGATCATGTAGGTGTGATTCCCATCAAAGAACATCCCACTGAGAGAGAAAGAGAGAGAGAAATAGATCAATATGGCCACCAGTCATTGCAGAAGTAAACAAGATGGATGCCAGCACTCTCTCTCCTCTCTACAATAACTGATGAGGACTGTGTGTGTGTCTGTAGTGGCACTAAGAGGGATAGGTGTCTATGGATGGTTTATACTGGTACATCACAGGAGGCTGCTGAGGGGAGGACGGCTCATAATAATGGCTGGAACGGAGCAAATGGAATGGCATCAAACTCCTGGAAACCATGTGTTTGATGTACCATCCATAGACATGTACCAATATAAAGACATGGTTGGTGGCACCTTAATTGTGGAGGACTGGCTCGTGGTACATCAAACACTACTAACTAACACTTCTAACCAACACTTCTAACCAACACTACTAACCAACACTTCTAACTAACACTAGCCTTAACCCCCACCTTTAGGCCTTTCTCCATCAAGGAAAACAGTCTGTAATATTGTCTTGGTTCGGTCAGATCAAATATAGACCATAAAATGGTGCAATCTGCAATGACTGGATATTGATATACGATATAGGGTGTATTCTCTGCTGCCTTCAACACTATCTGCAATACAGTATTACTGTGAAGAAGTGCCATGGCAGTGATTGTGATGGGAATGAAAAGGTCAAGCACAACGGAGAGGTCAACTAGAAGGTATGAAAATGTATGCACTCACTAACTGTAAGTCGCTCTGGATAAGAACGTCTGCTAAATGACTAAAATGTAAATGTAAATGGTGTATGTCTAAAACAGTAACTCTGGTTTACTACACACACACACACACACACACACACACACACAGACACACACACAGGAAGAATAGGTAGACGTCCTCTGTAGTGACCTCCGTGTGTCATTACGGGCAGCAATCATCTTAAACGCTCACAGATCAATTTCCCATCCAGCATATATGTGAAGGTCCCCTTGTCCCTGCAAACTAGGCTGAGAGGTGTGTGTGTGTGTGTGTGTGTGTGTGTGCGTGGCAGGCTGACGTGCGACTGTGAAGCGGACATCATCAATTAACTTTATCTGAAGCTTTTTAGGAGATTGCTCAGGTCAAAGTGTGTACTATAGGAATGAGGGTAAACACACACACACACACACACACACACACACACACTTCACATCCAGGCTGGGATGATGCTCCACATACAGAGTTCACCTTCAGCACCAACTGTCTCTGCCAGACACTACACACACACATACACAGAGGCACACACACACACACACTCTCTGAGCATATAGATCAGGCTGCTATGATGGGACTGTCAAGGCCTTATTGGGAGTTCACTGACCTTATGTCTAACGCGGATGGGTCAGCACACACACACACACACAGTTATATGGAGACGAAATATCACCCAGGACAGAAGACAGATTGCCTGATCCACCATCCTGATCTCACGAGCTTACACACAATGATCAGGCTAGGAGAGATAGGGTCAGGATGGTGGATCAGGCTAGGAGAGATAGGGTCAGGATGGTGGATCAGGCTAGGAGAGATAATAGATAGGGTCAGGATGGTGGATCAGGCTAGGAGAGATAGGGTCAGGATGGTGGATCAGGAGAGAGAGGGTGGTCAGGATGATGGAACAGGCTAGGAGAGAGAGGGGTGGTCAGGATGGCTAGGAGAGAGAGAGTGGTCAGGATGGTGGATCAGGCTAGAAGAGAGAGGGTGGTCAGGATGGTGGATCAGGCTAGGAGAGAGAGGGTGGTCAGGATGGTGGATCAGGCTAGGAGAGAGAGGGTGGTCAGGATGGATCAGGCTAGGAGAGAGAGGGTGGTCAGGATGGATCAGGCTAGGAGAGAGAGGGTGGTCAGGATGGATCAGGCTAGGAGAGAGAGGGTGGTCAGGATGGTGGATCAGGCTAGGAGAGAGAGGGTGGTCAGGATGGTGGATCAGGCTAGGAGAGAGAGAGTGGTCAGGGTGGTGGATCAGGCTTGAAGAGAGAGGGTGGTGGATCAGGCTAGAGGAGAGAGGGTGGTAGATCAGGCTAGGAGAGAGAGGGTGGTCAGGATGGTGGATCAGGCTAGGAGAGAGAGGGTGGTCAGGATGGTGGATCAGGCTAGGAGAGAGAGGGTGGTCAGGATGGATCAGGCTAGGAGAGAGAGGGTGGTCAGGATGGATCAGGCTAGGAGAGAGAGGGTGGTCAGGATAGATCAGGCTAGGAGAGAGAGTGTGGTCAGGATGATGGATCAGGCTAGGAGAGAGAGGGTGTACCATCCATAGACATGTACCAATATAAAGACATGGTTGGTGGCACCTTAATTGTGGAGGACTGGCTCGTGGTACATCAAACACTACTAACTAACACTTCTAACCAACACTTCTAACCAACACTACTAACCAACACTTCTAACTAACACTAGCCTTAACCCCCACCTTTAGGCCTTTCTCCATCAAGGAAAACAGTCTGTAATATTGTCTTGGTTCGGTCAGATCAAATATAGACCATAAAATGGTGCAATCTGCAATGACTGGATATTGATATACGATATAGGGTGTATTCTCTGCTGCCTTCAACACTATCTGCAATACAGTATTACTGTGAAGAAGTGCCATGGCAGTGATTGTGATGGGAATGAAAAGGTCAAGCACAACGGAGAGGTCAACTAGAAGGTATGAAAATGTATGCACTCACTAACTGTAAGTCGCTCTGGATAAGAACGTCTGCTAAATGACTAAAATGTAAATGTAAATGGTGTATGTCTAAAACAGTAACTCTGGTTTACTACACACACACACACACACACACACACACACACAGACACACACACAGGAAGAATAGGTAGACGTCCTCTGTAGTGACCTCCGTGTGTCATTACGGGCAGCAATCATCTTAAACGCTCACAGATCAATTTCCCATCCAGCATATATGTGAAGGTCCCCTTGTCCCTGCAAACTAGGCTGAGAGGTGTGTGTGTGTGTGTGTGTGTGTGTGTGCGTGCGTGCAGGCTGACGTGCGACTGTGAAGCGGACATCATCAATTAACTTTATCTGAAGCTTTTTAGGAGATTGCTCAGGTCAAAGTGTGTACTATAGGAATGAGGGTAAACACACACACACACACACACACACACACACACACACACACACACACTTCACATCCAGGCTGGGATGATGCTCCACATACAGAGTTCACCTTCAGCACCAACTGTCTCTGCCAGACACTACACACACACATACACAGAGGCACACACACACACACACTCTCTGAGCATATAGATCAGGCTGCTATGATGGGACTGTCAAGGCCTTATTGGGAGTTCACTGACCTTATGTCTAACGCGGATGGGTCAGCACACACACACACACACAGTTATATGGAGACGAAATATCACCCAGGACAGAAGACAGATTGCCTGATCCACCATCCTGATCTCACGAGCTTACACACAATGATCAGGCTAGGAGAGATAGGGTCAGGATGGTGGATCAGGCTAGGAGAGATAGGGTCAGGATGGTGGATCAGGCTAGGAGAGATAATAGATAGGGTCAGGATGGTGGATCAGGCTAGGAGAGATAGGGTCAGGATGGTGGATCAGGAGAGAGAGGGTGGTCAGGATGATGGAACAGGCTAGGAGAGAGAGGGTGGTCAGGATGGCTAGGAGAGAGAGAGTGGTCAGGATGGTGGATCAGGCTAGAAGAGAGAGGGTGGTCAGGATGGTGGATCAGGCTAGGAGAGAGAGGGTGGTCAGGATGGTGGATCAGGCTAGGAGAGAGAGGGTGGTCAGGATGGATCAGGCTAGGAGAGAGAGGGTGGTCAGGATGGATCAGGCTAGGAGAGAGAGGGTGGTCAGGATGGATCAGGCTAGGAGAGAGAGGGTGGTCAGGATAGATCAGGCTAGGAGAGAGAGTGTGGTCAGGATGATGGATCAGGCTAGGAGAGAGAGGGTGGTCAGGATGGTGGATCAGGCTAGGAGAGAGAGGGTGGTCAGGATGGTGGATCAGGCTAGGAGAGAGAGAGTGGTCAGGGTGGTGGATCAGGCTTGAAGAGAGAGGGTGGTGGATCAGGCTAGGAGAGAGAGGGTGGTCAGGATGGATCAGGCTAGGAGAGAGAGGGTGGTCAGGATAGATCAGGCTAGGAGAGAGAGGGTGGTCAGGATGGATCAGGCTAGGAGAGAGAGGGTGGTCAGGATGGATCAGGCTAGGAGAGAGAGGGTGGTCAGGATAGATCAGGCTAGGAGAGAGAGTGTGGTCAGGATGATGGATCAGGCTAGGAGAGAGAGGGTGGTCAGGATGGTGGATCAGGCTAGGAGAGAGAGGGTGGTCAGGGTGGTGGATCAGGCTAGAAGAGAGAGGGTGGTAGATCAGGCTAGGAGAGAGAGGGTGGTCAGGATGGTGGATCAGGCTAGGAGAGAGAGGGTGGTCAGGGTGGTGGATCAGGCTAGAAGAGAGAGGGTGGTAGATCAGGCTAGGAGAGAGAGGGTGGTCAGGATGGTGGATCAGGCTAGGAGAGAGAGGGTGGTCAGGGTGGTGGATCAGGCTAGAAGAGAGAGGGTGGTAGATCAGGCTAGGAGAGAGAGGGTGGTCAGGATGGTGGATCAGGCTAGGAGAGAGAGGGTGGTCAGGGTGGTGGATCAGGCTAGAAGAGAGAGGGTGGTAGATCAGGCTAGGAGAGAGAGGGTGTGTGGAAGTGTGAGATAGTTGGTATGTGACTCTAGTTAAAACGGTACCTTCCATGGTGACGATCAAAAAAGTTTGTGTGTGTGTCTGTAAACAGTAACACACTCGTGGTCACACTGTCACAATGTGCTTTTTCATTTTGTTTCACCATCAAGTGCTACATGAAGAACAGCTTTCTCTGTGTCTCATGGTGTATGGTTTATAGCCTGATACACACTGGGACAGGTACATTACATTGAGTCCCATCCCTTCTCCGGCTGTTAATGTTATATTGCAGCACGACAGGGTGTGTGTATATGTGTGTGTGTATGTGAAGGCAAGGCAGGATGTACATTATGGTAAAGACCTGACTCAGCATAAGAGAAATACTCTGAGCGCTCTCTCTCTCTCTCTCCCTCCTTCTCGCTCTCTCCCTCCTCTCTCTCCCTCCTTCTCTCTCTCTCTCTCCCTCCCTCCTTCTCTCTCTCCCTCCCTCCTTCTCTCTCTCGCTCCCTCCTCTCTCTCTCACTCCCTCCATCTCTCTCCCTCTCCCTCTCCCTCCTTCTCTCTCTCTCTCCCTCCCTCCTCCTCTCTCTCTCTCCCTCCTCCTCTCTCTCTCCCTCCTTTTCTCTCACCCTTTCTCCCCTTCCATCAGTCGTTCATCTTGCTGAGAAATGGATATAGAAGAGGTGCATCTCTCTGACTGACACAGGTGTGTGTTTCTTCTGTGTGTGTGTGTGTGTTTCCTCTGAGTGTGTGTGTGTGTTTCCTCTGCATTCGAGACTCCCAATACTGTCAGATATATCCCAATAAAGTCACACACAACACGCACACACACACACCTCCCTGCAGGGCTTTCTCCAGCTGACCCATCTCTCTCTCAGAGAAAGCTTTAGAGCACAACTAAAAATACCAGCGGGAGAAACAGAGACGTCCCACAGGACAATGCTGCAGGGAGGAGAGAGAGAGAGGATGGAGATGAGAGAGGATGGAGATGGGGAGAGAGAGAGAGAGAGAGAGAGAGAGAGAGAGAGAGAGAGAGAGAGAGAGAGAGAGAGAGAGAGAGAGAGAGAGAGAGAGAGAGAGAGAGAGAGAGAGAGAGAGAGAGAGAGAGAGAGAGAGAGAGAGAGAGAGAGAGAGAGAGAGAGAGAGAGAGAGAGAGAGAGAGAGAGAGAGAGAGAAAGAAGAGAGGAGAGAGAGAGAGAGGATGGAGATGAGAGAGAGAGAGAGAGAGAGATAGAGAGAGAGATAGAGAGAGAGATAGAGAGAGAGAGAGAGAGAGAGAGGAGAGGGTTGTTTATGTGCGAACAGAAAGATAAATAAAGTATGACTGTATGTGTATGTTGAGGTGGTTGGTAGCATCAAGCTACCCAAATGGTGCGCCCTGGTGTTCAATTCAGCTCCCTGTAAGAGCCTTGGGATCAGGCCCAGGTGGGACCAACACAACATAAAGGAAACTGGCTCTGAGTGGCGGCCATTGTGTGTCATGACTGGACCACACACACACACACACAAGCACCCAATATCAACAGAGAGAGAGAGAGAGAGATCAGCTAGTCTGCAATAATTATACTGGCATAATGCCTAAATGGGATAATTGCTATTTAGGCCTGAGACTGGAACACAGGGGGAAGGGAACACTGATGCGAGGAAAACACACACACAGAATACTCACTGCAGGCCATGGCAGGTGGAGAGGGCCACGAAGGATTCAGGGATGTCCTGCACTCTCCCCTGGTAATAACAATGTTCTCCTCCCTGAGAGAGAGAGAGAGAGAGAGAGAGAGAGAGAGAGAGAGAGAGAGAGAGAGAGAGAGAGAGAGAGAGAGAGAGAGAGAGAGAGAGAGAGACAGAGAGACAGAGAGAGAGACAGAGAGACAGAGAGAGACAGAGAGAGGGATAGAAAGAGAGAGAGAGAGGGATAGAAAGAGAGAGAGAGAGGGATAGAAAGAGAGAAAATGAGAGTGACAGATTATTAACACAACTGTCAGTGACATAGAGGATGGTAACTTTACATTTTAGTCATTTAGCAGACGCTCTTATCCAGAGCGACTTACAGTTAGTGAGTGCATACATTTTCATACTGGCCCCCCTGGCCCCCCGTGGGAAACGAACCCACAACCTTGCCGTTGCAAGTGCCATGCTCAACCAACTGAGCTACACGGGGCCTACTTTAGAGCCAATCCAACCTCCTGCCCAGAAACAACCAAAGATGTCAGCAATGTGTTAAAATGTGGAGCTACTACCATCCATTTAAACACATTTCCAGTCCTTACAGATCAACACGAGTACCGGTTTTCTTTCTGGACAGGGTCATTGTCCCTACCACATTACAGTGGGGGAAAAAAGTATTTAGTCAGCCACCAATTGTGCAAGTTCTCCCACTTAAAAAGATGAGAGAGGCCTGTAATTTCCATCATAGGTACACGTCAACTATGACAGACAAAATGAGGAAAAAAAATCCAGAAAATCACATTGTAGGATTTTTTATGAATTTTTTTGCAAATTATGGTGGAAAATAAGTATTTGGTCACATACAAACAAGCAAGATTTCTGGCTCTCACAGACCTGTAACTTCTTCTTTAAGAGGCTCCTCTGTCCTCCACTCGTTACCTGTATTAATGGCACCTGTTTGAACTTGTTATCAGTATAAAAGACACCTGTTGTAACGCCCTGGCTCCGGGACTCTGAATATTGAGCCAGGGTTGTTCATTCTTTTGGGTGTATTTCTATGTGTTTGGTCAAGTGACTCCCAATCGGAGGTAACGAGTGTCAGCTGTCGGCTCGTTATCTCTGATTGGGAGCCATATTTAATCTGTTTGTTTTCCGTTGGGGGTTGTGGGTTTTTGTTCATTGTTCAGTAGTTGTCACTGAGGACTTCACGGATCGTGTTTGTTTTGTCGTGTGTTTCAATATTAAAATCATCATGTTCACTCCCAACGCTGCGCTTTGGTCATACTTCATGGCGATCGTGACAGAAAAACCCACCACAACGAGACCAAGCAGCAGTTGGATAACGAGTGGTGGAGCCAGAAGAGCGAAGGTTGGGAGAGGACTATGGAGGCCTGGTCCACCGAGAGGAGAGACCCCCAGAAATTTTTTAGGGGGGGGCTCACGACGTCGGGGCAGAAGGTGTACGGCCCGGAGGAGTGCAAGAGGTTGGCAGATATGGCCGCCAGTTTAAGGGGGCCACTGGTTACGAAGGGGATGGAAAGTGTGGAGGCACGGCGAGAGGTACTGGGGGGTGTTTCCAGTCCGGTCCGGCCCGTTCCTGATCCCCGTGTAGGGCCAGGGGTGTGTGTCCCCAGTGCGGTTCTGTCTGTCCCTGCTCAACGCACCAAGCCTACGGGGTGCGTCGCCAGCCCAGCTCGGCCTGTTCCTGCGCCCCGCACCAAGTCTGTGGTGCGTTTTGCCAGCCCAGCCCGGCCTGTCCCTGCTCCACGCACCAAGGATACGGTGTGCGTCGACAGCCCAGCCCGGCCTGTCCCTGCTCCACGCACCAAGGATACGGTGTGCGTCGACAGCCCTGCCCGGCCTGTTCCTGCTCCACGCACCAAGGATACGGTGTGCGTCGACAGCCCTGCCCGGCCTGTTCCTGCTCCACGCACCAAGGATACGGTGTGCGTCGACAGCCCTGCCCGGCCTGTTCCGGCCACTCGCACCAGGGATACGGTGCGCGTCGCCAGCCCGACCCGGCCTGTTCCGGCCACTCGCACCAGGGATACGGTGCACGTCGCCAGCCCGGCCCGGCCTGTTCCGGCCACTCGCACCAGGGATACGGTGCGCGTCGCCAGCCCGACCCGGCCTGTTCATGCCACTCGCACCAGGGATACGGTGCGCGTCGCCAGCCCGGCCCGGCCTGTTCCTGCCACTCGCACCAAGCCAGGGGGCGAGTCGTCAGCCTGGTAAGGCCCATTCCTGTTCCACGCACCAAGCCAGGGGCGCGTGTCGTCAGTCCGGCTCCGGCCAGCGGGGCTAGACAGGACCGGGGGTACTTTTGGGGGGTTGGAGAGGGAGTGGGGACCAGGGCCGGAGCCGGAGCCGCCGCCGAGGAGGTGTGCCCACCCAGCCCTCCCTTGTGTAGCCCTTGTTGAGGCGCGGTCGCGGTCCGCGCCTTTAGGGGGGGGTACTGTAACGCCCTGGCTCCGGGACTCTGAATATTGAGCCAGGGTTGTTCATTCTTTTGGGTGTATTTCTATGTGTTTGGTCAAGTGACTCCCAATCGGAGGTAACGAGTGTCAGCTGTCGGCTCGTTATCTCTGATTGGGAGCCATATTTAATCTGTTTGTTTTCCGTTGGGGGTTGTGGGTTTTTGTTCATTGTTCAGTAGTTGTCACTGAGGACTTCACGGATCGTGTTTGTTTTGTCGTGTGTTTCAATATTAAAATCATCATGTTCACTCCCAACGCTGCGCTTTGGTCATACTTCATAGGCGATCGTGACACCTGTCCACAACCTCAAACAGTCACACTCCAAACTCCACTATGGCCAAGACCAAAGAGCTGTCAAAGGACACCAGAAACAAAATTGTAGACCTGCACCAGGCTGGGAAGACTGAATCTGCAATAGGTAAGCAGCTTGGTTTGAAGAAATCAACTGTGGGAGCAATTATTAGGAAATGGAAGACATACAAGACCACTGATAATCTCCCTCGATCTGGGGCTCAACGCAAGATCTCACCCCGTGGGGTCAAAATGATCACAAGAACGGTGAGCAAAAATCCCAGAACCACACGGGGGGACCTAGTGAATGACCTGCAGAGAGCTGGGACCAAAGTAACAAAGCCTACCATCAGTAACACACTACGCCGCCAGGGACTCAAATCCTGCAGTGCTAGACGTGTCCCCCTGCTTAAGCCAGTACATGTCCAGGCCCGTCTGAAGTTTGCTAGAGTGCATTTGGATGATCCAGAAGAGGATTGGTAGAATGTCATATGGTCAGATGAAACCAAAATTGAACTTTTTGGTAAAAATTCTACTCGTCGTGTTTGGAGGACAAAGAATGCTGAGTTGCATCCAAAGAACACCATACCTACTGTGAAGCATGGGGGTGGAAACATCATGCTTTGGGGCTGTTTTTCTGCAAATGGACCAGGATGACTGATCCGTGTAAAGGAAAGAATGACTGGGGCCATGTATCGTGAGATTTTGAGTGAAAACCTCCTTCCATCAGCAAGGGCATTGAAGATGAAACGTGGCTGGGTCTTTCAGCATGACAATGATCCCAAACACACCGCCCGGGCAACGAAGGAGTGGCTTCGTAAGAAGCATTTCAAGGTCCTGGAGTGGCCTAGCCAGTCTCCAGATCTCAACCCCATAGAAAATCTTTGGAGGGAGTTGAAATTCTGTGTTGCCCAGCGACAGCCCCAAAACATCACTGCTCTAGATGAGATCTGCATGGAGGAATGGGCCAAAATACCAGCAACAGTGTGTGAAAACCTTGTGAAGACTTACAGAAAACGTTTGACCTGTGTCATTGCCAACAAAGGGTATATAAAAAAGTATTGAGAAACTTTTGTTATTGACCAAATACTTATTTTCCACCATAATTTGCAAATAAATTCATTAAAAATCCTACAATGTGATTTTCTGATTTTTGTCCCCTCATTTTGTCTGTTATAGTTGACGTGTACCTATGATGAAAATTACAGGCCTCTCTCATCTTTTTAAGTGGGAGAACTTGCACAATTGGTGGCTGACTAAATACTTTTTTCCCCACTGTATATACACGTACTGTACATACTGTACACACACATTGCTGCACACTCTGAACAAAGAGCAATCTATCACTGAGCATTTCATAAGGAGATGAATCCAGAGCAATCAATCACAGAGCATTCACCCTTAGATCCCGAGACTGAAGTAATCTATCACAGAGTATTTGCTCACACAGACCAAGTGGTGTCTGTGAATACTAATATGTTTGACAGAATCAAGACTACAACCGCAGGGACGTGTGTGTCTCAAATCAAAGTTTATTGGTTGCGTACACAGATTTGCAGATGTTATCGCAGGTGCAGTGGGGGCTCAACTAGGTTAGATGCATCCCTTGAACACATTTAATGATCTGAGAGGAAGATCTTCTCCTCCTCACTCCTCCTCTCATCCCTCTAGCCTATCTTAACCTTTCTCTTGTTTCTCTCATCAGATCATCTACTGACAGGAAGCCACAGCAATGATCGACCCCCTCTCCCCCTCCATGTCTCTCTCTCCCTCCCCCTCAATGTCTCTCTCCCCCTCCCCCTCAATGTCTCTCTCCCCCTCCCCCTCAATGTCTCTCTCTCCCTCCCCCTCAATGTCTCCCTCCCCCTCCCCCTCAATGTATCTCTCTCCCTCCCCCTCCATGTCTCTCTCTCCCTCCCCTTCCCCCTCAATGTCTCTCTGCGTCCCCCCTCCATGTCTCTCTCTCCCTCCCTCTCCATGTCTCTCTCTCCCTCCCCCTCCATGTCTCTCTCTCCCTCCCCTCCATGTCTCTCTCTCCCTCCCCCTCCATGTCTCTCTCTCCCTCCCCCTCCATGTCTCTCTCTCCCTCCCCCTCCATGTCTCTCTCTCCATCTCTCTGGCTTTTTCAAACCACAGAGTGCTTAGGCCCATTCTGCTGCGTTAGTCTGCATGTGCGTGTGTCTGGTACATGAAGCCATATTTATTCATATAGATTTGTATGATGTCTAAGTGCTGTCTCTTCCTGGTCCATTTATCCTGGTCTAACTGCCATTAGACAGGAAGCCGGCCTCTCAGATGGAAAACAGCTTTTATCACTGGATCAATTCCTGCACTACACCCTCCCCTGGGCTGGACACTGGGAGGCAGCTCTGTACTGCCCTGCTGCACACCACAACACTCTCCCTCTACCACAACACTCTCTCTACCACAACTCACTCTCTCTCTACCACAACTCACTCTCTCTCTACCACAACACTCTCTCTCTACCACAACTCACTCTCTCTCTACCACAACTCACTCTCTCTCTACCACAACTCACTCTCTCTCTACCACAACACTCTCTCTCTCTACCACAACACTCTCTCTCTACCACAACTCACTCTCTCTCTACCACAACTCACTCTCTCTCTACCACAACTCACTCTCTCTCTACCACAACACTCTCTCAATTTAATTTCAATTTTTCAATCTCTCTCTCTCTCTCTCTCTGTCTCTCAGGGAGGAGGGGGAGAGAGAAAGAGATAGAAAGAGAGGGAGGGAGGGACGTGGAGGGAGACACTGACCGTCAAAGCCTGTCTATCTATATCACTATCTATGGATGAGAGGAGAGCCCTGTTACTTCTGTTGTAATGGGAGTTCCCCTCCTCTCCTTCCTACTTCTTCTCTGGGGAGGAAGTACTCCTGTGATATTACTCTCAGTCAATGGGGGAGAGACAGAGAGAGTCAGAGAGAGAGAGACACACACAAAAAGAGAGAGAGAAAGCGAGAGAGAGAGAGAGAGAGAGAGAGAGAGAGAGAGAGAGAGAGAGAGAGAGAGAGAGAGAGAGAGAGAGAGAGAGAGAGAGAGAGAGAGAGAGAGAGAGAGAGAGAGAGAGAGAGAGAGAGAGAGAGAGTGAGAGAGAGAAAGCGAGAGAGTGAGAGAAATAAAGAGAGAGCGTGAGGAAAAGAGCGAGAGCGAGAGAGTCAGAGAGAGAGCGAGAGCGAGAGCGAGAGAGAGAGAAGGAGAGAGTGAGAGAGAGAGGGAGGAAGATAGGAAGAGAGAGAGCGAGGAAGATAGGAAGATAGGAAGAGGAAGAGAGAGCTATTTATAAGCAGGGCTGTGCTCTACTATCCAGCACCTCTCTTCCTCCCCGTCTCCCCTGAACCTTCTGCTCCAGTTCTCAGAGGCAAGAAACACCCAGAAACCTGCATTGTGTGTGTGTGTGCGCGTGCAGAGCTAAATCGGTCAGATCAGTGATCTCAGATGGACCAGATAAGAGCGATTAATCATCTGAAACAATCTGGACTCTGAGAACAACAGCAAGACAATAAGAGGGTCAGACAGACACTACATACACAAGTAGGACACACTGCCCTCTGAGTCTGTGTGTGTGTGAGAGAGAGAGAGATTGTGTGTGCCCTCTGAGTCTGTGTGTGTGTGAGAGAGAGAGAGATTGTGTGTGCCCTGTGAGTCTGTGTGTGTGTGAGAGAGAGAGAGATTGTGTGTGCCCGTGAGAGAAGGAGAGAGAGAGTGCTAGGGAAGCTGCAGGGCTGTTGTAATCATGGCCTACATATATATATATATATTTTTTTAAACATTTTAGTCATTTAGTAGACACTCTTATCCAGAGCGATTTACAGTTAGTGCATCCATCTTAAAATAGCTAGGTCATACAACCACATATCACAGTCATAGTAAGTATACTTTTCCACAATTAAGTAGCTATCTGCAAAGTCAGAGCTAGTAGGAGGGGGTGGGGGTCAAGTGCAAGTGGTTCAGGAACGGTCTAATCAACATGGTGTTGATGTTACATGACAGGTCTAATCAACATGGTGTTGATGTTACATGACAGGTCTAATTAACATGGTGTTGATGTTACATGACAGGTCTAATCAACATGGTGTTGATGTTACATGACAGGTCTAATCAACATGGTGTTGATGTTACATGACAGGTCTAATCAACATGGTGTTGATGTTACATGACAGGTCTAATCAACATGGTGTTGATGTTACATGACAGGTCTAATCTACATGGTGTTGATGTTACATGACAGGTCTAATCAACATGGTGTTGATGTTACATGACAGGTCTAATCTACATGGTGTTGATGTTACATGACAGGTCTAATCAACATGGTGTTGATGTTACATGACAGGTCTAATTAACATGGTGTTGATGTTACATGACAGGTCTAATCAACATGGTGTTGATGTTACATGACAGGTCTAATCTACATGGTGTTGATGTTACATGACAGGTCTAATCTACATGGTGTTGATGTTACATGACAGGTCTAATCTACATGGTGTTGATGTTACATGACAGGTCTAATCAACATGGTGTTGATGTTACATGACAGGTCTAATTAACATGGTGTTGATGTTACATGACAGTTCTAATTAACATGGTGTTGATGTTACATGACAGGTCTAATCAACATGGTGTTGATGTTACATGACAGGTCTAATCTACATGGTGTTGATGTTCCATGACAGGTCTAATTAACATGGTGTTGATGTTACATGACAGGTCTAATTAACATGGTGTTGATGTTACATGACAGGTCTAATCTACATGGTGTTGATGTTACATGACAGGTCTAATTAACATGGTGTTGATGTTACATGACAGGTCTAATCTACATGGTGTTGATGTTACATGACAGGTCTAATTAACATGGTGTTGATGTTACATGACAGGTCTAATTAACATGGTGTTGATGTTACATGACAGGTCTAATTAACATGGTGTTGATGTTACATGACAGGTCTAATCTAAATGGTGTTGATGTTACATGACAGGTCTAATTAACATGGTGTTGATGTTACATGACAGGTCTAATCTACATGGTGTTGATGTTACATGACAGGTCTAATCTACATGGTGTTGATGTTACATGACAGGTCTAATCTACATGGTGTTGATGTTACATGACAGGTCTAATCTACATGGTGTTGATGTTACATGACAGGTCTAATCAACATGATGTTGGTGTTACAAGTCTGACAGGATAAGTCTGTTCTTGTTTTCCTAGCATCAGAAATAATGTTATTGTACCTTGCTGCTTCTCAGCTGTTTATATAAACATTATTACATAGTTGGCCACTGTAAAGACTGTTGATGGTTAATAAAGTATCTCCTAGTAATAACAAGAAGAGATAGTAATCCATAAAGTGTGGATTATAATTCCCCTAATAACCTAATAATATGTTTAACTGTTTAACTATGATCTGGCTATCCTAATCTCATTGGTAATCTCTGAGATTAGCATGGCACAGAGTGGTGGATGTCCAGATTATGGTCAGCGAGCTATGAGGATGTTGTTAATCCCAGATGAAGGGTTTTAAGGATCAACCATTTAATGGTAGCTACTGACACCATAGTGCACCCTATCAGCATGTTCTCATCAAACCTTCTCATTTCTGAAAGAACATTCTAATTCAGAGACAAGATTTAGAAATGGGGCTCAGGTCCTTACTTTGAAGATGACAGCCTTCCCATTTTCTGAAATATGCCTCTCCACGTACTTTGAAGACATGAGATCACTGGGGAGGAGAGAAGAGGAAACAGAGGGGGAGAACAGTTAGACAATTACAGATATTAATTCAGACCTCTGTGTCAGTTAGAGGGGTGGAAGAGTGTTTATGAAATGACAGTATTCTCTGGTTATCTCCAGGCTTGTCTCTAAACTTCAGAGCATCCACCAATTATCAGCTGCTACCAACAGAGGACTATTTCCAGCGAGCTCACACACACACACACACACACACACACACTTGAAAAAAGTCTTAACATTCAAGGGCATGTCGGTGGATGCGTTTGTATTTGAGAAGGAGAGAGAGAGAGAGAGAGAGAGAGAGAGAGGGGTAGAAAGAGAGAGAGAGGGGGGGAGAGAGAGGGGGAGAGAGAGAGAGGGGGAGAGAGAGAGAGAGAGAGAGAGAGAGAGAGAGAAAGAGAGGGGTAGAAAGAGAGAGAGAGGGGGAGAGAGAGAGAGAGAGAGAGAGAGAGGGAGAGAAAGAGCAGAAAAGTGAGCAGACAAAAGAAAGGGATAGGATGAAAGAGAATCAGAAAAAAGAGAGAGAAACAGGAAGAGAGAGAGAGACTAATACACAAGGGCCAGTCAGTCTATGAATGCTTTCTCAGCAAAGCTGGGCCTAAGATTCCCCATTGAGTTACATACTGCAGCCCCAATCTGGGACAGAGATATATGAGCTATACTCACAGCGCTGCAGTGGATAGCTGCCGTCTTACGGGCTCCTGACCAATTCTTCTATTTTGTGTGTTTTTTACCCTGATCTTAACTTTTTTTAGTACAATCATTTTTGTACATAATATTTCCACCATCATTTTCTATGACCAAACCAACAGGACTATCTGTATTGACCCTTTTTGCACAAACTCTTTTGACTCATCACAGACTGTACACTGCTGCTAATGCTATTTATAGAGCCATTATTGCATGGAACTCCCTTCCATCTCATCTTGTGCAAATTAACAGCAAACCTGGTTTCAAAAAATAAATAAAGCAACACCTCACAGCACAACGCCTCTCCCCTATTTGACCTAGATAGTTTGTGTGTATGTATTGATATGTAGGCTACGTGTGCCTTTTGTAAAAACATTTTAAATTATGTAGTTTTGTCCTTGAGCTGTTCTAGTCTAATAATGTTCTGTATTATGTAATGTTTCATGTTTTGTGTGGACCCCAGGAAGAGTAGCTGCTGCTTTTGCAACAGCTAATGGGGATCCTAACAAAATAACAAATACCAAATCTACCCCTGCCTATATGTGCATATCTACCTCAATTACAGTTGAAGTCAGAAGTTTACATACACCTTAGCCAAATAAATGTAAACTCAGTTTTCACAATTCCTGACATTTAATCCTAGTAAAAATTCCCTGTCTTAGGTCAGTTAGGATCACCACTTTATTTTAAGAATGTCAAATGTCAGAATAATAGTAGAGAGAATTATTTATTTCAGCTTTTATTTCTTTCATCACATTCCCAGTTGGTCAGAAGTTTACATACACTCAATTAGTATTTGGTAGCATTGCCTTTAAATTGTTTAACTTGGGTCAAATGTTTTGGGTAGCCTTCCACAAGCTTCCCACAATAAATTGGGTGAAGTTTGGCCCATTCCTCCTGACAGAGCTGGTGTAACGGAGTCAGGTTTGTAGGCCTCCTTGCTCGCACATGCTTTTTCAGTTCTGCCCACACATTTTCT
Source organism: Coregonus clupeaformis (assembly GCF_020615455.1). Taxonomy (NCBI): domain Eukaryota; kingdom Metazoa; phylum Chordata; class Actinopteri; order Salmoniformes; family Salmonidae; genus Coregonus; species Coregonus clupeaformis. Next base: position 6,833,913 of record NC_059219.1, read on the forward strand.
ATACAATTGAGGTCAGGGCTTTGTGATGGCCACTCCAATACCTTGACTTTGTTGTCCTTAAGCCATTTTGCCACAACTTTGGAAGTATGCTTGGGGTCTATCCCCTTTTTCCTCCAAACATAACGATGGTCATTATGGCCAAACAGTTCTATTTTTGTTTAATCAGACCAGAGGACAATTCTCCAAAAAGTACGATCTTTGTCCCCATGTGCAGTTGCAAACCGTAGTTTGGCTTTTTTATGGCGATTTTGGAGCAGTGGCTTCTTCCTTGCTGAGCGGCCTTTCAGGTTATGTCGATATAGGACTCGTTTTACTGTGGATATAGATACTTTTGTACCTGTTTCCTCCAGCATCTTCACAAGGTCCTTTGCTGTTGTTCTGGGATTGATTTGCACTTTTCGCACCAAAGTACGTTCATCTCTAGGAGACAGAACGCATCTCCTTCCTGAGCGGTACAACGGTTGTGTGGTCCCATGGTGTTTATACTTGCGTACTGTTGTTTGTACAGATGAACGTGGTACCTTCAGGCATTTGGAAATTGCTCCCAAGGATGAACCAGACTTGTGGAGGTCTACAAATTTTTTTCTGAGGTCTTGGCTGATCTCTTTTGATTTTCCCATGATGTCAAGCAAAGAGGCACTGAGTTTGAAGGTAGGCCTTGAAATACATCCACAGGTACACCTCCAATTGACTCAAATGATGTCAATTAGCCTATCAGAAGCTTCTAAAGCCATGACATCATTTTCTGGAACTTTCCAAGCTGTTTAAAGGCACAGTCAACTTAGTGTATGTAAACTTCTGACCCACTGGAATTGTGATACAGTGAATTTTAAGTGAAAGTGTCATGCACAAAGTAGATGTCCTAAACAACTTGCCAAAACTATAGTTTGTTAACAAGAAATGTGTGGAGTGGTTGAAAAACGAGTTTTAATGACTCCAACCTAAGTGTATGTAAACTTCCGACTTCAACTGTACCTCGTACCCCTGCACATCAGCTCGGTACTGGTACCCTGTGTATATTGCCAAGTTATCGTTACTCATTGTGTATTTATTCCTTGTGTTATTTTTTTATTTATTATTTATCTTTTTTTCTCTCTGCGTTGTTGGGAAGGGGCCGTAAGTAAGCATTTCACTGTTAGTCTACACCTGTTGTTTACCAAGCATGTGACAAATAAAATTTGATTTGATTTGACATCCAAACACTAGCCAACAGGAAGGACAACCCAGACATAACACACACACAGTAACACACTGCCCTCTACCTAAGCTGGTAAGTTCTCTATTGGTGCCAGTTGAGTTGTTAGGTGTTTGGTGCAACCATTAATGCTGCGTCAGGGTCTTTTATGCCCGGCTGAGGTACTGTATATATCTATGGGAACGCTCTACCCTGTATCAGACTCTGTACTTCTCTGGATGTTTATTAGTTGGAGCATCGGGAGTGACACTAAAATCTATAATCACACCAGCGCGCTGCACCTCAACAGACCCAGTCACCACATTGGCCCAGTGAGCTATCAATCACCTCCAACCGCCTGTCAGCACCCAATCAACAGCCAGTGCTGTGGAGGCGGGGATAATTTTTTGACTGACTAAAAGACGGATTGTTTCAAAGTTTCTCTCGGAGGCATACAGAGACCAAGTGGAGGATTTTGAGTATAAAGAATCTGAAAGTGTGTGTCTGTATGTGTGTGTGCTACTCTGACATCATTCTCATACAAATGGAGCCCTCCTCCTCCAGCAGGCAGTCACATGACCAAGTAGACACCAAACAGTTGGTCAGACACACACACTCTCTCTCACACACACACGTATTGGCATGAAACATCGACAAACAAGGAATAGGGGGAGAGTGAGGGAGGAAGGGAGAGAGAGAGGAAGGGCGAGAGAGGGGAAGGGAGAGAGATCAGCCTCCTTATGCACGTCTCACCATCCTTGTGTGTGTCCTCCAACCCCAAACAGTCCCACATTGAGACACACAGTTCACTTCTTTGTTCTGACAGGGTGTGTGTGTTTAAGATTCAGCTTCTGTGGTCTGTATCAGCCCCCATGCTGAGCGGGGGCCTGGAGAGAGACTGGAGTACGTACGGAGCCCGCATGGAGGACACACAGGGCTCAGCATGGGGGATGCTGATAACAGATTTCAGCTTTAATTGTTTTGGGATTTGAATAATTTATCGGACAAAGACGCAAAGTCGGCCCCTTGCTTTTGCCTTACACCTACCCCCGCACACACACACACACACACACACACACACACACAAAATACACACACACACACAGGTGCCCTAGGTGCCATTAGCATGTGATCCATCGCTAAGTGTAGTGTTGTAGGAATTGTGACAGCGAGAGACAGCATGAGGGAGGATCAGAGAAAGAGGGAGGTTTCAGTAACAGAAAGACAGAGAGAGGGAGGTTTCAGTAACAGAAAACAGAGAGAGGGGAGGTTTCAGTAACAGAAAGACAGAGAGAGGGGAGATTTCAGTAACAGAAAGAAAGAGAGAGGGAGGTTTCAGTAACAGAAAACAGAGAGAGGGAGGTTTCAGTAACAGAAAGACAGAGAGAGGGAGGTTTCAGTAACAGAAAGACAGAGAGAGGGAGGTTTCAGTAACAGAAAGACAGAGAGAGGAAGATTTCAGTAACAGAAAGACAGAGAGAGGAAGGTTTCAGTAACAGAAAGACAGAGAGAGGAAGGTTTCAGTAACAGAAAGACAGAGAGAGGAAGGTTTCAGTAACAGAAAGACAGAGAGAGGAAGGTTTCAGTACCAGAAAGACAGAGAGAGGGAAAAGAGAAAAAAACACTCTATATAAAAATATAAAAACATGTACATCCTCCCACACACCAAAAACGAGTATCTTAGTAAACAAACAACCAAAAAAAGAAAAATGCACGGAGAGAGAGAGAGAGAGAGAGAGAGAGAGAGAGAGAGAGAGAGAGAGAGAGAGAGAGACAGCGAGAGAGCGAGAGAGAAATTTCCTGACAAAATGTCAAAAATATAAAACACTTACAGAGTGTGATTTCAAAGACCTCTCTGATGAGAATAGGCTACCCGTCCTGTTGGGAGAGGACGCAGATCTGTGGGTTGGCAGTGCACTACATTGCTGCCTGCCATAAGATGAGGGACAGTGTCTGACAGACCAACCAACCTGCACATGTCCTCTATATTGTTATTGTTGAATGGTTATTTTGACCCTTGGTTATTGTTGTTACTGTTGTCCCGTTGACAATATTGATGATTATTAATTTAATTATGTTAATATTGTAAATATCCAAAGTTAGCTTTGGCAATATGTACATTGTTACAGTGCCTTGCAAAAGTATTCATCCCCCTTGGCGTTTTTTTCCTATTTTGTTGCATTACAACCTGTAATTTAAATTGATTTTTATTTGGATTTAATGTAATGGACATACACAAAATAGTCCAAATTGGTGAAGTGAAATGAAAAAAATAACTTGTTTCAAAGAATTCAAAAAAATAAATAACGGAAAAGTGGTGCATGCATATGTATTCACCCCCTTTGCTATGAAGCCCCTAAATCTGGTGCAACCAATTACCTTCAGAAGTCACATAATTAGTTAAATAAAGTCCACCTGTGTGCAATCTAAGTGTCACATGATCTGAGTATATACAGTTGAGTTTACATACACTTAGATTGGAGTCATTAAAACTCGTTTTTCAACCACTCCACAAATGTCTTGTTAACAAACTATAGTTTTGGCAAGTCGGTTAGGACATCTACTTTGTGCATGACACAAGTAATTTTTCCAACAATTGTTTACAGACAATTTCACTTTAATAATTCACTGTATCACAATTCCAGTGGGGGAAAAAAGTATTTGATCCCCTGCTGATTTTGTACGTTTGCCCACTGACAAAGACATGATCAGTCTATAATTTTAATGGTAGGTTTATTTGAACAGTGAGAGACAGAATAACAACAAAAAAATCCAGAAAAACGCATGTCAAAAATGTTATAAATTAGCATTTTAATGAGGGAAATAAGTATTTGACCCCTCTGCAAAACCCTTGTTGGCAATCACAGAGGTCAGACGTTTCTTGTAGTTGGCCACCAGGTTTGCACACATCTCAGGAGGGAGTTTGTTCCACTCCTCTTTGCAGATCTTCTCCAAGTCATTAAGGTTTCGAGGCTGACGTTTGGCAACTCAAACCTTCAGCTCCCTCCACAGATTTCGTATGGGATTAAGGTCTAGAGACTGGCTAGGCCACTCCAGGTCCTTAATGTGCTTCTTCTTGAGCCACTCCTTTGTTGCCTTGGCCGTGTGTTTTGGGTCATTGTCATGCTGGAATACCCATCCACGACCCATTGTCAATGCCCTGGCTGAGGGAAGGAGGTTCTCACCCAAGATTTGACGGTACATTGCCCCGTCCATCGTCCCTTTGATGCTGTGAATTTGTCCTGTCCCCTTAGCAGAAAAACACCCCCAAAGCATAGTGTTTCCACCTCCATGTTTGACGGTGGGGATGGTGTTCTTGGGGTCATAGGCAGCATTCCTCCTCCTCCAAACACGGTGAGTTGAGTTGATGCCAAAGAGCTCGATTTTGGTCTCATCTGACCACAACACTTTCACCCAGTTCTCCTCTGAATCATTCAGATGTTCATTGGCAAACTTCAGACGGCCCTGTATATGTGCTTTCTTGAGCAGGGGGACCTTGCGGGCGCTGCAGGATTTCAGTCCTTCACGGTGTAGTGTGTTACCAATTGTTTTCTTGGTGACTATGGTCCCAGCTGCCTTGAGATTATTGACAAGATCCTCCCGTGTAGTTCTGGGCTGATTCCTCACCGTTCTCATGATCATTGCAACTCCACGAGGTGAGATCTTGCATGGAGCCCCAGGCCGAGGGAGATTGACAGTTATTTTGTGTTTCTTCCATTTGCGAATAATCGCACCAACTGTTGTCACCTTCTCACCAAGCTGCTTGGTGATGGTCTTGTAGCCCATTCCAGCATTGTGTAGGTCTACAATCTTGTCCCTGACATCCTTGGAGAGCTCTTTGGTCTTGGCCATGGTGGAGAGTTTGGAATCTGATTGATTGATTGTTTCTGTGGACAGGTGTCTTTTATACAGGTAACAAACTGAGATTAGGAGCACTCCCTTTAAGAGTGTGCTCCTAATCTCAGCTCGTTACCTGTATAAAAGACACCTGGGAGACAGAAATCTTTCTTATTGAGAGGGGGTCAAATACTTATTTCCCTGATTAAAATGCAAATCAATTTATAACTTTTTTTTTGTTGTTATTCTGTCTCTCACTGTTCAAATAAACCTACCATTAAAATTATAGACTGATCATTTTCTTTGTCAGTGGGAAAACGTACAAAATCAGCAGGGGATCAAATACTTTTTTCCCTCACTGTACACTAGGTTGACTGTGCCTTTAAACAGCTTGGAAAATTCCAGAAAATGATGTCATGGCTTTAGAAGCTTCTGATAGGCTAATTGACGTAATTTGAGTCAATTGTAGGTGTACCTGTGGATGTATTTTAAGGCCTACCTTCAAACTCAGTGCCTCTTTGCTTGACATCATGGGAAAATCTAAATAAATCAGCCAAGACCTCAGACAAAAACTGTAGACCTCCACAAGACTGGTTCATCCTTGGGAGCAATTTCCAAATGCCTGAAGGTACCACATTCATCTGTACAAACAATAGTGCGCAAGTATAAATACCATGGGACTACGCAGCCGTCCTACCGCTCAGGAAGGAGACGTGTTCTGTCTCCTAGAGATTAACGTACTTTGGTGCGAAAAGTGCAAATCAATCCCAGAACAACAGCAAAGGACCTTGTGAAGATGCTGGAGGAAACAGGTACAAAAGTATCTATATCCACAGTAAAACGAGTCCTATATCGACATAACCTGAAAGGCTGCTCAGCAAGGAAGAAGCCTTTTTCTCCAAAAAAGCCAGACTGCGATTTGCAACTGCAAATGGGGACAAAGATCGTACTTTTTGGAGAAATGTCCTCTGGTCTGATGAAACAAAAATAGAACTGTTTGGCCATAATGACCATCGTTATGTTTGGAGGAAAAAGGGGGTGCCTTGCAAGCCGAAGAACACCATCCCAACCGTGAAGCACGGGGGTGGCAGCATCATGCTGTGGGGGTGCTTTGCTGCAGGAGGGACTGGTGCACTTTACAAAATAGATGGCATCATGAGGAAGGAAAATTATGTGGATATATTGAAGTGACATCTCAAGACATCAGTCAGGAAGTTAAAGTTTGGTCGCAAATGGCTCTTCCAAATGGACAATGATTTGGAGTTTTTTGCAGTTCGTTCCAGTCATTAGCAGCAGAGAACTGGAAGGAATGGCGGCCAAAGGAGGTGTTGGCTTTTGGGATGACCAGTGAGATATACCTGCTGAAACGCATACTACGGGTGGTGTTGCTATGGTGACCAATGATCTAAGATAAGGCAGGGATTTGCCTAGAAGTGATTTATAGATGACCTGGAGCCAGTGGGTTTGGCAACGAATATGTAGTGAGGGCCAGCCAACGAGAGCGTACAGGTCACAATGGTGGGTAGTATATGGGGCTTTGGTGACAAAACGGATGGCACTGTGATAGACTACATCCAATTTGCTGAGTAGAGTGTTGGAAGCTAATTTGTAAATGACATCGCCGAAGTCAAGGATCGGTAGGATAGTCAGTTTTACGAGGGCATGTTTAGCAGCATGAGTGAAGGAGGCTTTGTTGCGAAATAGGAAGCCGATTCTAGATTTAACTTTGGATTGGAGATGCTTAATGTGAGTGTGTAAGGAGAGTTTACGGTCTAACCAGACACCTAGGTATTTGTAGTTGTCCACATATTCTAAGTCAGACCCGCCGAGAGTAGTGATTCTAGTCGGGCGGGCGGGTGCAAGCAGTGTTCGATTGAAGAGCATGAATTTAGTTTTACTAGCGTTTAAGAGCAGTTGGATCCACGGAAGGAGTGTTGTATGGCATTGAAGCTCGTTTGGAGGTTTGTTAACACAGTGTCCAGTGAAGGGCCAGATGTATACAAAATGGTGTCGTCTGCATAGAGGTGGATCTGAGAGTCACCAGCAGCAAGAGCAACATCCTTGATATACACAGCGAATAGAGTCGGCCCGAGAATTGAACCCTGTGGCACCCCCATAGAGACTGCCAGAGGTCCAGACAACAGGCCCTCCGATTTGACACATTGAACTGTATCTGAGAAGTAGTTGGTGAACCAGGCGAGGCAGTCATTTGAGAAACCAAGGCTATTTAGTCTGCCAATAAGAATGCGGTGATTGACAGAGTCAAAAGCCTTGGCCAGGTCGATGAAGACGGCTGCACAGTATTGTCTTTTATCGATCACGGTTATAATATCGTTTAGGACCTTGAGCGTGGCTGAGGTGCACCCATGACCAGCTCGGAAACCAGATTGCATAGCGGAGAAGGTACGGTGGGATTTGATCTGTTTGTTAACTTGGCTTTCAAATACTTTCGAAAGGCAGGGCAGGATGGATATAGGTGTGTAACAGTTTGGATCTAGAGTGTCACCCCCTTTGAAGAGGGGGATGACCGCGGCAGCTTTCCAATCTCTGGGGATCTCAGACGATACGAAAGAGAGGTTGAACAGGCTAGTAATAGGGGTTGCGACAATTTCGGTGGCTAATTTTAGAAAGAAAGGGTCCAGATTGTCTAGCCCAGCTGATTTGTAGGGGTCCAGATTTAGCAGCTCTTTCAGGACATCAGCTATCTGAATTTGGGTGAAGGAGAAGCGGGGGGGGCAAGTTGCAGCGGAGGGTGCAGAGCTGGTGGCCGGGGTAGGGGTAACCAGGTGGAAAGCATGGCCAGCCGTAGCAAAATGCTTGTTGAAATTCTCCATTATCGTAGATTTATCGGTGGTGACAGTGTTTCCTAGCCTCAGTGCAGTGGGTAGCTGGGAGGAGGTGCTCTTATTCTCCATGGACTTTACAGTGTCCCAAAACTTTTTGGAGTTAGTGCTACAGGATGCAAATTTCTGTTCGAAAAAGCTAGCCTTTGCTTTCCTAACTGATTGTGTATATTGGTTCCTCACTTCCCTGAAAAGTTGCATATCGCGGGGGCTGTTCGATGCTAATGCAGTATGCCACAGGATGTTTTTGTGCTGGTCAAGGGCAGTCAAGTCTGGGGTGAACCAGGGGCTATATCTGTTCTTAGTTCTACATTTTTTGAATGGGGCATGCTTATTTAAGATGGAGAGGAAAGCACTTTTGAAGAACATCCAGGCATCCTCTACTGATGGAATGAGATCAATATCCATCCAGGATACCCGGGCCAGGTCAATTAGAAAGGCCTGCTTGCTGAAGTGCTTTAGGGAGCGTTTGACAGTGATGAGGGGTGGTCGTTTGACCGCTGACCCATTACGGACACAGGTAATGAGGCAGTGATCGCTGAGATCCTGGTTGAAGACAGCGGAGGTGTATTTAGAGGGTAAATTAGTCAGGATGATATCTATGAGGGTGCCCATGTTTACGGATTTAGGGATGTACCTGTTAGGTTCCTTGATAATTTGTGTGAGATTGAGGGCATCTAGTTTAGATTGTAGGACGGCCTGGGTGTTAAGCATATCCCAGTTTAGGTCACCAAGCAGTACGAACTCTGAGGATAGATGGGGGGCAAGCAATTCACATATGGTGTCCAGGGCACAACTGGGGGCTGAGGGGGGTCTGTAGCAAGCGGCAACAGTGAGAGACTTATTTCTGGAAAGGTGGATTTTTAGAAGTAGAAGCTCAAACTGTTTGGGCACAGACCTGGATAGTATGATAGAGCTCTGCAGGCTATCTCTACAGTAGATTGCAACTCCGCCCCCTTTGGCAGTTCTATCTAGACGAAAAATGTTGTAGTTCGGGATGGACATTTCTGAATTTTTGGTGGCCTTCCTAAGCCAAGATTCAGACACTGCTAGAACATCAAGGTTGGCAGAGTGTACTAACGCAGTGAATAACTCAAACTTGGGGAGGAGGCTTCTGATGTTAACATGCAAGAAACCAAGGCTTTCACGGTTACAGAAGTCAACAAATGATAGTGCCTGAGGGGGTAGGAGTGATACTGGGGGCTACAGGGAACAGAGGAGGAATATAATAAGGATACGGCTAAAGGCTTTAAGAACTGGTCTTCTAGTGCGTTGGGTACAGAAAATAAAAGGGGCAGATTTCCGGGCGTTGTAGAATAGATTCAGGGCATTATGTACAGACAAGGATATGGAAGGATATGAGTACAGTGGAGGTACACCTAAGCATTGGGTAACTATGAAAGAGATAGCATCACTGGAGGTACCGATTGAGCCGGTCTCCGCGTGTATGGAGGGTGGGACAAAGGAGCTCTCTGAGGCTGGTTGAGCGGGACTGGGGGCTCTACAGTGAAATTGTATAATAAGAACTAACCCAAACAGCAATAGGCTAGGCATATTGACATGGGAGAGAGGCATAACGCAATCACAGGTGTTATTCGAGAGGGCTAAGACAACAACTGGTAATGGCGACAAAAGTTTGGGCTGAGGCTAAACAGATAAACAGGATGGGGTACCGTGTAAAGGAACAGTCCAGCAGGCATTAGCTGTGTAGCTGAGTGATCATAAGGTCCAGTGAACAGCAATAAGTAAGTATGGGAGCAGTTCGTAGGCTGCTACAGCACAGGCGAGCAGGAGGCATGGCTGTTGATTGCGCGTGCTAGCGTGCCGGGGCTAGCAGATGGATCTTCGTGGTCGTCGCAACGGGAAGCCTGTTGAAACCACATCAGACGATTATGTCGGCAGACCAGTCGTGATGGATCGGCGGGGCTCCGTGTCAACACTAGGAGGTCCCGTCCGGTTGACAGGGAGGTAGATAGCCGGGAGATGGGCCTGGCTCGAGGCTAGCTCAAGGCTAACTGGTACGTCGGGACAGGTGGTGATTAGTCAACAACAGCCATTCGGTTGCAGCTAGCTAGTTGCGATGGTCCGGTGTTAAGGTCCAGTGATTGAGTGATTCCGGCAGAAAATCCGATATGCTCTGGGTCGATAGCACGCTGTGCAGACTGGCCGATAATTGTCCAGGCTAGAGCTGGATGGTCACGGACAGTGGTTAAGACCGCTAACGGTGGCTAATAGCTAGTTAGCTGGCTAGCTGGCTAGTTTCAGCCGTACTGAAAAAGCGTGTGCGAGCAAGGAGGCCTACAAACCTGATTCAGTTACACCAGCTCTGTCAGGAGGAATGGGCCAAAATTCACCCAACTTATTGTGGGAAGCTTGTGGAAGGCTACCCGAAACGTTTGACCCAAGTTAAACAATTTAAAGGCAATGCTACCAAATACTAATTGATTGTATGTCAACTTCTGACCCACTGGGAATGTGTTGAAAGAAATAAAAGCTGAAATAAATCATTCTCTCTATTATTATTCTGACATTTCACATTCTTAAAATAAAGTGGTGATCCTAACTGACCTAAAACAGGGAATTTTTACTAGGATTAAATGTCAGGAATTGTGAAAAACTGAGTTTAAATGTATTTGGCTAAGGTGTATGTAAACTTCCGACTTCAACTGTATCTAAATATCTAAATGGCCAGGTGTGTGTTTGTACAGCCGGTATCAGTAGTCTGACTAAACGGCCAGGTGTGTGTTTGTACAGCTGGTATCAGTAGTCTGACTAAACGGCCAGGTGTGTGTTTGTTACAGAGACTATACACACACTACACAAACAATGATCTCTATCTTTCACTCAGTCCCCTCCCCCCTTTCAATCTAGAATTCTGCCCCACCGCTTTCTCTCTCCTTCTCTCAATCCTCCTCTCTCTCCTTCTCTTAAACCTCCTCTCTCTCCTTCTCTCAATCCTCCTGTCTCTCCTCTGAGTGATGCCTTCATCACTGTGGTAACAGATATTAGCCAGCCAGACTCCAGCTGTCATTCAAGCTCAGAGACAATCTAGTAAAGACATGGATGACAGACAGACAGACAGACAGACAGACAGACACCCTACTGCAACACCAGGGAAACCAAACACCACCACATCAACACAACTTCTGCTCCATGGGAAAATGCGGTTTAGAAAAGCCTTTTGTGAAGTAGGACTTGCAAGGTTTTGTGGTAAATCTTTTTAGAGTGGTGGGGTAAGGGTTGGTTTGAGCTATCCAGGGGGGTCCGTTGGTCGGTCAGTCACAGAATTCCTCTCACAACCTCCTCATCTGTATGACTTGTTGTGAGTCTCGCTGAATTAGAGCATCGGCTGAATGACTAACATTTACATTTTTACATTTTAGTCATTTAGCAGACGCTCTTATCCAGAGCGACTTACAGGAGCATTTAGGATTAAGTGCCTTGCTCAAGGGCACATCGACAGATTTTTCACCTAGTCGGCCCGGGGATTAGAACCAGCGACCTTTCGGTTACTGGCACAACGTTCTTACCCACTAAGCTACCCTTCTCTGGCCTCCTGAGGTGACAACTCAGTGAAGTCACACACATTCTAGGTTCCATGTGTTCTGGGATTCCTCTCACGACCCCAGTCCCTGGGCATCGTCATGGTACCACGAGGAGAGAAAGACCACAAAGAGTCTAGATTGGCAGGACCAGTGTGTGTGTGTGTGTGTGTGTGTGTGTGTGTGTAGATTGGCATGGTCTTCAGAGGGCTGCTTTGAGTTGCTTTCAACCCCAGAGCTGGGCCAAGCTGAGCTCATTCAGCCCTGCTTCACACACTCACTGGGAAAAGAACCCAGCAGTCCCTTTTCCATAACCCACATACAAACACTGCTATAAAAAGGAGAGGAATAACTGATCTAGTTGTTGATGGGGGACTTGGCTGACATGGACAGGAGGGTACACGCGTGTGTGAGAGAGAGGTTGACTGTGTGCCGACCTCCCTAGAAGATAGTGTGGAAAAAAGACAAAGAGAGAAAAGATCAGAATGTAAGAGAGTCACGTCACATCAGAGAGAGACAGAGAGACAGAGAGAGAGAGAGCGAGAGAGAGAGAGAGAGAGAGAGAGAGAGAGAACTCAGTGAGCATAGCCTTGCTATTGAGAAAGGCCACCGTAGAGAAAGACAGGCTATGTGCACACCGCCCACAAAATGAGGTGGAAACTGAGCTGCACTTCCTTACCTCCTGACAAATGTATGACCCTATTAGAGACACATATTTCCCTCAGATTACACAGACCCACAAAGAATTCCAAAATAAATCCAATATTGATAAACTCCCATATCTATTGGGTGAAATACCACAGTGTGCCATCACAGCAGCAAGATTTGTGACCCGTTGCCACAAGAAAAGGGTAACCAGTGAAGAACAAACTTTGTAAATACAACCCATATTTACAGTATGTTTATTTATTTTCCCTTTTGTGCTTTAACTATTTGCACATCATTATATCTGTCACGCCCTGACTCTGGGGACTCTTATTTGTTGAGTCAGGGTGTGATTTTCAATGTTGTATTTTCTATGTGGGTTCTAGTATGTGTATTTCTATGTTGGCCGGTGTGGTTCCCAATCAGAGGCAGCTGTCGCTCGTTGTCTCTGATTGGGGACCATACTTAGGCAGCCTATTGGCACTGTGTAGTTGTGGGATCTTGTTCCGTGTGAGGTATGTTGTTTGTGTACCTTGGACTTCACGTTTCGTTTAGTTTGTTGTTTATTCGGTTCAAATAAACATGTATGCATATCACGCTGCGCCTTGGTCTGACCCGTCTATGAACGAGCGTGACAATAACACTGTACATAGCCATAATATGACATTTTAAAATGTGTCTATGCCTTTGAAACTAATGTTTACAGTTAATTTTGGATTGTTTATTTCCCTTTTGTTTATTATCTATTTCATTTGCTTTGGCAATGTAAACATGTGTTTCCCATGCCAATAAAGCCCTTTGAATTGAATTGAGAAAGAGAGAGAGATTATTTATCTGTTTATTTCTCAGTGCTAGTTGAGGGGGACCAGTGAGAACCTCCTCTGTGAAGAACCAACACCATCTCTCTATTACACAACAATATAAACTACCACATAAAACTTTTATACACACACACACAAGGATGGGACGTGTGCTGTGTCAGAGGTCTGTAATGAGGTGGGGGTAGGGCAGGAGGAGAGAGGGAGAGGAGGCGGGATAGAGATGAATTGAAAGAGAGAGGGGGGGGTTGGGGACAGCTGCAGCTAGTCTCACCTGTTCCCCCCTTCCACACACACTCCCCCCCCCCCTCCTCTCATCCCCTATATCCTCTTCCTCTCCTCCCCCTCTCTCTCCTCCCTCCACTCTCCTCCCCTACCACTGAGCCCTCATTAGGGGACCCGGGCTATAATTCACTCTCCACAATCACTGACAGAGAATACCACTGCCATGTTCACAAGGAACCTGTTATTAAACAGAGAATACCACTGCCATGTTCACAAGGAACCTGTTATTAAACAGAGAATACCACTGCCATGTTCACAAATAACCTGTTATTAAACAGGGAATACCCCTGCCATGTTCACAAGGAACCTGTTATTAAACAGGGAATACCACTGCCATGTTCACAAGGAACCTGTTATTAAACAGGGAATACCACTGCCATGTTCACAAGGAACCTGTTATTAAACAGGGAATACCACTGCCATGTTCACAAGGAACCTGTTATTAAACAGGGAATACCCCTGCCATGTTCACAAGGAACCTGTTATTAAACAGGGAATACCCCTGCCATGTTCACAAGGAACCTGTTATTAAACAGGGAATACCACTGCCATGTTCACAAGGAACCTGTTATTAAACAGGGAATACCACTGCCATGTTCACAAGGAACCTGTTATTAAACAGGGAATACCACTGCCATGTTCACAAGGAACCTGTTATTAAACAGGGAATACCACTGCCATGTTCACAAGGAACCTGTTATTAAACAGGGAATACCACTGCCATGTTCACAAGGAACCTGTTATTAAACAGGGAATACCACTGCCATGTTCACAAGGAACCTGTTATTAAAGGGAATAACAACAGAATATAAATCCTGCTCAAACCCATAATACAGTTGACTCCTGAATGAGACTAAAGTCTGTTGGGACAGTCATGCAATAAATAGAGCAGGAACAACTAAAAACAATCAACTGAACTGAGTTTACACACACACACACACACACACACACACACAGACACACACCCGTCTGTCCCTTTTCAGTCCTGAGCGTGTGACAGTGTCATGCGGTCATGGCCTTTGTCCTCTGTCCTCTGAATGGTAGCGACCATCCCTCTAAGCAGAGAGAAAGTGTGTGTGTGTGTGTGTAGCTGTGTGTGTTTGCCTATGTGTGTGTGTGTGCGCGCGTGTGTGTTTGTTTTCGTGTGTGTGTGTGATGAAGCTTATGACTGGTTATGTGTAGTGGCGGTATTTGGACTGAACAACAATAAAGGGGACAAGCAACCACAGTATATCTACTGTCCCTGTTCTCTGTTCAGTAGTCTATCTACTGTCCCTGTTCTCTGTTCGGTAGTCTATCTACTGTCCCTGTTCTCTGTTCAGTAGTCTATCTACTGTCACTGTTCTCTGTTCAGTAGTATATCTACTGTCCCTGTTCTCTGTTCAGTAGTCCATCTACTGTCCCTGTTCTCTGTTCAGTAGTCTATCTACTGTCCCTGTTCTCTGTTCAGTAGTCTATCTACTGTCCCTGTTCTCTGTTCAGTAGTCCATCTACTGTCCCTGTTCTCTGTTCAGTAGTCTATCTACTGTCCCTGTTCTCTGTTCAGTAGTCTATCTACTGTCACTGTTCTCTGTTCAGTAGTATATCTACTGTCCCTGTTCTCTGTTCAGTAGTCCATCTACTGTCCCTGTTCTCTGTTCAGTAGTATATCTACTGTCCCTGTTCTCTGTTCGGTAGTCTATCTACTGTCCCTGTTCTCTGTTCAGTAGTCTATCTACTGTCCCTGTTCTCTGTTCAGTAGTCTATCTACTGTCCCTGTTCTCTGTTCAGTAGTCCATCTACTGTCCCTGTTCTCTGTTCAGTAGTCTATCTACTGTCCCTGTTCTCTGTTCAGTAGTCTATCTGCTGTCCCTGTTCTTTGTTCAGTAGTCCATCTACTGTCCCTGTTCTCTGTTCAGTAGTATATCTACTGTCCCTGTTCTCTGTTCAGTAGTCTATCTACTGTCACTGTTCTCTGTTCAGTAGTATATCTACATTCCCTGTTCTCTGTTCAATAGTATATCTACTGTCCCTGTTTTCTGTTCAGTAGTCCGTCTACTGTTCTCTGTTCAATAGTTTACCTACTGTCCCTGTTCTCTGATCAGTAGTATATCTACTGTCCCTGTTCTCTGATCAGTAGTATATCTACTGTCCCTGTTCTCTGTTAAGTAGTCTACCTACTGTCCCTGTTCTCTGATCAGTAGTATATCTACTGTCCCTGTTCTCTGTTCAGTAGTCTATCTACTGTCCCTGTTCTCTGTTCAGTAGTATATCTACTGTCCCTGTTCTCTGTTCAGTAGTCTATCTACTGTCCCTGTTCTCTGTTCAGTAGTCTATCTACTGTCCCTGTTCTTTGTTCAGTAGTCCATCTACTGTCCCTGTTCTCTGTTAAGTAGTCCATCTACTGTCCCTGTTCTCAGTTCAGTAGTCCGTCTACTGTTCTCTGTTCAATAGTCTACCTACTGTCCCTGTTCTCTGATCAGTAGCATATCTACTGTCCCTGTTCTCTGTTCAGTAGTCTATATACTGTCCCTGTTCTCTGTCAGTAGTCTATCTACTGTCCCTGTTCTCTGTTCAGTAGTCTATCTACTGTCCCTGTTCTCAGTTCATTAGTCTATTCAATAGTCTATCTACTGTCCCTGTTCTCTGTTCAGTAGTCTATTCAATATTATATATACTATCCCTGTTCTCGGTTCAGTAGTCTATTCAATAGTATATCTACTGTCCCTGTTCTCTTTCAATAGTCAATCTACTGTTCTCTGTTAAATAGTCTATATACTGTCCCTGTTCTCTGTTCAGTATTCTATTCAATAGTCTACCTACTGTCCCTGTTCAGTAGTCTATCTACTGTCCCTGTTCTCTGTTCAGTAGTCTATTCAATAGTATATCTACTGTCCCTGTTCAATAGTCAATCTACTGTTCTCTGTTCAATAGTCTATCTACTGTCCCTGTTCTCTGTACAATAGTATATATCCTGTCCCTGTTCAATAGTCTATCTACTGTCCCTGTTCTCTTTCAATAGTCAATCTACTGTTCTCTGTTAAATAGTCTATATACTGTCCCTGTTCTCTGTTCAGTATTCTATTCAATAGTCTACCTACTGTCCCTGTTCAGTAGTCAATCTACTGTTCTCTGTTCAATAGTCTATCTACTGTCCCTGTTCTCTGTACAATAGTATATATCCTGTCCCTGTTCAATAGTCTATCTACTGTCCCTGTTCTCTTTCAATAGTCAATCTACTGTTCTCTGTTAAATAGTCTATATACTGTCCCTGTTCTCTGTTCAGTAGTCTATTCAATAGTATATCTACTGTCCCTGTTCAATAGTCAATCTACTGTTCTCTGTTCAATAGTCTATCTACTGTCCCTGTTCTCTGTACAATAGTATATATCCTGTCCCTGTTCAATAGTCTATCTACTGTCCCTGTTCTCTGTTCAATAGTCAATCTACTGTTCTCTGTTCAATAGTCTATCTACTGTCCCTGTTCTCTGTACAATAGTATATATCCTGTCCCTGTTCAATAGTCTATCTACTGTCCCTGTTCCCTGTTCAATAGTCTATCTACTGTCCCTGTTCTCTGTTCAATAGTCTATCTACTGCCCCTGTTCTCTGTACAAGTCTATCTACTGTCACTGTTCTCTGTACAAGTCTATCTACTGTCACTGTTCTCTGTACAAGTCTATCTACTGTCACTGTTCTCTGTACAAGTCTATCTACTGCCCCTGTTCTCTGTACAAGTCTATCTACTGCCCCTGTTCTCTGTACAAGTCTATCTACTGTCACTGTTCTCTGTACAAGTCTATCTACTGCCCCTGTTCTCTGTACAAGTCTATCTACTGTCACTGTTCTCTGTACAAGTCTATCTACTGTCCCTGTTCTCTGTACAATAGTATTTTTACTGTCCCTGTTCTCTGTACAATAGTATATATCCTGTCACTGTTCTCTGTACAATAGTATATATCCTGTCACTGTTCTCTGTACAATAGTATATATCCTGTCACTGTTCTCTGTACAATAGTATATATACTGTCCCTGTTCTCTGTACAATAGTATTATCCTGTCCCTGTTCTCTGTTCAATAGTCTATCTACTGTCCCTGTTCTCACAGAGATGCTGTATTAACTCTCTCTTTGTCCTCCATAATCCTACACACGGAGTATGGCTGCTATACAGAGGAGAGAGACAGAGAGAGACCCCACAGAGCCCCAGGACAGCAACACAATTAGACCCAACCAAATCATGAGAAAACAAAAATATCATTACTTGACACATTAGAAATAATTAACAAAAAAACAGAATGCTGTTTGGCCCTAAACAGAGAGTACACAGTGGCAGAATACCTGACCACAGCAGCACCTAGATCTTCTGCACAGATTCTGTCAGACCTGGGCCCTGACAGTAAATAAAAAATAATGGTGTTCCAAAAAAGGTCCAGTTGCCAGGACCACAAATACAAATTCCATCTAGACACCGTTGCCCTAGAGCACACAAAAAACGATACATACCTCAGCCTAAACCTCAGCGCCACCGGTAACTTCCACTAAGCTGTGAACAATCTGAGAGCCAAGGCAAGAAGGGCCTTCTATGCCATCAAAAGGAACATAGAATTCGACATACCAATTAGGATCTGGCTAAAAATACTTGAATCAATTATAGAACCCATTGCCCTTTATGGTTGTGAGGTCTGGGGTCCGCTCACCAACCAATAATTCACAAAATGGGACAAACAGCAAATTGAGACTGATGAGATAACAAAAACATAATTACTTGACACATTGGAAAGAATTAACAAAAAAACAGAGCAAACTAGAATGCTATTTGGCCCTAAACAGAGAGTACACAGTGGCAGAATACCTGATCCACTGTGAGTGACCCAAACTTAAGGAAAGATTTGACTATGTACAGACTCAGTGAGCATAGCCTTGCTATTGAGATAGGCCGCCGGAGGCAGACTTGGCTCTCAAGAGAAGACAGGCTATGTGTACACTGCGCACACATTGAGGTGGAAACTGAGCTGCACTTCCTAATCTACAAATTGACAAATGTATGACCATATTAGAGACACATATGTCCCTCAGATTACACAGATCCACAAAGATTTTGAAAACAATCCCAATTTTGATAAACTCCCATAATAGCAGTGTGCCATCACAGCAGCAAGATTTGTGACCTGTTGCCACAAGAAAAGGGCAACCAGTGAAGAACAAACACCATTGTAAATACAACCAATATTTTTGTTTATTTATTTTCCCATTTGTACTTTAACTATTTGCACATTGTTACAACACTGTATATATACATAATATGACATTTGAAATGTCTTCATTATTTTGGAACTTCTGAGTGTAATGTTCACTGTTAAGTTTTATTGTTTATTTCATTTTTGTTTATTATCTATTTCACTTGCTTTGGCAATGTTAACATACGTTTCCCATGCCAATAAAGCCCTTAAATTGAAAATTGAATTGAATTGAGAGAGACAGGGTGAGCTTTGAAAAGGCATTTGATCAAGTACGACTGGGGTTTATATATAAATGCCTGGAGCATTTCAATTTTGGAGAATCTCTTATAAAATGGGTTAAAATCATGTATAGTAACGCTATGTGTAAAATAGTAAATAATGTCTATTTCTCCAAAAGTTTTAAACTGTCAAGAGGAGTGAAACAAGGTTATCCACTATCGGCATATCTATTTATTATGGCCATCGAAATGTTAGCTATTAAAATCAGATCCAACAATAATATCAAGGGATTAGAAATCCAGGGCTTTAAAAAAAAGGGGGTCATTGTACGCTGATGATTCATGGTTTCTTTTAAATCCACAACTTGGATCCGTCCACAGCCTCAAAGAGGATCTAGATACATTTTCTAACCTCTCTGGATTACAACCAAATTATGATAAACGTACTATATTACGTATTGGATCACAAAAAAATACAATTTGTACATTACCATGTAGTTTACCAATAAAATGGTCAGATGGTGATGTGGATATACTCGGAATACATATCCCAAATGAAATAAATGATCTCACTCCAATACATTTTAATAGAAAGTTAGCAAAAATAGATAAGATCTTGCTACCATGGAAAGGTAAATACCTGTAAATTTGTGGAAAAATCCCCCTGATTAACTCTTTAGTATTATCCCAGTTTACCTATTTTCTTATGGGTCTTTCCTACGCCTAGCGAACAGTTTTTGAAATTATATGAGAAAAGAATATTCCATTTTATTTGGAATGGCAAGCCAGACAGAATTAAACGGGCCTATTTATATAATGAATATGAATTTGGAGGGCAGAAATGATTAAATATTAAAGCATTAGATCTATCACTAAAAGCTTCAGTCATTCAAAAGTTATACTTAAATCCGAACTGGTTCTCTAGCAAATTAGTAAGATTGTCTCACCCAATGTTCAAGAATGGCCTTTTTCCCTTTATTCAGATTACAACCTCTCACCTTCAGTTATTTGAAAAGGAAATCATCTCCCAAATATCACCATTTCTAAAACAAGCCATACAAAGTTGGTTGCAATTTCAATTTAATCCTCCAGAAACGACAGCACAAATAATGCAACAAATATTGTGGTTAAACTAAAATAAACTAATTGATTTTTTTTTTAACTTTATTTTCTGATTTTTTTTTTTAGAAAAGGTATAATCTTCGTAAATGATATCATAGGTAGGACTGGTGGAGTTATGTCGCACATGGAGCTAACAAAAACATATGGAAATGTCTGCTCTACCCAAAATTACAACAAAATATTTGCAGCATTACCGCAAAAATGGAAGAGGAAAATGGAAGGGGGAAAAAGTAAGGAACTTGTCTGTCGGCCCTGCATTAAAGAACATAATTGGTTAAAGAAAATTGTAATAAATAAAAAAGTATACCAGTTTCATTTAAGGACCAAAGGATTGACAGCCATCCCACATAGATTGCAAAATAGTTGGGAAGAGATTTTTGATGTACCAATTCCATGGCATAGTGTTTATGAACTGATATGCAAAACGACACCGGATTCAAAACGTATACTTTTTCAATGTAAATTATTATACAAAATTCTTGCTACCAATAGAATGTTATTTATATGGGGGATACAATCTTCCCAGCTCTGCAGATTTTGCTGCGAAGAGACAGAATCATTAGATCAATTGTTTTGGTACTGTCCATTTGTAGCTTGTTTTTGGACACAGGTCCAGGAATGGCTGAAGGATTGCAATATTTACCTGGAGCTAACCCTGCAGATAGCACTACTGGGTGATCTGAAAAGTCATAGTCAATCGATCAATAATATAATAATATATATTAGCAAAAATGTTTATTTTCAATTTACAATCTGTAGAAACAAGGGTTCAGAACTTTTGTAAAACATCACAGTACAGTTGAAAAATATATGGCAAATAGAAATCCAATATGGATGGTGTTAAGAGATAGATGGGAGGTGTTGAATGGAGTTGAAGGATGGGACTAATATCAACTAAAAACAACTAATAACAACAAGATAACTAATGTAAAGCACACTGTGTCCATAATAAGTATATAGGTTATAGGTTGAGAGCTTTTTGTGAAAGAGCACAGTTAGAAAGATATGGCATACAGAAGCAAACCGGATGGACATCATGAAAATGATCGGAGAGGTTGAGGGTAGAGGAAGTTCAGGAGTAAAAACAAACAAAATAGAATTGTTGTAAAATTGACTGTGTCCATAAAATGTATATAGTATGTACAGTTGAAGTCGGAAGTTTACATACACTTAGGTTGGAGTCATTAAAACTCGTTTTTCAACCACTACACAAATTTCTTGTTAACAAACTATCGTTTTGGCAAGTCGGTTAGGACATCTACTTTGTGCATGACACAAGTAATTTTTCCAACAATTGTTTACAGACAGATTATTTCACTTATAATTCACTGTATCACAATTCCAGTGAGTCAGAAGTTTACATACACTAAGTTGACTGTGCCTTTAAACAGCTTGGAAAATTCCAGAACATGATGTCATGGCTTTAGAAGCTTCTGATAGGCTAATTGACATCATTTGAGTCAATTGGAGGTGTACCTGTGGATGTAGTTCAAGGCCTACCTTCAAACTTAGTGCCTCTTTGCTTGACATCATGGGAAAATCAAAAGAAATCAGCCAAGACCTCAGAAAAAATATTGTAGACCTCCACAAGTCTGTTTTTTCCTTGGGAGCAATTTCCAAACGCCTGAAGGTACCACATTCATCTGTACAAACAATAGTATGCAAGTATAAACACCATGGGACCACGCAGCTGTCATACCGCTCAGGAAGGAGATGCATTCTGTCTCCTAGAGATGAACGTACTTTGGTGCGAAAAGTGCAAATCAATCCCAGAACAGCAGCAAATGACCTTGTGAAGATGCTGGAGGAAACAGGTACAAAAGTATCTATATCCACAGTAAAACTATTCCTATATCGACATAACCTGAAAGGCCACTCAGCAAGGAAGAAGCCACTGCTCCTAAACTGCCATAAAAAAGCCAAACTACGGTTTGCAACTGCACATGGGGACAAAGATCGTACTTTATGGAGAAATGTCCTCTGGTCTGATGAAACAAAAATAGAACTGTTTGGCCATAATGACCATCGTTATGTTTGGAGGAAAAAGGGGGTGCTTGCAAGCCAAAGAACACCATCCCAACAGTGAAGCACGGGGGTGGCAGCATCATGCTATGGGGGTGCTTTGCTGCAGGAGGGACTGGTGCACTTCACAAAATAGATGGCATCATGAGGAAGGAAAATTATGTGGATATATTGAAGCAACATCTCAAGACATCAGTCAGGAAGTTAAAGCTTGGTCGCAAATGGGTCTTCCAAATGGACAATGACCCCAAGCATACTTCCAAAGTTGTGGCAAAATGGCTTAAGGACAACAAAGTCAAGGTATTGGAGTAGCCATCACAAAGCCCTGACCTCAATCCTATAGACAATTTGTGGGCAAAACTGAAAAAGCGTGTGCGAGCAAGGAGGCCTACAAACCTGACTCAGTTACACCAGCTCTGTCAGGAGGAATGGGCCAAAATTCACCCAACTTATTGTGGGAAGCTTGTGGAAGGCTACCTGAAACATTTGACCCAAGTTAAACAATTTAAAGGCAATGCTATCAAATCCTGCAGTGCCAGACGTGTCCCCCTGCTTAAGCCAGTACATGTCCAGGCCCGTCTGAAGTTTGCTAGAGTGCATTTGGATGATCCAGAAGAGGATTGGGAGAATGTCATATGGTCAGATGAAACCAAAATAGAACTTTTTGGTAAAAACTCAACTCGTCGTGTTTGGAGGACAAAGAATGCTGAGTTGCATCCAAAGAACACCATACCTACTGTGAAGCATGGGGGTGGAAACATCATGCTTTGGGGCTGTTTATCTGCAAAGGGACCAGGACGACTGATCCGTGTAAAGGAAAGAATGAATGGGGCCATGTATCGTGAGATTTTGAGTGAAATCCATCAGCAAGGGCATTGAAGATGAAACGTGGCTGGGTCTTTCAGCATGACAATGATCCCAAACACACCGCCCGGGCAACGAAGGAGTGGCTTCGTAAGAAGCATTTCAAGGTCCTGGAGTGGCCTAGCCAGTCTCCAGATCTCAACCCCATAGAAAATCTTTGGAGTGAGTTGAAAGTCCGTGTTGCCCAGCGACAGCCCCAAAACATCACTGCTCTAGAGGAGATCTGCATGGAGGAATGGGCCAAAATACCAGCAACAGTGTGTGAAAACCTTGTGAAGACTTACAGAAAACGTTTGACCTGTGTCATTGCCAACAAAGGGTATATAACAAAGTATTGAGAAACTTTTGTTATTGACAAAATACTTATTTTCCACCATAATTTGCAAATAAATTCATTAAAAATCCTACAATGTGATTTTCTGGATTTCTTTTTCTCATTTTGTCTGTCATAGTTGACGTGTACCTATGATGAAAATTACAGGCCTCTCTCATCTTTTTAAGTGGGAGAACTTGCACAATTGGTGGCTGACTAAATACTTTTTTTCCCCACTGTATATTTGCGAGAAAAAAAAAACATATGGGGGATTGGAAGTGATGCAGACAATTACATTGATGGAAGTTACAATCTATCTGCAATATTAAAGCTGATCTACCCCTAAAAAAATAAATATTATAATAATTTTCCCATGCCAATAAAGCCCATAAATTGAACATTGCATTGAATTGAGAGAGAGAGCGAGACATTGTGAGAGCGAGAGAGAGACAAGACTCATCCATGACTCTTCCAAAAAAGAGGGTTACGTGTCTAGTACGTCCTACTCTCCAAACCCCTGCCCCCCCCCCCACTCACACAAAAAACACCTCCAACCCCTTCCAAGAAAACACAAGAGGCACGTGCCTACCCCCTACCACGAACACACCCACTATAATTTATTCTTCCCAGTCAGCCCACCCCTACTCCCAAAATATTTACTCTACCCCCTACTCCCAAAATATTTACTCTACCCCTAAAATATTCACTCTACCCCCTCCTCCCAAAATATGCACTCTACCCCCTACTCCCAAAATATTCACTCTACCCCCTACTCCCAAAATATTTACTCTACTCCCTACTCCTAAAATATTCACTCTACCCCCTACTCCTAAAATATTCACTCTACCCCCTACTCCTAAAATATTCACTCTACCCCCTACTCCTAAAATATTCACTCTACCCCTACTCCTAAAATATTCACTCTACCCCCTACTCCTAAAATATTAACTCTACCCCCTACTCCCAAAATGTGCACTCTACCCCCTACTCCCAAAATATCCACTCTACCCCCTACTCCCCAAACACACACCCTCAATTCAATTCCATTTCAATTCAAGGGGCTTTATTGGCATGGGAAACATATGTTTACATTGCCAAAGCAAGTGAAATAGATAACAAACAAAAGTGAAATAAACAATAAAAATTAACTGTAAACATTACACTCAGAAGTTCCAAAAGAATAAAGACATTTCAAGTGTGATATTATGTCTATATACAGTGTTGTAATGATGTGCAAATAGTTAAAGTACAAAAGGGAAAATAAATCAACATAAATATAGGTTGTATTTACAATGGTGTTTGTTCTTCACTGGTTGCCCTTTTCTTGTGGCAACATGTCACTAAGCTTGCTGCTGTGATGGCACACTGTGGTATTTCACCCAATAGATATGGGAATTTATCAAAATTCTTTGTGAATCTGTGTAATATGAGGGAAATATGTGTCTCTAATATGGTCATACATTTGGCAGGAAGTTAGGAAGTGCAGCTCAGTTTCCACCTCATTTTGTGGGCATCCTCAACTAAGATACCCTTCAGCTTCACGCAGGCACACCCCACCCCACCCCTCACCCACACCGCTCACGGCTGTGATGTTGAGCCGGTTAAAGCGTCTGTCTGATCAGACAACACAGATAGATCAGAGAGAGAAGCCCTTACTAGGGAGGGAGGGAGGGAGGGAGGGAGAAAGGAAGAGAGGGGGGGGGAGATGAGAGATGGAGGGAGTCAGGAACTGGAGGAAAAAATAGAGGGATGAGAAGATGATGGATTAGCCTATGATTGGGCGAGAGAGAGTAATGTGTTGTACACAAGAAACACACAATGGAGGGATACGCATGGATACCACCACAACATGGATACCACCACAACATGGATACCACCACAACATGGATAACACTACAGCATCAGCACATTTCACAGTCTGACACCTACAAACACTTTAAATCACTGACCCAAAGTCAAACAAACACACACTCTACAAAGTCAGGTGATCAAGATGAACATGTACAGGGCAGTCTATCCTTTGTGTAATAATGATATTCTGATAGAACCACTTATCTATCAGTGAGAGAAGTAGAGAGAGAGAAATAGAGAATACGAGAGAGAGAGAAAGAGAGACAAGGAGAGAGAGAGAGAGACGAGAGAGAGAGAGAGCACAACGAGGAGAGGGGGAGTGAAAGCGAAAGAGACGAGGAGAGAGCAAAAGCGAGAGAGAGATTGCACAGTGTGCCCTATTGCCACAAGAAAATGGCAACCTGTGAAGAACAAACACCATTGTAAATACAACCCATATTTATGTTTATTTATTTTCCCTTTTGTATTTTAACTATTTGCACATCGTTGCAACACTGTATTTAGACATAATGCCATTTGAAATGTCTGTATTATTTTGGAACTTTTTGTGAGTGTAATGTTTACTGTTAATTTTTTATTGTTTATTTCACTTTTGTTTATTATCTATTTCACTTGCTTTGGCAATGTAAACATATGTTTCCCGTACAATAAAGCCCTTAAATTGAAATTGAAGAGAGAGAGAGAGAGAGTGATAGAGTAGTAGTGAGGCTGGGGTAGAGGATACAGGAATGTGGCATTATAGGACTTTGCTGAGGTGACATTTATTATCACAATAAAATGGTATGATGAGGAAATTAAGGGAGATAGTCGATAGAAGAGATACTCATAATAGAGATGTCATCTCATTTATATTTAAAGAGGTGTGCTGTGCTCAATCCCTGAGATTAGAAATATACACAGGACTTGATCCAAAACCAGTTGGATGGAATCATGAACGCATCATCACTTTACATAATACACACTGTTTACTGTAAACCAGCTTAATCTGGTAGGAGTATTTTTAGCATCATCAATATGGTGCCCTCCGTCTCTCTGGTTTGGTTGTCAGTAGGTTTGTGTTGGATAGTCTATGTTAAATCAGTTAGACTGTGTGTTAGTAGCAAATCCGTGTGGAACCCAGATCCTCTGACCTTCAATGACCTTCCCAGCTGTATGGGGAATCCCTCTCTCCCTCTCTCACCCCATTCCTCCCTCTCCCTCTCTCACCCCATTCCTCCCTCTCTCACCCCATTCCTCCCTCTCCCTCTCTCACCCCATTCCTCCTTCTCTCCCCCCATTCCTCTCTCTCCCTCTCTCACCCCATTCCCCCCTCTACCTCTCTCACCCCATTTCCCTCTCCCTCTCTCACCCCATTTCCCTCTCCCTCTCTCACCCCATTCCTCCCTCTCCCTCTCTCACCCCATTCCCCCATATCTACTGTCCCTGTTCTCTGTTCAATAGTCTATCTACTGCCCCTGTTCTCTGTACAAGTCTATCTACTGTCACTGTTCTCTGTACAAGTCTATCTACTGTCCCTGTTCTCTGTACAATAGTATTTTTACTGTCCCTGTTCTCTGTACAATAGTATATATCCTGTCACTGTTCTCTGTACAATAGTATATATCCTGTCACTGTTCTCTGTACAATAGTATATATCCTGTCACTGTTCTCTGTACAATAGTATATATACTGTCCCTGTTCTCTGTACAATAGTATTATCCTGTCCCTGTTCTCTGTTCAATAGTCTATCTACTGTCCCTGTTCTCACAGAGATGCTGTATTAACTCTCTCTTTGTCCTCCATAATCCTACACACGGAGTATGGCTGCTATACAGAGGAGAGAGACAGAGAGAGACCCCACAGAGCCCCAGGACAGCAACACAATTAGACCCAACCAAATCATGAGAAAACAAAAATATCATTACTTGACACATTAGAAATAATTAACAAAAAAACAGAATGCTGTTTGGCCCTAAACAGAGAGTACACAGTGGCAGAATACCTGACCACAGCAGCACCTAGATCTTCTGACAGATTCTGTCAGACCTGGGCCCTGACAGTAAATAAAAATAATGGTGTTCCAAAAAAGGTCCAGTTGCCAGGACCACAAATACAAATTCCATCTAGACACCGTTGCCCTAGAGCACACAAAAAACGATACATACCTCAGCCTAAACCTCAGCGCCACCGGTAACTTCCACTAAGCTGTGAACAATCTGAGAGCCAAGGCAAGAAGGGCCTTCTATGCCATCAAAAGGAACATAGAATTCGACATACCAATTAGGATCTGGCTAAAAATACTTGAATCAATTATAGAACCCATTGCCCTTTATGGTTGTGAGGTCTGGGGTCCGCTCACCAACCAATAATTCACAAAATGGGACAAACAGCAAATTGAGACTGATGAGATAACAAAAACATAATTACTTGACACATTGGAAAGAATTAACAAAAAAACAGAGCAAACTAGAATGCTATTTGGCCCTAAACAGAGAGTACACAGTGGCAGAATACCTGATCCACTGTGAGTGACCCAAACTTAAGGAAAGATTTGACTATGTACAGACTCAGTGAGCATAGCCTTGCTATTGAGATAGGCCGCCGTAGGCAGACTTGGCTCTCAAGAGAAGACAGGCTATGTGTACACTGCGCACACATTGAGGTGGAAACTGAGCTGCACTTCCTAATCTACAAATTGACAAATGTATGACCATATTAGAGACACATATGTCCCTCAGATTACACAGATCCACAAAGATTTTGAAAACAATCCCAATTTTGATAAACTCCCATAATAGCAGTGTGCCATCACAGCAGCAAGATTTGTGACCTGTTGCCACAAGAAAAGGGCAACCAGTGAAGAACAAACACCATTGTAAATACAACCAATATTTTTGTTTATTTATTTTCCCATTTGTACTTTAACTATTTGCACATTGTTACAACACTGTATATATACATAATATGACATTTGAAATGTCTTCATTATTTTGGAACTTCTGAGTGTAATGTTCACTGTTAAGTTTTATTGTTTATTTCATTTTTGTTTATTATCTATTTCACTTGCTTTGGCAATGTTAACATACGTTTCCCATGCCAATAAAGCCCTTAAATTGAAAATTGAATTGAATTGAGAGAGACAGGGTGAGCTTTGAAAAGGCATTTGATCAAGTACGACTGGGGTTTATATATAAATGCCTGGAGCATTTCAATTTTGGAGAATCTCTTATAAAATGGGTTAAAATCATGTATAGTAACGCATGTGTAAAATAGTAAATAATGTCTATTTCTCCAAAAGTTTTAAACTGTCAAGAGGAGTGAAACAAGGTTATCCACTATCGGCATATCTATTTATTATGGCCATCGAAATGTTAGCTATTAAAATCAGATCCAACAATAATATCAAGGGATTAGAAATCCAGGGCTTTAAAAAAAAGGGGGTCATTGTACGCTGATGATTCATGGTTTCTTTTAAATCCACAACTTGGATCCGTCCACAGCCTCAAAGAGGATCTAGATACATTTTCTAACCTCTCTGGATTACAACCAAATTATGATAAACGTACTATATTACGTATTGGATCACTAAAAATACAATTTTACATTACCATATAGTTTACCAATAAAATGGTCAGATGGTGATGTGGATATACTCGGAATACATATCCCAAATGAAATAAATGATCTCACTCCAATACATTTTAATAGAAAGTTAGCAAAAATAGATAAGATCTTGCTACCATGGAAAGGTAAATACCTGTCAATTTGTGGAAAAATCCCCCTGATTAACTCTTTAGTATTATCCCAGTTTACCTATTTTCTTATGGGTCTTTCCTACGCGTAGCGAACAGTTTTTGAAATTATATGAGAAAAGAATATTCCATTTTATTTGGAATGGCAAGCCAGACAGAATTAAACGGGCCTATTTATATAATGAATATGAATTTGGAGGGCAGAAATGATTAAATATTAAAGCATTAGATCTATCACTAAAAGCTTCAGTCATTCAAAAGTTATACTTAAATCCGAACTGGTTCTCTAGCAAATTAGTAAGATTGTCTCACCCAATGTTCAAGAATGGCCTTTTTCCCTTTATTCAGATTACAACCTCTCACCTTCAGTTATTTGAAAAGGAAATCATCTCCCAAATATCACCATTTCTAAAACAAGCCATACAAAGTTGGTTGCAATTTCAATTTAATCCTCCAGAAACGACAGCACAAATAATGCAACAAATATTGTGGTTAAACTAAAATAAACTAATTGATTTTTTTTTTAACTTTATTTTCTGATTTTTTTTTATAGAAAAGGTATAATCTTCGTAAATGATATCATAGGTAGGACTGGTGGAGTTATGTCGCACATGGAGCTAACAAAAACATATGGAAATGTCTGCTCTACCCAAAATTACAACAAAATATTTGCAGCATTACCGCAAAAATGGAAGAGGAAAATGGAAGGGGGAAAAAGTAAGGAACTTGTCTGTCGGCCCTGCATTAAAGAACATAATTGGTTAAAGAAAATTGTGATAAATAAAAAAGTATACCAGTTTCATTTAAGGACCAAAGGATTGACAGCCATCCCACATAGATTGCAAAATAGTTGGGAAGAGATTTTTGATGTACCAATTCCATGGCATAGTGTTTATGAACTGATATGCAAAACGACACCGGATTCAAAACGTATACTTTTTCAATGTAAATTATTATACAAAATTCTTGCTACCAATAGAATGTTATTTATATGGGGGATACAATCTTCCCAGCTCTGCAGATTTTGCTGCGAAGAGACAGAATCATTAGATCAATTGTTTTGGTACTGTCCATTTGTAGCTTGTTTTTGGACACAGGTCCAGGAATGGCTGAAGGATTGCAATATTTACCTGGAGCTAACCCTGCAGATAGCACTACTGGGTGATCTGAAAAGTCATAGTCAATCGATCAATAATATAATAATATATATTAGCAAAAATGTTTATTTTCAATTTACAATCTGTAGAAACAAGGGTTCAGAACTTTTGTAAAACATCACAGTACAGTTGAAAAATATATGGCAAATAGAAATCCAATATGGATGGTGTTAAGAGATAGATGGGAGGTGTTGAATGGAGTTGAAGGATGGGACTAATATCAACTAAAAACAACTAATAACAACAAGATAACTAATGTAAAGCACACTGTGTCCATAATAAGTATATAGGTTATAGGTTGAGAGCTTTTGTGAAAGAGCACAGTTAGAAAGATATGGCATACAGAAGCAAACCGGATGGACATCATGAAAATGATCGGAGAGGTTGAGGGTAGAGGAAGTTCAGGAGTAAAAACAAACAAAATAGAATTGTTGTAAAATTGACTGTGTCCATAAAATGTATATAGTATGTACAGTTGAAGTCGGAAGTTTACATACACTTAGGTTGGAGTCATTAAAACTCGTTTTTCAACCACTACACAAATTTCTTGTTAACAAACTATCGTTTTGGCAAGTCGGTTAGGACATCTACTTTGTGCATGACACAAGTAATTTTTCCAACAATTGTTTACAGACAGATTATTTCACTTATAATTCACTGTATCACAATTCCAGTGAGTCAGAAGTTTACATACACTAAGTTGACTGTGCCTTTAAACAGCTTGGAAAATTCCAGAACATGATGTCATGGCTTTAGAAGCTTCTGATAGGCTAATTGACATCATTTGAGTCAATTGGAGGTGTACCTGTGGATGTAGTTCAAGGCCTACCTTCAAACTTAGTGCCTCTTTGCTTGACATCATGGGAAAATCAAAAGAAATCAGCCAAGACCTCAGAAAAAATATTGTAGACCTCCACAAGTCTGTTTTTTTCCTTGGGAGCAATTTCCAAACGCCTGAAGGTACCACATTCATCTGTACAAACAATAGTATGCAAGTATAAACACCATGGGACCACGCAGCTGTCATACCGCTCAGGAAGGAGATGCATTCTGTCTCCTAGAGATGAACGTACTTTGGTGCGAAAAGTGCAAATCAATCCCAGAACAGCAGCAAATGACCTTGTGAAGATGCTGGAGGAAACAGGTACAAAAGTATCTATATCCACAGTAAAACTATTCCTATATCGACATAACCTGAAAGGCCACTCAGCAAGGAAGAAGCCACTGCTCCTAAACTGCCATAAAAAAGCCAAACTACGGTTTGCAACTGCACATGGGGACAAAGATCGTACTTTATGGAGAAATGTCCTCTGGTCTGATGAAACAAAAATAGAACTGTTTGGCCATAATGACCATCGTTATGTTTGGAGGAAAAAGGGGGTGCTTGCAAGCCAAAGAACACCATCCCAACAGTGAAGCACGGGGGTGGCAGCATCATGCTATGGGGGTGCTTTGCTGCAGGAGGGACTGGTGCACTTCACAAAATAGATGGCATCATGAGGAAGGAAAATTATGTGGATATATTGAAGCAACATCTCAAGACATCAGTCAGGAAGTTAAAGCTTGGTCGCAAATGGGTCTTCCAAATGGACAATGACCCCAAGCATACTTCCAAAGTTGTGGCAAAATGGCTTAAGGACAACAAAGTCAAGGTATTGGAGTAGCCATCACAAAGCCCTGACCTCAATCCTATAGACAATTTGTGGGCAAAACTGAAAAAGCGTGTGCGAGCAAGGAGGCCTACAAACCTGACTCAGTTACACCAGCTCTGTCAGGAGGAATGGGCCAAAATTCACCCAACTTATTGTGGGAAGCTTGTGGAAGGCTACCTGAAACATTTGACCCAAGTTAAACAATTTAAAGGCAATGCTATCAAATCCTGCAGTGCCAGACGTGTCCCCCTGCTTAAGCCAGTACATGTCCAGGCCCGTCTGAAGTTTGCTAGAGTGCATTTGGATGATCCAGAAGAGGATTGGGAGAATGTCATATGGTCAGATGAAACCAAAATAGAACTTTTTGGTAAAAACTCAACTCGTCGTGTTTGGAGGACAAAGAATGCTGAGTTGCATCCAAAGAACACCATACCTACTGTGAAGCATGGGGGTGGAAACATCATGCTTTGGGGCTGTTTATCTGCAAAGGGACCAGGACGACTGATCCGTGTAAAGGAAAGAATGAATGGGGCCATGTATCGTGAGATTTTGAGTGAAATCCATCAGCAAGGGCATTGAAGATGAAACGTGGCTGGGTCTTTCAGCATGACAATGATCCCAAACACACCGCCCGGGCAACGAAGGAGTGGCTTCGTAAGAAGCATTTCAAGGTCCTGGAGTGGCCCTAGCCAGTCTCCAGATCTCAACCCCATAGAAAATCTTTGGAGTGAGTTGAAAGTCCGTGTTGCCCAGCGACAGCCCCAAAACATCACTGCTCTAGAGGAGATCTGCATGGAGGAATGGGCCAAAATACCAGCAACAGTGTGTGAAAACCTTGTGAAGACTTACAGAAAACGTTTGACCTGTGTCATTGCCAACAAAGGGTATATAACAAAGTATTGAGAAACTTTTGTTATTGACAAAATACTTATTTTCCACCATAATTTGCAAATAAATTCATTAAAAATCCTACAATGTGATTTTCTGGATTTCTTTTTCTCATTTTGTCTGTCATAGTTGACGTGTACCTATGATGAAAATTACAGGCCTCTCTCATCTTTTTAAGTGGGAGAACTTGCACAATTGGTGGCTGACTAAATACTTTTTTTCCCCACTGTATATTTGCGAAAAAAAAAACATATGGGGGATTGGAAGTGATGCAGACAATTACATTGATGGAAGTTACAATCTATCTGCAATATTAAAGCTGATCTACCCCTAAAAAAATAAATATTATAATAATTTTCCCATGCCAATAAAGCCCATAAATTGAACATTGCATTGAATTGAGAGAGAGAGCGAGACATTGTGAGAGCGAGAGAGAGACAAGACTCATCCATGACTCTTCCAAAAAAGAGGGTTACGTGTCTAGTACGTCCTACTCTCCAAACCCCTGCCCCCCCCACTCACACAAAAACACCTCCAACCCCTTCCAAGAAAACACAAGAGGCACGTGCCTACCCCTACCACGAACACACCCACTATAATTTATTCTTCCCAGTCAGCCCACCCCTACTCCCAAAATATTTACTCTACCCCCTACTCCCAAAATATTTACTCTACCCCTAAAATATTCACTCTACCCCCTCCTCCCAAAATATGCACTCTACCCCCTACTCCCAAAATATTCACTCTACCCCCTACTCCCAAAATATTTACTCTACTCCCTACTCCTAAAATATTCACTCTACCCCCTACTCCTAAAATATTCACTCTACCCCCTACTCCTAAAATATTCACTCTACCCCCTACTCCTAAAATATTCACTCTACCCCCTACTCCTAAAATATTCACTCTACCCCCTACTCCTAAAATATTAACTCTACCCCCTACTCCCAAAATGTGCACTCTACCCCCTACTCCCAAAATATCCACTCTACCCCCTACTCCCCAAACACACACCCTCAATTCAATTCCATTTCAATTCAAGGGGCTTTATTGGCATGGGAAACATATGTTTACATTGCCAAAGCAAGTGAAATAGATAACAAACAAAAGTGAAATAAACAATAAAAATTAACTGTAAACATTACACTCAGAAGTTCCAAAAGAATAAAGACATTTCAAGTGTGATATTATGTCTATATACAGTGTTGTAATGATGTGCAAATAGTTAAAGTACAAAAGGGAAAATAAATCAACATAAATATAGGTTGTATTTACAATGGTGTTTGTTCTTCACTGGTTGCCCTTTTCTTGTGGCAACATGTCACTAAGCTTGCTGCTGTGATGGCACACTGTGGTATTTCACCCAATAGATATGGGAATTTATCAAAATTCTTTGTGAATCTGTGTAATATGAGGGAAATATGTGTCTCTAATATGGTCATACATTTGGCAGGAAGTTAGGAAGTGCAGCTCAGTTTCCACCTCATTTTGTGGGCATCCTCAACTAAGATACCCTTCAGCTTCACGCAGGCACACCCCACCCCACCCCTCACCCACACCGCTCACGGCTGTGATGTTGAGCCGGTTAAAGCGTCTGTCTGATCAGACAACACAGATAGATCAGAGAGAGAAGCCCTTACTAGGGAGGGAGGGAGGGAGGGAGGGAGGGAGGGAGGGAGGGAGAAAGGAAGAGAGGGGGGGGAGATGAGAGATGGAGGGAGTCAGGAACTGGAGGAAAAAATAGAGGGATGAGAAGATGATGGATTAGCCTATGATTGGGCGAGAGAGAGTAATGTGTTGTACACAAGAAACACACAATGGAGGGATACGCATGGATACCACCACAACATGGATACCACCACAACATGGATACCACCACAACATGGATAACACTACAGCATCAGCACATTTCACAGTCTGACACCTACAAACACTTTAAATCACTGACCCAAAGTCAAACAAACACACACTCTCACAAAGTCAGGTGATCAAGATGAACATGTACAGGGCAGTCTATCCTTTGTGTAATAATGATATTCTGATAGAACCACTTATCTATCAGTGAGAGAAGTAGAGAGAGAGAAATAGAGAATACGAGAGAGAGAGAAAGAGAGACAAGGAGAGAGAGAGAGAGACGAGAGAGAGAGAGAGCACAACGAGGAGAGGGGGAGTGAAAGCGAAAGAGACGAGGAGAGAGCGAAAGCGAGAGAGAGATTGCACAGTGTGCCCTATTGCCACAAGAAAATGGCAACCTGTGAAGAACAAACACCATTGTAAATACAACCCATATTTATGTTTATTTATTTTCCCTTTTGTATTTTAACTATTTGCACATCGTTGCAACACTGTATTTAGACATAATGCCATTTGAAATGTCTGTATTATTTTGGAACTTTTGTGAGTGTAATGTTTACTGTTAATTTTTTATTGTTTATTTCACTTTTGTTTATTATCTATTTCACTTGCTTTGGCAATGTAAACATATGTTTCCCGTGCCAATAAAGCCCTTAAATTGAAATTGAAGAGAGAGAGAGAGAGAGTGATAGAGTAGTAGTGAGGCTGGGGTAGAGGATACAGGAATGTGGCATTATAGGACTTTGCTGAGGTGACATTTATTATCACAATAAAATGGTATGATGAGGAAATTAAGGGGAGATAGTCGATAGAAGAGATACTCATAATAGAGATGTCATCTCATTTATATTTAAAGAGGTGTGCTGTGCTCAATCCCTGAGATTAGAAATATACACAGGACTTGATCCAAAACCAGTTGGATGGAATCATGAACGCATCATCACTTTACATAATACACACTGTTTACTGTAAACCAGCTTAATCTGGTAGGAGTATTTTAGCATCATCAATATGGTGCCCTCCGTCTCTCTGGTTTGGTTGTCAGTAGGTTTGTGTTGGATAGTCTATGTTAAATCAGTTAGACTGTGTGTTAGTAGCAAATCCGTGTGGAACCCAGATCCTCTGACCTTCAATGACCTTCCCAGCTGTATGGGGAATCCCTCTCTCCCTCTCTCACCCCATTCCTCCCTCTCCCTCTCTCACCCCATTCCTCCTTCTCTCACCCCATTCCTCTCTCTCCCTCTCTCACCCCATTCCCCCCTCTACCTCTCTCACCCCATTTCCCTCTCCCTCTCTCACCCCATTCCTCCCTCTCCCTCTCTCACCCCATTCCCCCATTCCCCCTCTCCCTCTCTCACCCCATTCCCCCCTCTCCCTCTCTCACCCCATTCGCCCCTCTCCCTCTCTCACCCCATTCCCCCCTCCCCCTCTCTCACCCCATTCCCCCCTCTCCCTCTCTCACCCCATTCCCCCTCTTCCTCTCTCACCCCATTCCCCACTCTCCCTCTCTCACCCCATTCCCCCTCTCTCCCTCTCTCACCCTATTCCCCCTCTCCCACCCCATTCCCCCCTCTCCTTCTCTCACCCCATTCCCCCCTCTCTCACCCCATTCCTCCCTCTCCCTCTCTCACCCCATTCCCCCCTCTCCCTCTCTCACCCCATTCCCCCCTCTCCCCCCTCTCCCTCTCTCACCCCATTTCCCTCTCCCTCTCTCACCCCATTCCTCCCTCTCCCTCTCTCACCCCATTCCCCCTCTCACCCCATTCCCCCCTCCCCCTCTCTCACCCCATTCGCCCCTCTACCTCTCTCACCCCATTCCCCCCTCTTCCTCTCTCACCCCATTCCCCCCTCTCCCTCTCTCACCCCATTCCCCCTCTCTCCCTCTCACCCCATTCCCCCTCTCTCCCTCTCTCACCCCATTCCCCCTCTCTCACCCCATTCCCCCTCTCCTTCTCTCACCCCATTCCTCCCTCTCTCACCCCATTCCCCCCTCTCTCATCCATGACTCTTCCAAAAAAGAGGGTTACGTGTCTAGTACGTCCTACTCTCCAAACCCCTGCCCCCCCACACACAAAAAACACCTCCAACCCCTTCCAAGAAAACACAAGAGGCACGTGCCTACCCCCTACCACGAACATACCCACTATAATTTATTCTTCCCAGTCAGCCCACCCCTACTCCCAAAATATTTACTCTACCCCCTACTCCCAAAATATTTACTCTACCCCTAAAATATTCACTCTACCCCCTCCTCCCAAAATATGCACTCTACCCCCTACTCCCAAAATATTCACTCTACCCCCTACTCCCAAAATATTTACTCTACTCCCTACTCCTAAAATATTCACTCTACCCCCTACTCCTAAAATATTCACTCTACCCCCTACTCCTAAAATATTCACTCTACCCCCTACTCCTAAAATATTCACTCTACCCCCTACTCCTAAAATATTCACTCTACCCCCTACTCCTAAAATATTAACTCTACCCCCTACTCCCAAAATGTGCACTCTACCCCCTACTCCCAAAATATCCACTCTACCCCTACTCCCCAAACACACACCCTCAATTCAATTCCATTTCAATTCAAGGGGCTTTATTGGCATGGGAAACATATGTTTACATTGCCAAAGCAAGTGAAATAGATAACAAACAAAAGTGAAATAAACAATAAAAATTAACTGTAAACATTACACTCAGAAGTTCCAAAAGAATAAAGACATTTCAAGTGTGATATTATGTCTATATACAGTGTTGTAATGATGTGCAAATAGTTAAAGTACAAAAGGGAAAATAAATCAACATAAATATAGGTTGTATTTACAATGGTGTTTGTTCTTCACTGGTTGCCCTTTTCTTGTGGCAACATGTCACTAAGCTTGCTGCTGTGATGGCACACTGTGGTATTTCACCCAATAGATATGGGAATTTATCAAAATTCTTTGTGAATCTGTGTAATATGAGGGAAATATGTGTCTCTAATATGGTCATACATTTGGCAGGAAGTTAGGAAGTGCAGCTCAGTTTCCACCTCATTTTGTGGGCATCCTCAACTAAGATACCCTTCAGCTTCACGCAGGCACACCCCCACCCCACCCCTCACCCACACCGCTCACGGCTGTGATGTTGAGCCGGTTAAAGCGTCTGTCTGATCAGACAACACAGATAGATCAGAGAGAGAAGCCCTTACTAGGGAGGGAGGGAGGGAGGGAGGGAGAAAGGAAGAGAGGGGGGGAGATGAGAGATGGAGGGAGTCAGGAACTGGAGGAAAAAAATAGAGGGATGAGAAGATGATGGATTAGCCTATGATTGGGCGAGAGAGAGTAATGTGTTGTACACAAGAAACACACAATGGAGGGATACGCATGGATACCACCACAACATGGATACCACCACAACATGGATACCACCACAACATGGATAACACTACAGCATCAGCACATTTCACAGTCTGACACCTACAAACACTTTAAATCACTGACCCAAAGTCAAACAAACACACACTCTCACAAAGTCAGGTGATCAAGATGAACATGTACAGGGCAGTCTATCCTTTGTGTAATAATGATATTCTGATAGAACCACTTATCTATCAGTGAGAGAAGTAGAGAGAGAGAAATAGAGAATACGAGAGAGAGAGAAAGAGAGACAAGGAGAGAGAGAGAGACGAGAGAGAGAGAGAGCACAACGAGGAGAGGGGGAGTGAAAGCGAAAGAGACGAGGAGAGAGCAAAAGCGAGAGAGAGATTGCACAGTGTGCCCTATTGCCACAAGAAAATGGCAACCTGTGAAGAACAAACACCATTGTAAATACAACCCATATTTATGTTTATTTATTTTCCCTTTTGTATTTTAACTATTTGCACATCGTTGCAACACTGTATTTAGACATAATGCCATTTGAAATGTCTGTATTATTTTGGAACTTTTGTGAGTGTAATGTTTACTGTTAATTTTTTATTGTTTATTTCACTTTTGTTTATTATCTATTTCACTTGCTTTGGCAATGTAAACATATGTTTCCCGTGCCAATAAAGCCCTTAAATTGAAATTGAAGAGAGAGAGAGAGAGAGTGATAGAGTAGTAGTGAGGCTGGGGTAGAGGATACAGGAATGTGGCATTATAGGACTTTGCTGAGGTGACATTTATTATCACAATAAAATGGTATGATGAGGAAATTAAGGGAGATAGTCGATAGAAGAGATACTCATAATAGAGATGTCATCTCATTTATATTTAAAGAGGTGTGCTGTGCTCAATCCCTGAGATTAGAAATATACACAGGACTTGATCCAAAACCAGTTGGATGGAATCATGAACGCATCATCACTTTACATAATACACACTGTTTACTGTAAACCAGCTTAATCTGGTAGGAGTATTTTAGCATCATCAATATGGTGCCCTCCGTCTCTCTGGTTTGGTTGTCAGTAGGTTTGTGTTGGATAGTCTATGTTAAATCAGTTAGACTGTGTGTTAGTAGCAAATCCGTGTGGAACCCAGATCCTCTGACCTTCAATGACCTTCCCAGCTGTATGGGGAATCCCTCTCTCCCTCTCTCACCCCATTCCTCCCTCTCCCTCTCTCACCCCATTCCTCCCTCTCTCACCCCATTCCTCCCTCTCCCTCTCTCACCCCATTCCTCCTTCTCTCACCCCATTCCTCTCTCTCCCTCTCTCACCCCATTCCCCCCTCTACCTCTCTCACCCCATTTCCCTCTCCCTCTCTCACCCCATTTCCCTCTCCCTCTCTCACCCCATTCCTCCCTCTCCCTCTCTCACCCCATTCCCCCATTCCCCCCTCTCCCTCTCTCACCCCATTCCCCCTCTCCCTCTCTCACCCCATTCGCCCTCTCCCTCTCTCACCCCATTCCCCCTCCCCCTCTCTCACCCCATTCCCCCTCTCCCTCTCTCACCCCATTCCCCCTCTTCCTCTCTCACCCCATTCCCCACTCTCCCTCTCTCACCCCATTCCCCCTCTCTCCCTCTCTCACCCTATTCCCCCTCTCCCACCCCATTCCCCCCTCTCCTTCTCTCACCCCATTCCCCCCTCTCTCACCCCATTCCTCCCTCTCCCTCTCTCACCCCATTCCCCCTCTCCCTCTCTCACCCCATTCCCCCCTCTCCCCCCCTCTCCCTCTCTCACCCCATTTCCCTCTCCCTCTCTCACCCCCATTCCTCCCTCTCCCTCTCTCACCCCATTCCCCCTCTCACCCCATTCCCCCCTCCCCCTCTCTCACCCCATTCGCCCCTCTCCCTCTCTCACCCCATTCCCCCCTCTTCCTCTCTCACCCCATTCCCCCCTCTCCCTCTCTCACCCCATTCCCCCCTCTCCCTCTCTCACCCCATTCCCCCTCTCTCCCTCTCACCCCATTCCCCCTCTCTCCCTCTCTCACCCCATTCCCCCTCTCTCACCCCATTCCCCCCTCTCCTTCTCTCACCCCATTCCTCCCTCTCTCACCCCATTCCCCCCTCTCTCACCCCATTCCTCCCTCTCCCTCTCTCACCCCATTCCCCCCTCTCCCTCTCTCACCCCATTCCCCCCTCTCCCCCTCTCCCTCTCTCACCCCATTTCCCTCTCCCTCTCTCACCCCATTCCTCCCTCTCCCTCTCTCACCCCATTCCCCCTCTCACCCCATTCCCCCCTCTCCTTCTCTCACCCCATTCCCCCCTCTCTCCCTCTCACCCCATTTCCCCTCTCTCCCTCTCTCACCCCATTCCCCCTCTCTCACCCCATTCCCCCCTCTCCTTCTCTCACCCCATTCCCCCCTCTCTCACCCCATTCCTCTCTCTCCCTCTCACCCCATTCCTCTCTCCCTCTTTCACCCCATTCCCCCCTCCCTCTCTCATCCCAGTCCTCTCTCTCCCTCTCTCACCCCATTCCCCTCTCTCCCTCTCTCACCCCATTCCTCTCTCTCCCTCTCTCACCCCATTCCCCCCTCTCTCATCCCATTCCTCTCTCTTACACTCATCCCCTTTCCTCCCGATGCCCCCTCTCTTCACTCTCTTTCTGATCATTCGTTTCTCACTAAGACACCAGTTGATTTGTCCCAGCTCCACCTGAGACCCAAACCATACAGACAACAAAAACTCCCAGCTGCAGGCCTTCCACTATTCACATCTGACATATAGGTAACCCTATACATACTCCATTCAAACTGAGAACAATGAATTACCCCCTCTCTCTCACGTACACACACACACACACGCACACACACACATCCTCCATCTGCCCTTCATGAGGTATACACAAAAATATATATATATATATATGCACGCATGACTGTAAGTCGCTTTGGATAAAAGCGTCTGCTAAATGGCATATTATTTATTATTATTAGAGGAAATCTCAATCTGAGCTAAATCCATCCATCACTCCATCCAACCGTAAACCAACGTTTACCAAGTAGCTTCTAATGTCACACTGATACATAAGGTTTCAAACAATGCTTCATAGACACTAACCTGCCACTCCCCATTCTGTAATACAACACACACACCTCCCTTTGGTGTAATGCATTATGCATTTTCCGCCAAATAGTAATTTACTCTGTTATTAGCATAAAGAGTCTCTGTCTGCGTCTCTGTTGGCTGAAATGGCCGAATGGTGGAAAGAGAGTGTGGTGGGACCCACATGAATAAATACTATAGTATACTATGGCATAAATACTTTAGTCTAGTATGGTATAAATACTATAGTCTACTATGGTATAAATACTATATTATAAACTGGGTGGTTCGAGCCCTGATTGCTGATTGGCTGACAGGTGTGGTAAAACATGACAAAACATTTATTTTTACTACTCTAATTACGTTGGTAACCAGTTTATAATAGCAATAAGGCACCTCGGGGGTTTGTGGTATATTTCCAATATAACTTGTGGTATATTGGCCATATACTACACCCCCTCGGGCCTTATTGCTTAAATATACTATGGTATAAATACTATAGTATTCACTGTAATGTTTTTTCTGACTTTACTGTAGTATTTACAGTAGTATACTGTAGTAAAAGAAAACTAGTATATACTATAGTAATTCATGTAGTGTTTTTGTGGATTGTAGTATTCATTGTAGTGTTTTTGTTTGATTATCTTTGACATAGAATTGGAGGCTTTCTCCTTGAGGAAACCTACTGGAGAAATACTAGGTAGGTAGGTAGGACTGGGGTCTGAACAGATAGTTCAGCGCTTCTGCTCTTTTCTATAACCTGTACGGAACACATTATATGGTCTATACTTGGCATGTAGGTTTCTCACTTATGGGTGGCACAACTTGATATGGGGGAGAGGAATGTGCAGGGCATATGCAAATTTATTACAGTAGTATTTACTATAGTTCAAAAAGTGTCGTGTTTTTGCGGACATTACTGTAGTATTTACTACAGTGTTTTGGGAGGGATAATAATGTAGTGTTTACTATAGTATACTACAACGTTCTATAGTAAGTACTCCACATGATTGAAGGACACTACAGTGTGTAGTATAGTATTCTACAGTATACTACAGTTTACTATGGAATTATATAGGAAGTACTGAAGTATTCTATAATAAACTGTAGTATTTTTTCATGTGAGGAGAGTCGACTCCAAAAGAGTCGATTCATCGACTCCTTGACCACGAGAGTCGGAGGCGACACCAAAAAGCCAGCTAGGCTGACGTAGGCTACTGATTAGCCTTGAGTGTTTTGTTTAGTAGAGATTGTCAGATGGCTCCATATGCATTGCTTATCAATCACCCAGTTCATTAGGGTGCGTGCACACACTGACATTGCAGCTGTAGCTAATTTTAGCTAATTGTGGTCAGTTTTGTCAAATTTGAGTCCGTCGAGAAAGCGTACATTCCAACGACTGACAGCAGGAGTCGGAGTCGACTCCACTAGAAACAGAATATCCAGTCTCTCTCTGGCCCCTCGTTGTCCTGACAACAGCCCACACAGGAACAGCAAGGAACCAGGTCAGTGCTGGAATCGTATCACTCTAACACCAGTTTCATAAACAGACAGGTTACGGCAATTACTGACCCCCACTAGCACCTGCCCACCTGCTCCTCTCCTCTCCACACAAAGAGGGAGAGAGAGACACACGCACACATAAATTATTATATTCTGTCAACACTGAGATGAAATTGTATGGTGTTGTTCATAGAAACTATACTGTATAACAACATATTTTATTAAACAATGAGCTTTGAAGCCTTTTTGAATATTTCAGAACATGTCATAACACTTGTGGTTAGACATGTAGCCTACAGACCTCCTAACCTCATTCTAAGAGTACATAAAACATGGGGAATATGAAGTGTTACCCCTTTAAGTATTCATGTCATCAGACTAAATACAATGCACGACATACAAAAAGTACATGAGAGATCTTCTAATCTTTGTATTAGTTCATATAAATTATATTTTTGTGTGAGTTGTAATGTAAACAATAGGTTTGTACTAGTTGTAATGTAAACAATAGGTTTGTACTAGTTATAATGTAAACAATATGTTCTGTGGGCCCCCAAGCTCTAATCTGGCCCCTGGTTTATAAGAGCCACATTGAGGCCTAATTGGTACTGCAGTAAGAGCCCCAAACTGAGCCATTCACACACACACACATCCCATTTCAGCGTCCCCTTTTAATCTTACAGGGACATCCATTATTCAGCGTGAGCAGGTGGGAGGGGAGGTGAGGGGTGAAGAGGAGGCGTGGTTTATGAGGAAAGGGGGGCATCATTCAAAAGAAGCACCCCCACCCCATCCCAGCCCATCAATGGCAATTTGGAAGCAGCCAAAGATGGAAGAGGGAGAGGACAAAGAAACCTAAGGGAGTAATGTGTGACCTTAGCACGCTAGACAACACAGACACACTTCTGCCCTGCAATACTTTGGTCTATTTATCATTACATTGTTATTGATTACTGCATTGTTGGTTTTAGAGCTTGCAAGAAATGTATTTCACTGTACTTGTGCATGTGACATTAAAACTTGAAACACTAAACACACACACAGTTACAGTAGGCACAAGCTAAAAATACCTGATGTGTTTCTGAAAGGTTATTTTTTATCATCAAATCTGTGATCCTATTAAAAGATCCCAGTGGAAAGAGAGAGTAGCATCTCAAAATCAACTGAAATAAAAACAAACAACAGCCTCTTGTTTGTTGTGCTTGCAACTGCTTAAACACACACACACACACACGCACACACACACACACACACACACACACACAAAACACACGCACACACACACAGAGGAGCGAGGCCATTGATCAATCTAAGGAAACTAGGTCTGCATGAAGCCTTGCTGCATGAAGCCAAGAAACACGCACGCTCAACCTCAATGCCCTCCTCACACACTAAACACACACAGCTCAAGAAAGTTATCATCAACAAAGCAGGATGCAGTGTGATTGGTTGAAGAGTGAGGTCAGTGAGCAGCGCTTGGGGAGCGAGGGATGGATGGAGAAGAGCAGCACACACACAGCATTTAACAGAACCTCATGAAACACACAGCCACCGCAGGGGAGAGAGAGAGAGAGGAGATGTTTTTATACATGAGGCATCTTATGAGAACAGGGAGGATGCACACATCAGAGAAACATTCACTCCATACTACCATTGTACTGATCACTA
The DNA here is from genome assembly GCF_020615455.1 of Coregonus clupeaformis. Taxonomy (NCBI): domain Eukaryota; kingdom Metazoa; phylum Chordata; class Actinopteri; order Salmoniformes; family Salmonidae; genus Coregonus; species Coregonus clupeaformis. The sequence goes on from NC_059219.1 coordinate 6,877,568, forward strand.
CAACAGGGGTTCCAACCTTTATGCAGGACGCCCAAACGATACCATACAGACACACACAGTTGCAGCACAGACTCCATATGATGAATGACGTTCGAGCACCTCAGGTCACGAAACGCAGCATATGACAAGAGACGTGCCTGGCTGTGTCACAACACTAGCGCTCCATCCCACAGTGGCACTTCATGCATCGTACAGTAACCCTCCAAGTGGCAGCACCGTGCTGATTGGATATTCCTGTGATGCCATCTCCATTTCTCTCAGTCTACTGTGTGTGAGTGGCTCTGGGTGACAGGGGAAATATATCCTCATACAGAGAGAGATGACTTCAGATATAATGACATGACAGAGTACAGACTCACTTGAATGATGCACACTCACTTCTACACACAACTGCCTGCTTAGGTGAGCTTGGTTAATTTATTTCACTTTTGACATGCTGAGACCAACGTCTCTTTTTCAGAAGAACCCTGTGATTACAAAAATGATACCCATCAATACACTACGAAAAGCACAAGAGACACAAAACACAAACATAGAAAACAAACACATTCTTCAGTAAAACAGATAATCAATCAGCAGCCGTCTGAATAGCCTTAAGACACCAAAACATAACATTTTAGAAGGTTTTGGTGATTATTCCACAAGTAAGGTGCAAAAAACTAAAAGCAGATTCACCAAACTTAGTGGAGATCGAAGGGATCTCCAGAGTTAGCCATCCCTGAGACCGGGTCTGGTAACTCGTACATCTGTAGGTTAACAATGAAGCAAGGTACGGCGGAAGTTTCTTTAAGAGGGCTTTATAAACAAAAATAGTGCAATGCATCGATCTACAAGACCTCAAAGAGGGCCAGCCTACTTTTTGATACAGAGAGCAGTGATGTGTACTGAACCTGTCACCCTGTGTTTGTGTGTCTGTGACACACAAACACAGACACACACAGAGAGAGAGAGAGAGAGAGAGGCAAAACTTCCCCTCATTTGGGTAAGGCCATTGCTCAGCAGAGTGTGAGGGCCAGATAGAGAGCTTGAGAGAGAGGAAGAGGGGAAGAGGGGAAGAGAAACAGAAATAGCAGAAAGAGAAACAGTGAGAGGGAGAAAGCTGAGCGAGAGAGAGATGGAGGGATGGAGAGCGAGAGAGATAGCCCCACAAACACACAACATATCATTTCTTCCCCGAAAACAAGGTGGCCCAAAAGGCACCGTACACTGGGAGGAAATGTGGGAAAAATGGTCCTGTCTGCTCTGTACCACTATGATCAGCCAGAGGTGAAAGATGTCTCATTCCTCTGTCATCAAGTCACTCACATAGTTGACACCTAAACCTCCATTAAAGACACCATTAGAGCATTGTGTTAAAGAGGTACTGCCAGATTCTGGCAATTAAGCTGTTGTTCTACTTACCCAGAGCCAGATGAACTCGTGGATACCATTTTAATGTCTCTTCATGCACCATGAAGGACACGCTACCGCACACGCTACCGCACACGCTACCATACCTGTAGACTTCCAATCATTACGCTAACGCTAGTTAGCATTGGCTCGCAAAACTACCTCTTAACTTCCTTTATACTGCGCGCAATGACAACTGCCAGCATCTCGCAGTATCCCTTTAACACCTCATTCGAATGCCTGCTTATGAACGCTTATAACCAGCTTATGAATGGCTTATAACCTGCTTATTAACGGCTTATAACCTGCTTATGAACAGCTTATAAACTTGTGTTCCCTAGTGAATAAGCAGCCTATAAGCAGTGTTACCAACCAAGCAGTCATAATCAATGATAGGCCTACAGCACTGATACTAACATGTTTTCCGAGATCAAAGCTTTGTGAAGAAGACATTGGGGACTAATTAAACAGCTCTTAAAGACATGCTCCGGTACTTTGGCGACTAGTAAGTATTTTTGAAACATCCCGCTTTGGGCTGGATGTGTCAATGTGTAATTCACCCACTCATAATCTATGAGCGGAATTATTGTCTTACCTCAATTAGGCACGAAATCGCTTGTTTGAAAGATACTATTTTCTGGAAGCTGTGCTGCACCATTTTCCCTACATTTCCCCCCCCCTCGCATGGGCCAGCCCTCTAGCAATTCGAGTTCCAGCCAATGAGATTCAGCCCCTCATCATTTGAGTGGCAGCTAGCAAGAATCACACACAGCAGAGCGAAAGAGAGAGCAATGACGTGGTGCACATACAGTATCTGCACATATTGTGATGTAGTACGCAATTTTTGGGGACCACTTTTGGCTCAGGGATGCTACTTTCAGAACTATTTGCTAAAAAGTATACAAAAGTAACAGAGAGTCCCTTTAATCATACAAAAGACGGTCTAGTACTACTGGCTATTTTACTATCATATGCAGAAACCATGACATAGAGAGAAAGGGGATTTATCTCAGTAGATACAGAGAATGTTGGTGATAGGTCAAAGGTTATACTCACTGGTTCAGTTCAACATCCAAGATGAACTTCTCACCAAACGCATCCACCTGGAAGCTGGCTTGGGCCACGTGGTTCCCCTGTGAATAAAAAATATAAGACAAAGACGTCACCTTATCAGAAACGTTATACAATCATCTCTATTCCACTAAGGAAAATGATTATTCTACAATAACGTAATAAAGACATACACAATGGGATAGAATAGTGACGTTTTGTTATCACAGTGCTGAAAAAGCTTTTTCAAAACAACTAACAATATACGTACTGTACATTCTGAGAGACGGGAGCTGTGATGGAAGCTGAACTAGACCCAGACATTCTGAGAGACGGGAGCTGTGATGGAAGCTGAACTAGACCCAGACATTCTGAGAGACGGGAGCTGTGATGGAAGCTGAACTAGACCCAGACACTCTGAGAGACGGGAGCTGTGATAGAAGCTGAACTAGACCCAGACATTCTGAGAGACGGGAGCTGTGATGGAAGCTGAACTAGACCCAGACACTCTGAGAGACGGGAGCTGTGATGGAAGCTGAACTAGACCCAGACATTCTGAGAGACGGGAGCTGTGATGGAAGCTGAACTAGACCCAGACATTCTGAGAGACGGGAGCTGTGATGTAAGCTGAACTAGACCCAGACATTCTGAGAGATGGGAGCTGTGATGGAAGCTGAACTAGACCCAGACATTCTGAGAGACGGGAGCTGTGATGGAAGCTGAACTAGACCCAGACACTCTGTGATGTTGTGATCAAATGTTACCCAACCCCATGAATTTCAAACACTTAATCTGACTCTCTTTTTCTGAAAGACAGTGGTGAAATTAACCATGCAAATCTGTGTAACTCATACCCTCCCACCTCCCCCTGTACTCACTCACACACACACACACACACACACACACACACACACACACACACACCCTCCCTGATGGTTCGACCAGAAATGATTGATTCGGTTGAGGGGGAAGGTCTAATACATCCCTAGCACTGGGCACATATGGCGCGCGGTTTATTACAGGCCCCAGGGGCAACGAGGACTTCCCACTATTGTTCCTGTGCAACTCTGAGGGAGTCCCCAGCTAGTCTAACACAGGGCTAACCCCTCCCCCAGGCTGGCCCACGGGCCTGAGTCAATACACACCGGACGCTGCATTAAAACCAAGGGAGGGTGTGTGTGTGTGTGTGTGTGTGTGTGTGTGTGTGTGTGTGCGCGCATATTCCGGTACGCGAGTATGTGATTCCTTTTCAGGGCACACTTTAAAATCAAATTAAGCGGATTGAATCCACGTGAAGTGGTGCCAGTAATTGTGTTCTGCTGGACCAGATTTCCCAGTTCGACTGGGCCGAGCCGAGGCACCGAGACCATCAGCGACTCCCGTTTCATTGATTACTGCTCCACTGATGGAGCTAGGGGCCTACCACGGAATGCTGTTATCCTACTACAACACAGACAGCCTTACACACACACACACACACACACACACACACACACTCACACACACACAGCAGACTCCACTGATGGCTATGGGCCCATGACTATAAGTGCTTTTCTTCCACAGAAACACTTAAACAGCACTCAGCTGAACTCTTCTCAAAGCTCCTCTTTTAAAGGTGTACAATAGGTTACGCTTTCAACTGAAAATAGTAGACTCAACCCAAGTCTATAAATAGTTATTTTTGTGTGTCACACGTTTGAGGATGATTTGACAGGTTCCTTTCAGATGTTATGATACCGAGCTAAAAACAGCAGAAATCAGAGCAGAATCAGACAATATGACACTGAGACTGCAGGCTATGTGACGATGTGGCTGATTTGAGGTCAGTTTAAAACTCTCTCTGGGGGATGACAAGAATCTCAAAGACTGATTAGATCAAATGAAGATTCCATCATATCTCTCTCTCCCTCTCTCTCTCTCTCTTTGTGGGGCAGTATAATTTCACCTGGAGACACCTGATGCAGTTGTGCTTTAAATAGTGGCAATAAGATGACGCAGTGTTTCCCCCAATAACTTTATTTTAGGCGGCACCAGAATCTTCTTCTGAAAAATGAAGCCAAACCAAGTTAACTGTTCTAATGACGTACGCTCAAGTTCCTTATTAGAGCTCAACATATAGAACACCAGTGAGGTCATATAAACAATGTTGACGCCAATGACAGATGTGTCCAATTAGCTTGGTTATCATGACTAGCCTGGTTCTCTAGCCTAGCATAGCCTCTGGAACTATAAACCCATAACAGGTTAGCGTCCAGGGGCGGATTGGCCATCTGGCAATTCTGGCGAATGCCAGATGGCTTTGGCGCAATTTCTCTGTTATACTCCTCTATAATGAGCCTTTGGCTGATCAGTGGGTAATGGTCAGCTCCCCTACCAAGATGGGCCTGCCTGGTTTTCTGATAGGCTGAGCTGAGGTCATGCAAACTCACATTCAAAGTTAAACGCGGTATGAGCAAAGAGAACTGCTCCGGCCTTGTCATCATAAACAAACTGAAAGGGTGCCTATAAACGTAGAAAGAGCACATTCTACATTGTCACCTCACTCAAAACGTCCTATTTTTTGGGTGACTAAAACCATGATTTGGTCAAAGTGCATTATCCTCATGATTCCTGTAATGAAAGCGTCTGCCCTGCCCTTGTGCCTGTGCCCTTGATGTGCCTGTGCCCAGGCTGACATTTCAAGCAGTCTTTTCAAACAGTTCTTACACTAAAAGGGCAATATCATAATTTCACAATTGCACAGTATTATTCCAACCTCATATTGTGGAAATATATATAAAACACAGATAAATCACGTTTTTGACTGCACTGGGCCTTCAATATCAATGACACAACTAGATTTTAGATAAAAGAATGGAATAGTGGAAGAGATTGTGGAATAAAAAATCGGATTATGTTTATAATGTGTACATTTCAGAGGCAGAGAGCCTTATGATTATATCTGAGTATCCAGACTAGGTCTTCATATCAAACAGATTATTTATTGGCCAAACAACCACCTAGCTGCTGAACTTTAAAGGAAGCCAACCTGACAGACAGCAGACTCTCTTTAACCATCCAAGGGGCAGTGTGTCTCGGACATAGGGCCATGTGGGTCACAGGTGACTCCATGGCAAGGGCACAAACCAATCATTATTCAATAGATTGTAAAGATATTGTGTCAGGTCGGCTCACCTTTATAATAATATAACCTCTCTTACCATATAGCAAAAAAAAGTATTTGACCCAATTAAACATGTATGGATGTTATAGGCCTATTTGTTTATTCATTCTAATGCATAGGCTACATCCCCATGTGTGGCATGCATGAGCTCTTTTGTTGATCAGGCCTGAGCAAAGGTAGGCTTTATCTGGCCTGTCTTTTGTTTATGGATGTGCATAGAATAGACCCACCATATGCCGCTAGGCTACCTTTTCGTTTGCTCAATGAAAAGGCACTGCCTAGGCTTTTAAATGTGGTGAAATTGCATAGCCTATATTTATGTAAATAGACCACTAGTCAAAAGAACTAGCTCGTAATAGGTGAAAATGTGATCTTAAGGAATTCTCTGTGTAATGCGTAAAAAGGAGATGATTCAACAAAAACATAAACAACATGAGATAAGCGGGACGTCTCCAATGGCAACGGGTACCAAAGGCATCTGTCTATCTGCCCATAGCGGAGCTCCATCGCCACCGTCACCATAATAAATAACAACACTGTGTAGGCTACCTGTGTGGGGCTGGAGCTGGCTCTAGTCCTGGTGCTGATGACATCGTGCGTGATTTGGCTGTGGTTGTGCATGCTGTAGAGCAGACGGAGAGGGACCGTGTCCTCCTTCCCGACGAACCTGCTCGCATCTCGAACAGCCTTCGCCTGCGACAAGGCGTCTCCTGCACAGGGAGGAAACCGCGATTTTTATGACTGCCATAGTTATCCTGGTGCAGAAAACACAGCTTCAAGCGCCTATACCAAAACATAAATCAATATGAAATAGCACTGTAATGGTTTTGGAATATCTTTCCTCAAATAGTTGAAATTAATAAATAGACAGATTCCCTTTCATAAGGTAACATTACATGCATATTTTAGAGACTGTTTACGTTGGGGAGTCAGGCTCCCTCTCTGGCAGCATAATAAAATGGAATATGGAACACGTTATTGGTGATGCTGTTGCCATTCGGATCTATTCCAATAAAATACATCGCAATATTTGTTGTCATAAATACATTACCATTTCGAGGCATATGATTGCTGGAATGAACGATGCACATCAGTCCATAGACGCACAAAAGGGAAATCCACCATCGCCGATCCATCGTCATCAATTCTTCCTCATCGAATAGACAGAAAGAGGGACAAAGAAAAAAAAGAAAACGATAATCCTAAAACGGATTTGGGCACTTCTCTCTTCGCTAGAGGTTCGGGGTTGAGAAGCACGGATGAAAGAGCGCGCTGGTCGTCTGCTTAGCGCAGTCTCTTGCGCTGGTGGCCATCGGGATGCTCTTGCTGCCCCTGCATTGAGACGCTCCCGCTACTGCTGCTGCTACTGCTAGAACGCCGAGTGCATCTGAGCGGGCTGAGTCTCTATGGAACACAGAGCGGAGAAGGAGGAGAGGAAAGAGGAAGGGAAGCGAGGAGAGAGGGGACACCTTAAAGCACAACAATATCCAGTGGCTCACTGCAGAAGCGCCTCATGCGTAAACATGAGAGGAGAAAAGCGAGAGCCGAGATGTCGGGAACTGTAGTGTGCACGCTCCATCTTCATCCATACCGCATAGGCTACCTGCTGACTGCTTCTGCACATAATCATAGGCTATAAAAGGAGACTAAAATAAGCCTTGGTCTCAGTATGACTCCCTGATAAAATAAAGGTTAAAATAATTAAACAAATAATAACACGCACGGTCAAGATAAACAAACTGTAATACTGCTATGTTGTGTAATAACTGCCTATCATACTCTTTCTATCAATACTATATTCTCAGGTGCTGTATAATTAGCCCAACCAGTAGCCAGATGGCGATCTTTCGTCATCTGCATCCACCTGTAATATGCCCAGCCTGTGACACTCTGGCTCCGGGACTTTTGTATTTGAGCCAGGGTGTATTCGTTTTGTTGGGTTTGGTTTGGTTATGTGGGGTATTTGGGTGTGCTTGGTTTTGGTTGTTCTTGTTAGTCATATGACTCCCAATCGGAGGTAACGAATGTCAGCTGTCGGCTCGTTATCTCTGATTGGGAGCCATATTTAATCTGTATGTTTTCCTGTGGGAGTTGTGGGTTTTTGTTCCGTTTCAGTCATAGTCACTGTTGGACTTCACTATCGTCTTTTGTTTTGTATTTACGTGCTTTATCATTAAAGTCATCATGTTCACTCAACGCGCTGCGTATTGGTCTGCTCCTTCGTCAGACGATCGTGACAGAAAAACCCACCATAAGAGGACCAAGCAGCGTGTCAAGCGGCAACAGGACCCAGCTCCAAAGGATTCCTGGACATGGGAGGAGATTTTGGACGGAAAAGGGTCCTGGACTTGGGAGGAGATCCTGGATGGGATGGATCGCCGTCCATGGAGCGAAACAGTGGAGAGGCGACGGAGAGAGGAGCAACGGCGTCGGCAGGGCCATCGTCGGAGGGACGAGAGGCAACCCCAAAAAAGTTTTTTGGGGGGGCACATGGCTTGGGCGGCTGGGCAGCAGGAGGCTGCCACAGGGAGACGTGGAGAGAAGGCTATCGGATTACGGGAGCCATTGGCGAGTAGAGGAAGGGAAGTTGTTGCGGCACGGCGTGAGAGACTGATGTGTGTTACCAGTCCGGTCCGGCCCGTTCCTGATCCCCAGTTAAGGCCAGTGGTGTGTGTTCCCAGTACGGACCGGCCTGTTCCTACTCCACGCACCAAGCCCACGGTGTGCGTCGCCAGTCCAGCCCGGCCGGTTCCTGCTCCACGTACTAAGCCTACGGTGTACGTGGCCAGCCCAGCCCGGCCTGTTCCTGCTCCACGCACAGAACCTACGGTGTGCGTCGCCAGCCCAGCCCGGCCTGTTCCTGCTCCACGCACAGAACCTACGGTGTGCGTCGCCAGCCCAGCCCGGCCTGTTCCTGCTCCACGCACAGAACCTACGGTGTGCGTCGCCAGCCCGACCCGGCCTGTTCCTGCCACTCGCACCAAACCTACGGTGCGCGTCGCCAGCCCGGTCCGGCCTGTTCCTGCCACCCGCACCAAGTCTACGGTGCGCGTCGCCAGCCCGACCCGGCCTGTTCCTGCCACTCGCACCAAACCGACGGTGCGCGTCGCCAGCCCGGTCCGGCCTGTTCCTGCCACCCGCACCAAGTCTACGGTGCGCGTCGCCAGCCCGACCCGGCCTGTTCCTGCCACTCGCACCAAACCTACGGTGCGCGTCGCCAGCCCGGTCCGGCCTGTTCCTTCTCCCCGCACTAGCCCTGAGATGCGTGTCCTCAGCCCGGGACCACCAGTTCCGGCACCACGCACTAGGCCTTATGTGCGTTCCCAGGGTCCAGCATGCCCTGTTGCTTCTCCCCGCACTAGCCCTGAGATGCGTGTCCTCAGCCCGGTACCTCCAGTTCCGGCACCACGCACCAGGCCTACGGTGCGCCTCAGACGGCCAGAGTCTGCCGTCTGCCCAACGGCGCCTGAACTGCCTGTCTGCCCAACGGCGCTTGAACTGCCCGTCTGCCCAACGGCGCCTGAACTGCCCGTCTGCCCAACGCCGTCTGAACTGTCCGTCTGCCAAGCGCTGCATGAGCCGCCCGTCTGCCAGGAGCCAGAGCCTTCCGCCAGACAGGATCAGCCAGAGCCTTCCGCCAGACAGGATCAGCCAGAGCCTTCCGCCAGACAGGATCAGCCAGAGCCGTCCGCCAGACAGGATCAGCCAGAGCCTTCCGCCAGACAGGATCAGCCAGAGCCTTCCGCCAGACATGAGCAGCCAGATCCGTCAGCCAGCCATGAGCAGCCAGATCCGTCAGCCAGCCATGAGCAGCCAGATCCGTCGGCCAGCCATGAGCAGCCAGATCCGTCGGCCAGCCATGAGCAGCCAGATCCGTCAGCCAGCCATGAGCAGCCAGATCCGTCAGCCAGCCATGAGCAGCCAGATCCGTCAGCCAGCCACGAGCAGCCAGATCCGTCAGCCAGCCACGAGCAGCCAGATCCGTCAGCCAGCCATGAGCAGCCAGATCTTTCAGCCAGCCATGAGCCGTCCAGCCAGGATCCGCCAGAGCCGTCCAGCCAGGATCCGCCAGAGCCAGCCAGCCAGGATCCGCCATTGAGTCCGGTGCTGTCCCTTAGCCCGATGCTGTCCCTTAGCCCGGTGCTGCCCCTTATCCTGGTGCTGCCTCTTAGCCCGGTGCCGCCCCTTAATCCAGTGGGGTTTAGTTGGGGGTGGTCATGTGGAGGAGGCTACGGAAGCGGATAGTGACTAAGGTGGGGTGGGGACCACGACCAGGGCCAGAACCGCCACCGTGGACAGACGCCCACCCAGACCCTCCCCTAGACTGTATGCTGGTGCGCCCGGAGTTCGCACCTTTAGGGGGGGGTACTGTGACACTCTGGCTCCGGGACTTTTGTATTTGAGCCAGGGTGTATTCGTTTTGTTGGGTTTGGTTTGGTTATGTGGGGTATTTGGGTGTGCTTGGTTTTGGTTGTTCTTGTTAGTCATATGACTCCCAATCGGAGGTAACGAATGTCAGCTGTCGGCTCGTTATCTCTGATTGGGAGCCATATTTAATCTGTATGTTTTCCTGTGGGAGTTGTGGGTTTTTGTTCCGTTTCAGTCATAGTCACTGTTGGACTTCACTATCGTCTTTTGTTTTGTATTTACGTGCTTTATCATTAAAGTCATCATGTTCACTCAACGCGCTGCGTATTGGTCTGCTCCTTCGTCAGACGATCGTGACACAGCCGGCTATACACTTGCGTCCCCCTGCGACCAGCTCATACATAAAACATCCTCTGTTCAGCCTGCAGGCATCAGTTTCCTCCTAAAAAATCGGTTTAATTGCCCTTCGGCCTAACAAAACGTGAAAATATGCCTACTATCTGAATGTCTGCAGCATTGAAGGTCCCCAAGAACACAGTGGCCTCCATCATTCTTAAATGGAAGAAGTTTGGAACCACCAAGACTCTTCCTAGAGCTGGATGCCCGGCCAAACTGAGCAATCGGGGGAGAAGGGCCTTGGTCAGAGAGGTGACCAAGAACCAAGAAACCTGCTCCAGAGCGCTCAGGACCTCAGACTGGGGTAAAGGTTCACCTTCCAACAGGACAACAACCCTAAGCACACAGCCAAGACAACGCAGGACTGGCTTCAGGACAAGTCTCAATGTCCTTGAGCGGCCTAGCCAGAGCCCAGACTTAAACCCGATCGAACATCTCTGGAGAGACCTGAAAATAGCTGTGCAGCAACGCTCCCCATCCAACCTGACAGAGCTTGAGAGTATCTGCAGAAAATAATGGGAGAAAATCCCCAAATACAGGTGTGCCAAGCTTGTAGCGTCATACCCAAGAAGACTCAAGGCTGTAATCGCTGCCAAAGGTGCTTCAACAAAGTACTAAGTAAAGGGTCTGAATACTTATGTAAATGTCATATTTTCGTTTTTTATTTTTAATAAATTAGCGAACATTTATAAAAAACTGTTTTTGCTTTGTCATTATGGGGTATTGTGTGTAGATTGAGGGGGGAAAAAACAATTTAACCACTTTTAGAATAAGGCTGTAACCTAACAAAATGAGGAAAAAGTCAAGGGGTCTGAATACTTTCCGAAGGCCTAAAGGCCGAGGCAATAAGAAGACACAGTGTGTTTAATCACAAATCCGGATAGCAACCTCTGTCCATTGAAGTCCACAAAGCATATTGCATGTACAGTAACAGACAGTTACATGAACTACAGCATGGTCAAGCAAGTTAATGTTTCCGACATTTTCGGACCACTAAACAACGATTGATTTAGAACCACAGAGAGTTACTGCAAGTCGCAAGATAACAGGAGCTGCCTCCACTATTCCAACACCATTTCAACATCATCAAATCACCTCTGCTTAGTCTAATACAGTGACAACTAAAATATACCAAAAACGATTTAGGCCAATCAACATAAGCTAAATATGATGTGGCTGTCCATGGTTCTGATTTATGTGTGCTTGTGCGCTTTCGTGCAAGTAGAAAAACATGTTGACTCACTCAACTTGTAGAGAAACGCCAATGCCATCCTCCTCTCTTTCATGATGTCGAAACGGTCTATCACTCTGTCATACAGTAGACGCTTTTATTTTTTGGTGTCCTAGGCTACCTGGCTAAAATGCATGCTAGCTAGCGTAACTTTCATTCATGGGCAGCGTTAGCTAGTTAACATTAGCCTTCTACATCTAGCTACAGTGAGGGAAAAAAGTATTTGATCCCCTGCTGATTTTGTACGTTTGCCCACTGACAAAGACATGATCAGTCTATAATTTTTATGGTAGGTTTATTTGAACAGTGAGAGACAGAATAACAACAAAAAAATCCAGAAAAACGCATGTCAGAAATGTTCTAAATTGATTTGCATTTTAATGAGGGAAATAAGTATTTGACCCCTCTGCAGAACATAACTTAGTACTTGGTGGCAAAACCCTTGTTGGCAATCACAGAGGTCAGACGTTTCTTGTAGTTGGCCATCAGGTTTGCACACATCTCAGGAGGGATTTTGTTCCACTCCTCTTTGCAGATCTTCTCCAAGTCATTAAGGTTTCGAGGCTGACGTTTGGCAACTCGAACCTTCAGCTCCCTCCACAGATTTTCTATGGGATTAAGGTCTGGAGACAGGCTAGGCCACTCCAGGACCTTAATGTGCTTCTTCTTGAGTCACTCCTTTGTTGCCTTGGCCGTGTGTTTTGGTTTCATTGTCATGCTGGAATACCCATCCACGACCCATTTTCAATGCCCTGGCTGAGGGAAGGAGGTTCTCACCCAAGATTTGACGGTACATGGCCCCGTCCATCGTCCCTTTGATGCGGTGAAGTTGTCTTGTCCCCTTAGCAGAAAAACACCCCCAAAGCATAATGTTTCCATCTCCATGTTTGACGGTGGGGATGGTGTTCTTGGGGTCATAGGCAGCATTCCTCCTCCTCCAAACATGGCGAGTTGAGTTGATGCCAAAGAGCTCGATTTTGGTCTCATCTGACCACAACACTTTCACCCAGTTCTCCTCTGAATCATTCAGATGTTCATTGGCAAACTTCAGACGGCCCTGTATATGTGCTTTCTTGAGCAGGGGGACCTTGCGGGCGCTGCAGGATTTCAGTCCTTCACGGCGTAGTGTGTTACCAATTGTTTTCTTGGTGACTATGGTCCCAGCTGCCTTGAGATCATTGACAAGATCCTCCCGTGTAGTTCTGGGCTGATTCCTCACCATTCTCATGATCATTGCAACTCCACGAGGTGAGATCTTGCATGGAGCCCCAGGCCGAGGGAGATTGACAGGACTTTTGTGTTTCTTCCATTTGTGAATAATCGCACCAACTGTTGTCACCTTCTCACCAAGCTGCTTGGCGATGGTCTTGTAGCCCATTCCAGCCTTGTGTAGGTCTACAATCTTGTCCCTGACATCCTTGGAGAGCTCTTTGGTCTTGGCCATGGTGGAGAGTTTGGAATCTGATTGATTGCTTCTGTGGACAGGTGTCTTTTATACAGGTAATAAAATGAGATTAGGAGCACTCCCTTTAAGAGTGTGCTCCTAATCTCAGCTCGGTACCTGTATAAAAGACACCTGGGAGCCAGAAATCTTTCTGAGAGAAAGGGGGTCAAATACTTATTTCCCTCATTAAAATGCAAATCAATTTATAACATTTTTTACATGACTTTTTCTGGATTTTGTTGTTGTTATTCTGTCTCTCACTGTTCAAATAAACATACCATTACAATTATAGACTGATCATTTCTTTGTCAGTGGGCAAACGTACAAAATCAGCAGGGGATCAAATACTTTTTTCCCTCACTGTACATATTGAACTTCCATCCTCTCAGGCCAGGGGCACAACAATGTATGAATTAATGGTTGGATCAGAATCGCCGTTATAATCATTGGCCAGTATGGAGAATTAAGTAAAACTACAAGTCCAAATCCCTATATCCATCCATGGCTAATTTAGGAAAGTGCCAATTTTAGTTAGCTGGCTTGCTAGCCACCAGAGGACAACAACACAATAAGATGCAACAAATTCAAGTTTTTCTGTCAATGAGGTATGCTCTCAATGGGATTTGATAATAGCGACGACAAAATCCAAGCTGGCTTCTCTTGACACTTTTTTGGGATGCGCTAGGACCATTCACAGCTGCGGATTGGCTAATTTTTTATACTTTTTTTGTCAAGGGAGGCCCGATGCTTGCTGGCTTCCGTTGCCTTCAATGCTACGGGTGGCAACAATGTCATACTCGTTTGGACCAGACAGCATCAGATAGATGGACTACACATATAGACAGAGGGGCGCTGTTTCGCTCTCTCGGATACCTTCTCCTGTGTGATACATTCAGCCTCTTGTGAATTGAAGGAAAATTATGAAACACAGAGAAACGAAAGATAAATAATGTATCTTTTTTTATTTGATTTTTTGGGGGGGAAGCCTGGCTTCCCTTGGAATCCATGAATACACTCCACTGCCAATGACCAGTCATCAGCATTGTCGCACAAAGGCGGTAGGGGTTAAACTAAGGTTAGGTTTAGGGTTTAGGGTAGAGACGTCCCAAGGATTCCTAATAACACTGACCTATCAAGATTAGTGACCAGAAATAACTTGTTTAATTTCCTCCAGTTTTGCCTGGCAAAAACAGAGTAGGCCTACGTTTATCATGCATATAAAATACAGTTTAGCAATCTACTACTGACTCATCATTGCCAAAATGGTCCTCTGTAGCTCAGCTGGTAGAGCACGGCGCTTGTAACGCCAAGGTAGTGGGTTCGATCCCCGGGACCACCCATACACAAAAAATGTATGCACGCATGATTGTAAGTCGCTTTGGATAAAAGCGTCTGCTAAATGGCATATTATTATTACAATAGGCTACCTGGCCATTTGGTCTTATTTCAGATAGGCAGCTGTAACATCGCACTGACTTCAATAGATGTTTACATATCTTGCACTACTCATCTCATATGTATATACTGTATTCTATTCTATTCTGTTCTACTGTTGCTTGTCCATATATGTATATATTCTTAAATTCCATTCCTTACTAGATTTGTGTGTATTGGGTATATGTTGTGAAATTGTTAGATATTACTGCACTGTCGGAGCTAGAAGCACAAGCATTCCGCTACACACGCAATAACATCTGCTAAACACGTGTATGTGACAAATAAAATTTGATTATGGGATGAAAATGTAACATATTCTGGCAAATATTTTACGATATTTGTGAGGAAGAACAGGGCTATCCGGCTGGCAACTAGCACTTTGCAGGCAGGCTGCCCTCCAAAGAGATGGGTGGGCAAACGGAACGTACCACTCCTTTTTGGGGGTCGTGGATCTTTATTTTTTTAACCACTGGGATACATGACAGTGGCAACAGATGGAGTTGGGTTGGATATAGTCATGGTAGATTACAGTATTTCAAAAAATCTATTTTGACTGGAATTGTGTGTCTGTTCAAAGTAGTTTAGCAAAATACTTTAGTCATCAGACTGTGCTGCTTTCCTCTCTTCTTGTAATAATTGCCCAATGAGTCTGACAGTGGCTAAAAAAATTGTTTTTGGGTGGGTGCCCTTTTCTTAGTCTGTGCACGGCCCTGCCTCTGTTTACACCCCAGACACCCAAGTTTAAATTGCATCTTCTATTCAGTCACTATCACCAGCGCCACATAGCAACTCCCATCTGACCCCCGTGCATTCATTTTAAAGCAATGAGGGAGAACGAGAGCACTATGCGAAGGCGGTAAATACAGGCACACAAATAAGGAAAAGCTATCAAACCAATGCATTTCTCCTTCTGTTATGTTGAGGGGAATTCTAGATGCATTCAGTACATGAGCAAGTGCAAATTCTTCTTTATTACTGTTATGGAGCGAAAGAGGAAGCGATCCCGCTCGCCTTGTCTCAGAGTCTCTCTGTGTTGGTGGGTGTAAGAGGATGATGAGCTATATGACAAGTTAGCCTTGAGGGAGTCCTATCCTTTCTGTAACACAGCATGTCCAGGGTCAGGGGTACGTACTCTTATCTATGAGAATGTGCTCATTCAACTGATCATAGACATGTCAGAGCGGTTTAGGTAGTCTTTCATTTATCAAACACAGATGTCACGTAGATACTTTTTTCATCTGTACAATACATACAGAAACGTAATGGCTATTCAATAGAAGACCTTTGGTTGTATCCCTTTTTTTTGTTGTAATTACAAATATGTTTTACAATACCACATACCAAAAACACAACCATGCAGTTCCTCTCGACACCAGAACACATGCAGGCGTTGTACAGGACTGAGGATAGTGCTCCAGCCTGTTCTTCAGATAAAACCAGTCATGGTAAAGAGGCCTAGTAGAATAAAAGCTGCCATAGTTAAATCAACACAACAGTGTTGCGCCACCACCCTCCCAACCTGAAGGGAACTATTCCCTTTATAGAAGTCATAGGTTTAAAAGAGCCACAGTCAATGGCCTCCCATATAGATCTGCTATGGCACTCCAAGAAATTGTCATACAATAAGTTCACACAATGAGTCCGTAAGAGGGTAGTGCTCAAATTGGGAAGATTCTGGGTCACCCTAAACCCACCCCCTGCTCTCCTCTCTAGCTGTGGAAGGCCTGGAACTCCCACTCCATGTCCTCACTGGAGTGGAACAGCTGGGGAAGCCTCTGAACTCCCACTCCATGTCCTCACTGGAGTGGAACAGCTGGGGAAGCCTCTGAACTCCCACTCCATGTCCTCACTGGAGTGGAACAGCTGGGGAAGCCTCTGAACTCCCACTCCATGTCCTCACTGGAGTGGAACAGCTGGGGAAGCCTCTGAACTCCCACTCCATGTCCTCACTGGAGTGGAACAGCTGGGGAAGCCTCTGAACTCCCACTCCATGTCCTCACTGGAGTGGAACAGCTGGGGAAGCCTCTGAACTCCCACTCCATGTCCTCACTGGAGTGGAACAGCTGGGGAAGCCTCTGAACTCCCACTCCATGTCCTCACTGGAGTGGAACAGCTGTAAGAGGTTCAGCAGAGAGCTGCTGGGAACGTCGGTCAGTTTTCCCTGCTCCTGAGCAGTCTGCTGCTTCTCAACTTTCCTTCTCTTCCGTCTGTAATCCCTGACCCTCCTCTGTAACGTCCTGGCAGGAGGAAGGTTGTGTGTCTGCGTGTCACCTGCCTCAAGCTCTGGAACACCCCCAGTATTCCCGGGAAGAGTATCCCCAGCCAACGTATTGTGACCCAGTTCACACTCCACGAAAGCTCTAAGGTTGTGGTGTTCTGAAGGCCCTGCCACCTCGTGCTGACTGGAAGGGACCTTCACACATCCAGCTGGATCGCCACACTTTAAATCCTCTGTGTGCTTAAATGAAGAGCGGCCATCTTTGTCTGTGTTAGATCTCTGGCCCTGTTGGGAGAGTCTGGGGTTGGTGTCAGAGTCATGGGTAGAAGGATCTCTCTCTGCATTAGACACAGGTGTCGGACTCAGCCCAGCCCTCTGGGTGTGCGTGCGCAAGGATCCCTGCCGGCAGCGTCGTTTGCAGGACAGGGATCTGTGTTTGGGCTGGGGTCTGTCTGGGACGTTAGAGCACCTCTTCTCCCCCTCGCTGATGCTGTGGGGAACAGGGGCTACTCTGCTGCGCTTCTGAGGCTGTTCCAAGGGGTTTTCCACACTATTGGAGAGAGGGGTCTCCACTGTAGTAGACCAGAGGGACATTAGTTCCTCCTTCAGCTCTCTGGTATCCACACCTCCCTCCTCCTTCTTCTCCTCCTCCATCTGTATACTGGGTCCAGGAACACACAACAGGGAGGATATGCTGTACTTTGGCCTGTGGGAATAAAAAATTACTTAGAGATGTGGTGCTCAGCACAACATAGAAAATCAAGGGGGGAAAAAACAGGCAATCTGCTAAATGTTTCACAGAACATTGCATTAGTTTTCCTAACAAACATGTGACTCAACAGCAGTCAATATGTGAGCGTTTACTTTGGATTTGGGTGGATTTTGCTCCTGTGTGGCTCAGTTGGTAGAGCATGGTGCTTGCAACGCCAGTGTTGTGGGTTCGATTCCCACGGGGGACCAGTACGAAGAAGAAAAGTACCAAAATGTATGCCAAATGACTCAAATGTAAAAATGTAAGACTAATGCACCTTCTGGTTGGTGTTTGTGTTGTTTTGACATGTCTGAAGTTGAAGGGCAGTGTGGAGACGAGCCTATCCACCACCAGGTACTCATCACTCCTGGAGAAGGCCTTGTGCTGCTCACTCTGCAGGTGCTGCAGAATACACAGACACAGGTCAAGCATTACTACAACGTCTTCTTCCACTACATCAAGCACATAAGGCCTTTTGTTCATGATTAGGTCCTCGTTATAAACACGCATTAACTATGTTTAGATACATTAAACAAATCTATTGTAACTCACAGCTTTGATGTTGTTGTATTTGAGCGTGCAGCACTCGCAGTAGCCTCCACGTTTCTTATCTCTGTTCCTCCTGGTCCGGTCCTGCCCCCTCTCCTCACTGGCTGACACTCTCTCCCCTCGGTTCCTGAGACACCCATAGGTCAGTAAGTAATAGCCAGGTCAGAGTTCAATCACATATAGTTGCCTAGCAACAAAGACTTAGCAGTTAGTCCTGGAGGGTGCTATGAAATACATAACTGTTTCCTGCTGTAGCAGCAGAGTAGTGAAATGTTATAGCAATCCCCATCAACAACAGTAGAAAAAGCTGGATGTTTTGGTGAATCCGGTAAAACACAAATGCCAAGACAGGGGAATATACTGCCACAGTGCTTCTTCGGCAACTGGTGGATTTTCTTTAGGTGTTCACAACAAGAAGGGTTAAGAAAGGTGAGTTGTTTAGTGAATGAGACTCCATACCCGTGCTCTTTAGGTCTCTTCCCAGGGTGTTCCTGGTCCTCTACATAGAATGGACTGCAGGGGGGAGCTGACGTCAGGTTAAACTCTGGCATGTTCGGCATGGCCAGATAAATTGGACGGTAATGTCTGGCAGAGAGACATAAGACAGATGTTATATGAAATACTCAAACACTAACTTATGACAGTAAGAATTGCCTTAATATGTCAATACTACAGACATCGAAGTCTGTCATCTCTTTTATAGACCCACCTGCTGGAGTCCTCTAACTTCACAAAGGGCTTACGGATCCTTCCACCTGAGCAAAACACAGAACAAAGCAATAGAGACAGTGCCCATGTCTGGGTCAAATAACCTCTCATACTGATCTACAGTACCAGCAGTGGAGGATGCTGAGGGGAGGACGGCTCATAATAATGGCTGGAACCATGTGTTTGATACCATTCCACCGATTCCGCTCCAGCCATTACCACGAGCCCGTCCTCCCCAATTAAAGTGCCACCTACCTCCTGTTAGTACCAGTGTTATTGTAAAACCACTATCAACATCAACCTTTATCTAACTGAGATTATATACGTAGAACGTTTTACAAGTTCTCTATAACAATAACAGTGATCAATAAAGGACATTATTTACCTTTATTCTTCTGGAAAGCTGGTTTTCCTGTAGGTTCTGCTTTGGCCTACATTAGTAAGGAATAACACACAAGACTCATGTAAGTGATATGTTAATCCAGTAAAGAACTGTCAAAATATAAGTCCAGAAACATGACTTACACTTTTCTTGACAGCAGCTGTGGTTGCGGTTGGCTTTTCAGCAGTATACTTAACATTCCTTTTCTTCTTTTCGATATAAGCTATTATATCTGCAATTGAAGGAAATTCAAGAAAATATTTTTTACATATGAAAGTATCATTGTCATAATAGAAATCAAAGCATTATGTCAACATTTCTTATCAAACAAATGGATAGACGTTACCATCAATGTACAGGATTTTCACTCCCCACTCCAGCGCATTGGACAGGATCTCGTTGACCTGTATCCTCACCTACAGGGTAAAAACAAGCAAACAAACATCTTAACCGAAGAACTGAAATCCAAAGTATTTCCTGAAGTATGAACAAACATTTCAATGCAAAGTGCAAACTTTCCTGAAGTTCCTGTTTGACTATCAGTCAGAAACAAAAAAAAGCAACTCGCAGCACTTAGGTGTGAAATAGCTTGCCAAACTCATTAGTGAGGATCTTAACAAACCTGCTCTTTTACAACTCTCTCCACCAAAGACTTGCCCCTGCTTATGACCACCTGTCAAATACCAGAGAGAGAGAGAGAGAGAGAGATGGATAAATATATATATGGATAGCTTCGGTTATACAGCATCATATCATGGAAAATGATCCCAATGAGATACAGATACCAGTGACAGACAGAGTGACAGACACAGAGGGATAGTTGGCTCACCATGTCTGCCTGGCCCTGGGAGCTTCCTTTGAGGCTGTCTCTGCGGCTGCCAGGACAGGGGCGAGGGTGGGGGGAGCTGTGCCCAGAGTCAGGGCTGGGGACAAGTGTGTTGCGGCCCTGACACTGCACATACCTGGCCTCTCTCTTATTAGACACCAGGTACTTGATCTCCTTGCTGAAGAACTTCTCCACCGTCTGAGAGAGAGGGGACAGAGACACAGGGTCAGACGCTTGGGGGAGAACACACAAGGTCCAGCCTGAGCCAGAGTATTAATCAAATACTGTATTTAAAATGGTGGTGAAAAGAGAGAGAAATTACAG
Organism: Coregonus clupeaformis; assembly: GCF_020615455.1. NCBI lineage: Eukaryota > Metazoa > Chordata > Actinopteri > Salmoniformes > Salmonidae > Coregonus > Coregonus clupeaformis. The sequence continues at coordinate 6,897,804 of NC_059219.1, forward strand.
CAGGCTGCAGTGCAAGGGGCTTCAGGGCCTCTATGAGGACCCCACACACAATCTTGCCCAATGTTTTGAGCTGCTGCCCTAAGGAAGGAGATCTAGGTCCCACTGTTCAGCAAGAATAGGAGCAGGACGTGTTCCATTCCGTCAGCCATCAGGCTGCTGAACAGTGGGACATAGGACAGATGCAGGCCCAATACATGGTCGGACAGTTAGGCCGCAGACTCTGAATATGTGTGACTTGAGTACTAACTTTCCAATGTACAGTGGGGAAAAAAAAGTATTTAGTCAGCCACCAATTGTGCAAGTTCTCCCACTTAAAAAGATGAGAGAGGCCTGTAATTTTCATCATAGGTACACGTCAAGGATTTGTAATGAATTTATTTGCAAATTATGGTGGAAAATAAGTATTTGGTCACCAACAAACAAGAAAGATTTCTGGCTCTCACAGACCTGTAACTTCTTTAAGAGGCTCCTCTGTCCTCCACTCGTTACCTGTATTAATGGCACCTGTTTGAACTTGTTATCAGTATAAAAGACACCTGTCCACAACCTCAAACAGTCACACTCCAAACTCCACTATGGCCAAGACCAAAGAGCTGTCAAAGGACACCAGAAACAAAATTGTAGACCTGCACCAGGCTGGGAAGACTGAATCTGCAATAGGTAAGCAACTTGGTTTGAAGAAATCAACTGTGGGAGCAATTATTAGGAAATGGAAGACATACAAGACCACTGATAATCTCCCTCGATCTGGGGCTCCACGCAAGATCTCACCCCGTGGGGTCAAAATGATCACAAGAACGGTGAGCAAAAATCCCAGAACCACACGGGGGGACCTAGTGAATGACCTGCAGAGAGCTGGGACCAAAGTAACTAAGCCTACCATCAGTAACACACTACGCCACCAGGGACTCAAATCCTGCAGTGTCAGACGTGTCCCCCTGCTTAAGCCAGTACATGTCCAGGCCCGTCTGAAGTTTGCTAGAGTGCATTTGGATGATCCGGAAGAGGATTGGGAGAATGTCATATGTTCAGATGAAACCAAAATAGGACTTTTTGGTCAAAACTCAACTCGTCGTGTTTGGAGGACAAAGAATGCTGAGTTGCATCCAAAGAACACCATACCTACTGTGAAGCATGGGGGTGGAAACATCATGCATTGGGGCTGTTTTTCTGCAAAGGGACCAGGATGACTGATCCGTGTAAAGGAAAGAATGAATGGGGCCATGTATCGTGAGATTTTGAGTGAAAACCTCCTTCCATCAGCAAGGGCATTGAAGATGAAACGTGGCTGGGTCTTTCAGCATGACAATGATCCCAAACACACCGCCCTGGCAACGAAGGAGTGGCTTCGTAAGAAGCATTTCAAGGTCCTGGAGTGGCCTAGCCAGTCTCCAGATCTCAACCCCATAGAAAATCTTTGGAGGGAGTTGAAAGTCTGTGTTGCCCAGCGACAGCCCCAAAACATCACTGCTCTAGAGGAGATCTGCATGGAGGAATGGGCCAAAATACCAGCAACAGTGTGTGAAAACCTTGTGAAGACTTACAGAAAACGTTTGACCTGTGTCATTGCCAACAAAGGGTATATAACAAAGTATTGAGAAACTTTAGTTATTGACCAAATACTTATTTTCCACCATAATTTGCAAATAAATTCATAAAAAAACCCTACAATGTGATTTTCTGGAGAAAAAAAATCTCATTTTGTCTGTCATAGTTGACGTGTACCTATGATGAAAATTACAGGCCTCTCTCATCTTTTTAAGTGGAGAACTTGCACAATTGGTGGCTGACTAAATACTTTGTTTCCCCACTGTATTATAGTGTATTGTGTATTTGTATGCTGACTTCACAAAATGAATTTCTATGTAAATGGACAATAACTTACTGTATGTACAGTACCAGTCAAAAGTTTGGACACATCTACTCATTCATTTTACTATTTTCTACATTGTAGAATAATATTGAAGACATCAAAACTATGAAATAACACATATGGCATCATGCAGTAACCAAAAAAGTGTTAAACAAATCAAAATATGTTTTATATTGGAGATTCTTCAAATAGCCACCATTTGCCTCGATGACAGCTTTGCACAATCTTGGCATTCTCTCAACCAGCTTCATGAGGTAGTCACCTGGAATGCATTTCAATTAACAGGTGTGCCTTGTTAAAAGTTCATTTGTGGAATTTCTTTCCTTCTTAATACGTTTGCGCCAATCAGTTGTGTTGTGACAAAGTAGGGGGGGTATACAGAAGATAGCCCTATTTGGTAAAATACCAAGTCCATATTATGGCAAGAACAGCTTGAATAATTAAAGAGAAACGACAGTCCATCATTACTTTAAGACATGAAGTTCAGTCAATACGGAAAATGTCAAGAACATTGAAAGTTTCTTCAAGTGCAGTCGCAAAAAACATCAAGCGCTATGATGAAAGTGGCTCTCATGAGGACCGCCACAGGAATGGAAGACCCATAGTTAACTCTGCTGCAGAGGATAAGTTCATTAGAGTTACCAGCCTCAGAAATTGCAGCCCAAATAAATGCTTTACAGAGTTCAAGTAACAGACATCTCAACATCAACTTCATGGTTGAATTGCTACAAAGAAACCACTACTAAAGGACACCAATAATAAGAAGAGACCTGCTTGGGCCAAGAAACACGAGCAATGGACATTAGACCGGAGGAAATGTGTCCTTTGGTCTGGAGTCCAAATTGGAGATTTTTGGTTCCAACCGCTGTGTCTTTGTGAGACGCGGTGTGGGTGAACGGATGATCTCCGCATGTGTATTTCCAACCGTAAAGCATGGAGGAGGTGTTATGGTGTGGGGGTGCTTTACTGGTGACACTGTCTGATTTATTTAGAATTCAAGGCACACTTAACCAGCATGGCTACCACAGCATTCTACAGCGATGTGCCATCCCATCTGGTTTGGGCTTAGTGGGACTATCATTTGTTTTTCAACAGGACAATGACACAACACACCTCCAGGCTGTGTAAGGGCTATTTTACCAATAAGGAGAGTGATGGAGTGCTGCATCAGATGACCTGGCCTCCACAATCCCCCGACCTCAACCCAATTGAGATGGTTTGGGATGAGTGAAGGAAAAGCAGCCAACAAGTGCTCAGCAGATGTGGGAACTCCTTCAAGACTGTTGGAAAAGCATTCCAGGTGAAGCTGGTTGTGAGAATGCCAAGAGTGTGCAAAGCTGTCATCAAGGCAAAGGGTGGCTATTTGAACATTCTCAAATATAAAATATACTTTGATTTGTTTAACACTTTTTTGTTTACTACATGATTCCATGTGTGTTATTTCATAGTTTATGTCTTCACCATTATTCTACAATGTAAAAAAATAGTAAAAATAAAGAAAAACCCTTGAATGAGTAGGTGTGTCCAAACGTTTGACTGGTAGTGTATATTGTATCAAAGTGAGCCAACTAGAGCGATAACTTCGGTAAAAAGACAGAAGCAATTGCTAGTAGAGTTATGCTCCAAAAGACTGAAAGCCACTGCTCCTCTACAGTAAGTAGACAGTCGCCACATTAGTGTGAAAGGCAGCAAGTTGTCACTTCACTTAAAAAATGGTCCATGATCAGCTGCATTTCAACACTTCAAGACCTCCTTAACTATTTACACAACCTATCAATTTGAATTTCCTATTACACTGGCTCTGGAATGATTATCCCCCTTTGTTTAAGGCAGGCAAGCTGATAATTTTATCATCCACATTCAATGTGCTATAATACTTTACCGTCAATGTTATGATGTCCAATGCTAACAGATGTAAACAAATCTTCACTTACCCCTCCCAACCTTTTGATGTCGTTCTCTAATGTCTCTGCTCTTCTATTTGATGGCAAATCTAAGTAGAATAGTTTCCCAGTGAAAGGCTTGTTTTGGGCAGGATAAGATTCACATGGTGGTTTGGCATAGCTCTTCGAAGCTGACTTGTGCCCCTTATCAGCGAGTTTAGGGTCTGAAAAAGTAGCAAAGTTAGTTTAAATTTGACGGAACTTTCTTGCAGAGGCTCATCAACAATTTAGTAATAACGTTAACTAGTTACATGTTTAAAAATATCCCTTACCTTGTAAACGGGGTTTTGTATACTTTTGGGTGCGTCTAGATTTCATCTTATTCAATATCAATTGAGAGGAGAATAGAATATCCTTGTTTTCTCCTGTGTTGTAAACAATACTAGACATGTTTACAACCTGAGTTAATGCTGGACAGTAACAGTAACGTTAGCTAGCTAAAATGCATAAAACCGTTAGCGTTAAAAACAAAAAAGCAGTTTAAGGAGAAATGTAAATATTGACATAGTTAGACAAGTTTAAAAGGAAAAGTTGGACTTCAAAGAAAACTAACAGACCCTAGCTAGCACAAACAAGCAACAAAACGGTGCCACGGCAATTTAAACTGTCTGTTTTTTAAACTCCCGGAAGTGGAATCTGTCAACTGACCCAGCTAACTAACGTTAGCTTGCTAACTCACTGGCTAAAAGTTCATATTTACCTCGTGAGAGCCTGTGGGCTTGTAAAACAATATATTTCCGTAAATTGACATTTGTTACAACCGATTTTCACGAAAGTTCAGTACAGTATCTTTTTACTTTTTTGGTTCAGCTAAGATTACTTTGTTGCCATAATATTTTGTTGTTCTATCTTCTTTCCCGCTTCGAAAACTCCCGTCATTCCAAAAAGGGGGCGTTGTTGCTGAAAGCTATCTTTGCTTTCGAATGCAATGTTTCCACATATTTTTTCTGACTTTAAAAAAAAGTAAAAATCGATCAAGCAAGTAACTGATAATTGTATCCTTAACGAAGAATCAATTGAGAAAATGGAATTTGTAATATTTCTAGGGATTTCGTTTAGTTAACTAGCTTGTGCAGCTGTAACCACGTGCTGGCTCTCCCTGTGCCAAGAATGTGCTCTGCTGAAAGTAAAAACAAGAATATCGGGACATCACATTTAAAATGGGTTTGCTTTTCATTCCGTCGTTGACAAAGAGGACAAACTAATGGAAACCAAGAGCAAGACTACTTGTCCACTGTGGAAGAGTAGCTAGATAGATAGATAAGTTAGCTTCTAGTTCCTGATATATAGCTAGCAAGAAGCTTCTCTAAGGTAAACATAATTATTACAAATTATCACTGGCCTGAAGTCAACAATCATTTATTAATCAAATAAATGTTCATAACAACAACTGAATCAAATGTTGTTTTGAATGTCTTTCTTAGGCAAGATGAGTGGTCATTCTGGTCAAAGTCCTGTGCCCGTCGACAGCAATGGCATTACTCCATTTCAACAGATGTTGGCTTCCTGCTCAGGGGCTCTCCTGACGTCATTGTTCGGTGAGCACTGGGACACGGGAACCCCCACCTACACACACGTACATATATATATATATATATATATGAATGAGATAGTGTAACTATTATAGTTAAATATTTGTCCCCTGTACCTCAGTTAGTAGAGCATGGCGCTTGCATCGCCAGGGTTGTGGGTTCGTTTCCCACGGGGGGCCAGTATGAAAATGTATGCAACTGTAAGTCGCTCTTGATAAGAGCGTCTGCTAAATGACTAAAATGTAAATATTTAAACTGGTTGTACAACTGTCTTTTTTCAGTCACACCTCTGGATGTTGTCAAGATCAGACTCCAGGCTCAGAAAAGTCCCTTTCCCAAAGGTAATAAGACACAACAATCAATGTAACCTACCATTCCTCTGGCCTCTCTAAACCACAGTGCTCAATCCATTATGTGTGTCTTCCATTGTTCTCCAGGGAAATGCTTTGTGTACTGCAACGGCCTGATGGACCATACCTGTGTGTGTACGAACGGCAACTCCAAGGCCTGGTACAAGGCCCCCGGCCACTTCAACGGCACTCTGGTAAACACCTCTACCCAACTCCCAACCAACCCCCATGTAGATATGCAAGGATTGGGTTGGTGTGTATCGTGTGCAATATGGTGAAAATTCTGTATAGCCTATCAGAGGGAAACATTGAGATATTACTATATTGCTCATTCCTTACAGATCTGCACAAGTGGCCAAGGGTTAGAAGCTATGGGTGGGGTGGGACTAGGGCTGTTACGGTGACCATATTACCGCCACACCGGCGGTCACGGGTCATGACGGCAGTCAAATTCCACATGACCGTTTAGTCATGGTAATTATGCTTCTCCAAGCTCTGATGCTGCTGATGGTCATTAGTAGCCTACCAAACTTGCTAACTGCCTGGTACTCAGCAATCTAGTGTCCCTCTAATCACTCTGACATCAATGCAAATGAAAACGAAAATCTAATCAATCACTTAATGAGAGCACATGAGCTCATGTTGAGCAACATTTCTATAGGCTATGCAATTTCTTGAGAAAACGGAGTGATGGCCTCTTTTAAAAAGATGAAGATCCCATCAGCTTTCTATGGGCTAGGCCTACTATATTTATTTATATATTTATTTCTTAACTTTCCTAATATTAAGCACATTGCCTCTCTTTATATTAGCATATCACTTGTGAATGATATAATATCACTTGTGAATGATGCCCAGTTTAAGGCAACAAACAGTGCATGCCTTTTTTTGCGACTTTTTCAAATCATAGTCGCACACCTCATGTAGCCTAGCCCATAGGCCTATATGTTTTGATAAGGTTTGTATCACAACTAAAGTGGCCAAATAACTTCTTAAAATGAAGCACATTAATCCGCTTTACAACGCTTTACAATGGGTGTAGAGCCTAACTGGCGTACATATGCAGCGTGTGAGTTTCAAGTTTGGGGAAGATAATTTTCACCATAAAAATGCACCTTTATAATAAAAGCATCACATGCATAATCGCATTTGCGGTCACTTTTGAGAATGGTGTTCTCCTGCTAATGGAACATTTGTGCTTAAAGCCTACTGCCGTGTGCGCATTGCTGCGCTTATAATGTGACGAAATAGCCTAATAGTTTATAAACATTTTAAGCTAAACGTTCTGATCTGTTGCGTCAGCCTCATTACTTAAACAATTTTTTTGGATGCTAGTGGTTGTATTAATTTGGGATCTATCGCATCCCACAACTGTCCCAGACTATGTTTGGAATATTTATTTCCTGCACAGAATAGAATAGGTCAACTTTTGTACTATGGGGGATAGTAGATTGACATAGGATAGTGCTTTTGCTGTTCGTTAGGCCTACTCATCTTGTTGGCTGATGAAAAGTAAATGTGGACAGTTCTTCCAATATCTTCAATACGCGCCTCGGAATTGGATAAGGACGCATGCAGTTGCGTCCCCGATGTGTCTGTCTTCACTTGTAATCTGTGAGAAAGACCCGATCACGTGACTGAGAACCATGTGAGTGAGAGGAGCTTCGGAGCGCGCAGCCGGGAGAAGGGAATTATAATTATTATATTCAGCCCAAGGGCACAACAGCCACTGGCCGCAAAAAGCATGGATTTATTTAGGGTGCATTACAGCCACACAAAGGGGATGCCACTGGGAAATTCGAGGCATTATCAAGTGCTTGTCAAATTGTGAATGAGAGACTGATGAAGTGTGTACAACCTGCGCAAAAAAAACAAAGCAGAGCTCATGCCTTTCATGCGACTTTTTCCTAATCATAATTAGAGTCACTCCATGCAGCCTTAGAATGTATTAAAAATCTAAACATATAGCCCAACGTTTGTTACATAAATAACTCTATAAATGTGTTTACAAAAACGTACATAAATGTGTTTATGTTAATTAACGGTTAATTACCGTGAGACAAAATGACCGCCACAGCCCTAGGTGGGACTTGGCACCAGCCTTAAGTGATGGACCCATCGAAAGCTAACCACAAGCATTATTAACATGTATAAAGGTTCGGACACACCGATAGCATTTGCCTGCCGAGAGTATTTAGCTCCTCTGAACAGAGTGCCGGCTGTAATTTGCGAACCGAGTGCGAACCGATTTTACATGTAGAATCACACAAAAATGTTGGCAGTTAGACATCAACAGCGTGCTGAACAAACGGTAGACGAATGGGAGATCCACATTCGGTGCGACCCTTAAGCGTTTATAAACATGTACATCAGTATCATGCATTAGTTCTTTATCTCTGGTTCTTTAACCCTCTCTCTGCAGGATGCCTTTATTAAGATAGTCCGCAGGGAAGGGATCAGGTCATTATGGAGCGGCCTCCCTCCAACCCTGTGAGTCTGAAGTCTGCTGTTTCTCTGCCTCATTACTAATTCACACTGCTTACTCTCCTTCAGCACTGATTTATGGTCAGCTGTGTCTTGAGTGGCTGGCCCGCTGTGATTCAGCAGACTCATAGTCTATTGATAATTCATTTATTTACATTTACGTTCCCATTAAGTTCTGCTCATTTGTATTGAGCAGTACGGATGGACACTGTGATTTTGTAAACTCAGGGTTTATCGATATTTGATTTGTTAAAGTTTTTTAAAAAATCTCTCAGGCATGGATTTGTGTCTGAGTGGTGTGGTAACAGCTGATGCTGAGTCATGGGCTGTTGATGATTCATTTGGGAACATTTTATTTGTGCCCATTGCTTGTACCCATCTGATTTGTGTCTGATATGATAAAAGCAGATTTATTTTATTCATTGTTTATGGATATTTCATATATGGATGTTTGTTTCCTGTTTGTAATGCCTGATTTTTGTGAGTCATGGGTCTTAGACGATTCATGAGGAAACATTAGATTTGCATCTCTGATGTATGTTAATGATTCTTGCAGTATCATGGCGGTCCCGGCTACGGTAATCTACTTCACGTGTTACGACCAACTGCGTGCTGCCCTGAGGGTCAGGATGGGGTCACACACAGAGGAGGCGCCTCTAATAGCAGGCGCCCTCGCCAGAGGTGAGCTGACCTCTGACCTTATAGGTCACTGTGGTGATGTATACCTGAGAGGGATAAACATTGTGTTGTCTATGCATTAGAAATACCTTAGTAACCCAACTGCTGCTTCCTATCCTAGACTATAGTCATATCATCTATCAAAACACAACCAAGACCTTACTTTGCGAATTAGATGTAATTTATAACTATCTATTATTTAATTTTTTTGTCATTTTGTAGACACTCTTATTACATTTACATTTTAGTGATTTAGCAGACGCTCTTATCCAGAGTGACTTACAGTTAGTGAGTGCATACATTATTATTATTATTTTTCATACTGGCCCCCCGTGGGAATCGAACCCACAACCCTGGCGTTGCAAACGCCATGCTCTACCAACTGAGCTACATCCCTGCCGGCCATTCCCTCCCCTACCCTGGACGACGCTGGGCCAATTGTGCGCCGCCCCATGGGTATCCCGGTCGCGGCCGGCTACGACAGAGCGACTTACAGGAGCAATTAGGGTTAAGTGCCTTGCTCAAGGGCACATCAACAGATTTTTCACCTAATCGGCTCGGGGATTAGAACCAGCGACCTTTCGGTTACTGGCACAACGCTCTTAACCACTAAGCTACCTGCCGCCCCGGCAGATTCATTCTTGGATGCCATTATAAGACATCATTGAACAATGTATGAATCACTAAATTAGCTTTCACTCCCAAACAGAAGACAACTGCATTGGTACCAGTTCCTTTTTAAATGTATCAACTAAAATGTCCCTGTATATATTAAGGAACACCTAACTTTACAAAACACACACTGCTCCTTTTGACAACGGCAGCAATTACAAATACCAAGGGGGTTGGAATAAGATCTTTCAGATACAACGGCCCAACTGGAATCATTTACCTATAGAAATCAGGCCATTCTAATCACACAGTGAATTTACGAAAGCCCTTTTTCAAATGTTAAGAACAAACTGTTTGTGTTTTTAACTAATAGAAACATCACCATGTGAGGATATTTGTAAATATGTATGTATACAGTATATTGTAGGTACTTAGTTGTATTAGTAGTTGTAGCAGTAGTTTTTATTAGTTATAAGCCTATTAGTAGTTGTACAACAACCTTTTATGCTATTAATGTAATTGTATTTTATTTTATTATCATTATAATTATTTAATTGTTATTATTATTAGACAGTAGTTGCCATATTGTTCTTCTTACTAAGTACTTTAATTTAAAAATATATATATATTGGGACACTTGAAAACTAGATGGTGCATCTCAAGAGATTTCATCCTGCAAAATGTCAAATAAATGTGGAAACTACAGACCTCCTTTTCATGTGAGAAAGAAATGTATGTGTTTAACTGCTCTGTTTATCTGCTCTTTCAGCCTGTAGTGCTTATAAGTGTTTTCTCTCTCTCTTTCTCTCTGTCTCTCTGTGAGTCAGTGGGCTCTGTGACAGTGATCAGTCCGTTGGAGCTGATCCGTACTAAGATGCAGGTCCAGAGACATTCGTACAGGGAGCTGAGTGAGGTTATCTGCTCTGCAGTACGCAACGAGGGCTGGCGGTCTCTCTGGAGGGGCTGGGGACCCACACTGCTTAGAGACGTCCCCTTCTCAGGTGGACACAACACAATGTCTATAACTATATCTCTATCTCTCAGGTGGACACAACACAATGTCTATAAATATATCTCTCTATCTCTCTCAGGTGGACACAACACAATGTCTACAAATATATCTCTCTATCTCTCAGGTGGACACAACACAATGTCTATAAATATATCTCTCTATCTCTCAGGTGGACACAACACAATGTCTATAAATATATCACTATCTCTCATGTAGACACAACACAATGTCTATAAATATATCTCTCTATCTCTCAGGTAGACACAACACAATGTCTATAAATATATCTCTCTATCTCTCAGGTAGACACAACACAATGTCTATAAATATATCTCTCTATCTCTCAGGTAGACACAACACAATGTCTATAACTATATCTCTATCTCTCTCAGGTAGACACAACACAATGTCTATAACTATATCTCTATCTCTCAGGTAGACACAACACAATGTCTATTTTTCTATATCTCTCAGGTATACAACACCATCTATGTCTCTCTCTCTCCCTCTCTCTAGCTTTCTCTCTCTAACTCTCTCTCGCTCGCTCTCTCTCTGTAGCGCTCTAGCTCTCTCTCTCCTTCTCCTTGTCTCTACCTCTCTGTTCTCTCTCCTTCTCTCTAGCTTTCTCTCTTTCCCTCTTTCTCGCTCTCTGTCTCTCTCTCTCTCCCTCTCCTTGTCTCTAGCTCCCTGTTCTCTCTCCCTCTCTCTAGCTTTCTCGCTCTCTCGCTCTCTCTCGCTCTCTAGCTCTCTCTCAAGCTCTCTCTCTCTCCCTCTCCTTGTATCTAGCTCCCTGTTCTCTCTCCCTCTCTCTAGCTTTCTCTCTTTCTCACTCTCTCTCTCTCTCTCTCTCTCTCTCTCTCTCTCTCTCTCTCTCTCTCTCTCTCTCTCTCTCTCTCTCTCTCTCTCCTTCTCTCTAACTGTCTCTTAGTGTCTGTCTGATAACAGGAGTTGCATGTTGTGTGTTTCCTCCTCAGCCATGTACTGGTATAACTATGAGAAGGGGAAGGTGTGGCTGTGTAAGCACAACAACATCAGAGAGCCAACGTTTGCCATCACCTTCATATCCGGAGCAGTGTCTGGATCAGTGAGTATTCTAGCTTCCCTCTCAGCTCAACTCAAACGGTTCTGTCTAGTAGAGCACCTAGATATATTGAACATAGAATATCTGATATAGCTTTTTGTACCTTTCTAATGGTATTCAAGCTCTATAACTCTTCTTCTCTGCTGACATGGTGTTATTCCATCTAAAACTGCTGGAGGGCAGCATTGTCAAATATAAGTGTGATTTCAAACCCTTGTTTATGCTGTCTGGTCTTCCTCCAGATCGCTTCCATAGTAACGCTGCCCTTCGACGTAGTGAAGACCAGGAGGCAGGTGGAGATAGGGGAACTCCAGGCTATGAATTGTGGGTATAGAACTCCAGGCTGATCACCTGATTCATGGAATCATCCTTGTGATGTGTTGATGTGTAGTGATCCTGTACTCGTGTGTCTCTGCAGTGTCGTCCAAGGCCTCCTCCTCCACTCTCAGTGTGATGACCAAGATTGTGGCTGAGAACGGCGTGGGTGGACTGTTTGTAGGTAGGTCAGGTTACAGGGATAGTTCACCCAAAACACACAGTTACCTCAGGTTAGTCTCCTAACTTATCACCTTCTTTCTATCCTTATCCCCCTCTCCTCCACCCCTCTCTCCCCCCCCTTTCACTACCTCTCTCCTCCCCCCTCTCTCTCCCCCCTTTCACTCCCTCTCTCCTCCACCCCTCTCTCTCCCCCCTTTCACTCCCTCTCTCTCCCCCCTTTCACTCCCTCTCTCCTCCACCCCTCTCTCTCCCCCCTTTCACTCCCTCTCTCCTCCACCCCTCTCTCTCCCCCCTTTCACTCCCTCTCTCCTCCACCCCTCTCTTCCCCCTTTCACTCGCTCTCTCCTCCACCCCTCTCTTCCCCCTTTCACTCGCTCTCTCCTCCACCCCTCTCTCCCCCCTTTCACTCCCTCTCTCTCCCCCCTTTCACTCCCTCTCTCCTCCACCCCTCCCCCCTTTCACTCCCTCTCTCCTCCACCCCTCTCTCTCTCCCCCCTTTCACTCCCTCTCTCCTCCACCCCTCCCCCCCTTTCTCTCCCTCTCTCCTCCCCCCTCCCCCCCTTTCACTCCCTCTCTCCTCCACCCCTCTCTCCCCCCCCTTTCACTCCCTCTCTCCTCCACGCCTCTCTCCCCCCCTTTCCTCCCTCTCCTCCACCCCTCTCTCTCCCGCTTTCACTCCCTCTCCTCCACCCCTCTCTCCCCGCTTTCACTCCCTCTCTTCCCCCCTCTCTCTCCCCCCTTTCCCCCCCTCTCTCCTCCACCACCTCTCCCAATTTCACTCCCTCTCCTCCACCCCTCTCTCTCCCCGCTTTCACTCCCTCTCCTACTTCTCTCTCTCTCCCAGGTTTCCTCCCCAGGGTGATCAAGGTGGCCCCAGCCTGTGCCATTATGATCAGCTGTTATGAGTTTGGGAAGGCCTTCTTCCGCAAGCACAACCAGGAGAGGCTGCTGACCAGCAACACCTGACCTGACTAGGGCCTCTCACACACACAGACCACAACCATAGACAATACCAAGAACAGAATCCGCCATTGCCAACAGCAGGTATTGGCTACCTGTACATTTCCCTGGGTTCTTAGAGATTTTCAGGCGTAGCATTGCTTGCCTGTGTCCTCTCAGCTGCTTAGACACTCCAACACCCCCTCACTGTTAGAAAGTGTTCAAGTGTGTGATGTCATGTGACTAGCTGGATGTAGCTAATGTTGGCGTTTAGGACCTAAGAACGCCAGGACGTGATTCTGTTCCAAAGCAGGAAATACTGGCAGACATGAAAACAAAATGGAAGACAAATAGTTGTAGGTATCAACATTATTCATATTTTATCTTATATTTCTCAATCAAGGTATACTGCACTTAACTACCATACTAATTGTGACAAGAGAAAATAGCAAAGGTGCACAAATTGTATTTTAAATATATAGTTATTTGCCAAATCATGAAGGTATTAGCATTTTGATAATTACTTTAAAAATAATTTGCGTAATGTTTTTCCTCTTTTTCCTCCGCATTTAATACACTGGCCTGTAGGTGGTATCAGAGACTTGTCTGGAACCAGAAACTGGGGATTCCTATTGGACAAGTAATACCACCTCTGTTTCAAAATGTTTTAGCCCATTACGTTAGTTGTTGAGGTATGGGGTTGTGTGCACTGTGTCATCCGGGGTCTGACCGTAATAAAAATCATTTGATGGATGTTTATGTTTGTCCTGTTTCAAACATGTATACGTTTGTATTATACGCATGTGTGAAATGGGGAAATTAGTTTTTTGCATATCCCGACTTCTCCTGAGACAACCTCGGAGAGTGGAGTCAGGGACAGTAGAGATGAGTGTCAAAGCTTTGGATGAGGCGGGATAACTTCTGGTTCGTAGTCTCTGTCCCATAGAATCCCCTCTCATTCCCTACCACTTTCTATCAGGCTCTATCTCAATTCATAACCCGAGCCGACTAGGTGAAAAATCTGTCGATGTGCCCTTGAGCAAGGCACTTAACCCTAATTGCTCATGTAAGTCGCTCTGGATAAGAGCGTCTGCTAAATGACTAAAAAATAAAAAATAAAATAACCCTAAACCGATCACCTCATTCTCAATCGTGTTGGAAGAGAAGGTCCAAGGTCTTTCAGGATAAATGTTATGTTCAGTGCCAGTTTAAATAATTGTATTACCTGAAATTCAACTCTTAACTTCCACCTCTTCCAGAATCCCATTTTCAACCCCCACTCAGCCAGACATGGACTATGAACTGTGACAAGCTGTACATGTTCTCTAAACATGTATCAATGATAGATATTTATATTGTTTTAATATATTCTACAGTGATCACCTGCAGTGACACGTTTTCTTTCTTTGTACAGAAATACATAGAGAATAAAAGTAACATTTTGAATTGTTTAATCAATTGTTTTTATTGGATCAGCAAAGTTTTGTGAATGCATTTTGTTCGATCCATTCGTTTTCTGTTGTTAACATATAATCATTCATATGATAATACAATTAATAATTTAATCCTGTTGAACAAATCTAAATCACGGAGGTAGTGGTTCCTTCCACAGTGTCAGTGCACAACAACAACTGATCAAGTTAAAAGGAAGAAGAGCTGACGTGGGGAGGTATAACATGCTGTTCCACTGTTACAGAGGCTTTCCCTGGTAAGATCCTAGCAGGGTAGAGATCACTGCCAATATTGATTTATGGAAACACTCTCTCGGTAAAAGTGTGTGAACGTGTGTAGGTGTGTGTTATTATCAAGGTCATAAAAGGACAGTGTTTCTCTGTCCCAGTCCAGCTGCACTCTGGGGTTTCCTTTCCAGTGTTAGGACAGTCTGTGGCCCTTTTGGACAACATGCACAGTATTTATCATTATAATAACCTACACGCCAGAGTCCAGTCTGTACCACTCCCCTCCTCTGGACAGACATATAGACTACACCTACAAACCATACTGTATTGTCCCCGACGTCTGTGTCCCAACTGTGTGTCCCGGAGTCAAAGCCCTCAGAGCCTAGGACCATGCGATAGTTATCAAACCTCTCTGGGTTGTCAGGAAGCAGCCGTATCCCATTACTGAATCTCATACTGGTCAGATCGTCAGACAGGATGAGACATGGATGGGCAGTGTTAGGGTCCAGAATCACAGGAGCTGAACAGAGAAAAAGAGAGACATTTTTAAAACCAGATAACCACTGTTTGTTTAATTTACTGGGAGATTATTGATATTTTTCTTTGTCTGAAATTGTCTGAATGCAATTTACTATTTTTTGTGAAGATATGAACATTGGTAAGAATAAAATCAGACTCACTGTATTGAACAGACTTCAGCATCTTCTCCAAAACTCTGAACGGCAGGTTGCCCAGGTGCTTTGCCACATCGATCAGCGCTCCTGAAACAAGCTCTGGATCTGGCCTTGTGCACTGGGCTCTAGAATAACATTCAGGAGTTAGTGATACGGTGGGGTTCAGAACCACAGGGAAGAGCGGGAGAAGAGGCCCGTCACTTAGGGTTAGGGACATAGCCTTACCTTTTTTACGTGTCTTTGTAGTTCTGCAGGAGAACAAAAGAGCAAATAAATCAATAATAAATGTAATCACTGAAATCAATCATATCAGTTAATCAATAAATGTATCCCAAATAAATTATAGACAACACAGAGATATTGGTCCTTACCTGCAGGAATGAGATGTCATCAGATACCAGGTCCTTCTTTATGGCTCTCATTGTGTCTAAAATGGCTGCCATCTCTCTGTTCATATCGTCAATCCTCTTCTTCATCCTTCGACCCGTCTCTTCCTCTTCCTCCCTTAGGACCACTATCCTGGCTGCCTCTTCATATCGTAGAAACTGGTGAAGTTTCTCAAAGTCCTCCTGAATCTGCTTTTCTGTCTGCTGGGCCTGGCTCTGGAGACAGTTAGTGTTATCATCATCATCATCAGGCATTACACTGTAATTCATATCAATCTGAAAAGCTTTTCAAAACACACAGTACTGTTAAAGAGGCAGTTTGGAACTTTAGTTGCTTATTGTTTACACAATGTTGGCTTGAGTGTTGCCTGTATGGTTCATATGCCCATGATATAAAAATCCATTTCTAGACTCATAAAACCACACAATCTTTAGTATAAGGCTTTTGCTCATAGTCATGGGAAGGTGTACCCCTTTCTGTCCAATTAGGTCATTTCTGGGCAAGATTTATGTCCATTTATGGGACCCCTTTTGGCTCAAGCCAAATGCTAAAAAAAATCATTCTGATACACTTTTCATATGCATATTGCATTGTAACATTACAAGGCTGTCTTACCTTAATAAGCTCTGCCGTTTCTTCAAAGCTTTGTTTAACTTCTTTAAATCCCTCCAGCTGCTCCTCTAAGGGCTTCAGGCCAGTCTCTAAGAGCTCCTCCTACAATTCATTTTTTTCATTTACTTGTGTCCTCAATGATTGCATACAAAATTGGTTGGATTTATGAGAACGTAACATTTTTCTATCAATCTAAACAAAACAAGGCTTGCTTTCCAAAGAGAACATCAAGGTTGTACAAGTACGACGGGGTAGCTGGGTATGATAAGGAACTCTTCTGCACTACACATTTGCTAGGAGGGAATGATCCTGTTATAATGAATGTACTGTACAGTGGGGGGAAAAAAGTATTTAGTCAGCCACCAATTGTGCAAGTTCTCCCACTTAAAAAGATGAGAGAGGCCTGTAATTTTCATCATAGGTACACGTCAACTATGACAGACAAATTGAGAAAAAGAAATCCAGAAAATCACATTGTAGGATTTTTAATGAATTTATTTGCAAATTATGGTGGAAAATAAGTATTTGGTCACCTACAAACAAGCAAGATTTCTGGCTCTCACAGACCTGTAACTTGTAATCCAAACGGATTGTGGATGAGATACAGTGGGGGGGAAAAGTATTTAGTAAGCCACCAATTGTGCAAGTTCTTTTCCAGAAAATCACATTGTAGGATTTTTAATGAATTTATTTGCAAATTATGGTGGAAAATAAGTATTTGGTCAATAACAAAAGTTTCTCAATACTTTGTTATATACCCTTTGTTGGCAATGACACAGGTCAAACGTTTTCTGTAAGTCTTCACAAGGTTTTCACACACTGTTGCTGGTATTTTGGCCCATTCCTCCATGCAGATCTCCTCTAGAGCAGTGATGTTTTGGGGCTGTCGCTGGGCAACACGGACTTTCAACTCACTCCAAAGATTTTCTATGGGGTTGAGATCTGGAGACTGGCTAGGCCACTCCAGGACCTTGAAATGCTTCTTACGAAGCCACTCCTTCGTTGCCCGGGCGGTGTGTTTGGGATCATTGTCATGCTGAAAGACCCAGCCACGTTTCATCTTCAATGCCCTTGCTGATGGAAGGAGGTTTTCACTCAAAATCTCACGATACATGGCCCCATTCATTCTTTCCTTTACACGGATCAGTCGTCCTGGTCCCTTTGCAGAAAAACAGCCCCAAAGCATGATGTTTCCACCCCCATGCTTCACAGTAGGTATGGTGTTCTTTGGATGCAACTCAGCATTCTTTGTCCTCCAAACACGAAAAAGTTCTATTTTGGTTTCATCTGACCATATGACATTCTCCCAATCCTCTTCTGGATCATCCAAATGCACTCTAGCAAACTTCAGACGGGCCTGGACATGTACTGGCTTAAGCAGGGGGACACGTCTGGCACTGCAGGATTTGAGTCCCTGGCGGCGTAGTGTGTTACTGATGGTAGGCTTTGTTACTTTGGTCCCAGCTCTCTGCAGGTCATTCACTAGGTCCCCCCGTGTGGTTCTGGGATTTTTGCTCACCGTTCTTGTGATCATTTTGACCCCACGAGGGAGATTATCAGTGGTCTTGTATGTCTTCCATTTCCTAATAATTGCTCCCACAGTTGATTTCTTCAAACCAAGCTGCTTACCTATTGCAGATTCAGTCTTCCCAGCCTGGTGCAGGTCTACAATTGTTTTTCTGGTGTCCTTTGACAGCTCTTTGGTCTTGGCCATAGTGGAGTTTGGAGTGTGATTGTTTGAGGTTGTGGACAGGTGTATTTTATACTGATAACAACTTCAAACAGGTGCCATTAATACAGGTAACGAGTGGAGGACAGAGGAGCCTCTTAAAGAAGAAGTTACAGGTCTGTGAGAGACAGAAATCTTGCTTGTTTGTAGGTGACCAAATACTTATTTTCCACCATAATTTGCAAATAAATTCATTAAAAATCCTACAATGTGATTTTCTGGAGAAAAAAAATCTCATTTTGTCTGTCATAGTTGACGTGTACCTATGATGAAAATTACAGGCCTCTCTCATATTTTTAAGTGGGAGAACTTGCACAATTGGTGGCTGACTAAATACTTTTTTCCCCCACTGTACATTCAATGCCATCAATAGTATGATTATGGCTCCAAGTCAGGTACCACAGAGGATGGACCGTAGAAACAGAAGACATAGAAGGAACACGGTTCTCCTCTAGATATTTCGAGGTCCTTCCAACATGGAAGTGTGGCCATAGTGGAGTTTGGAGTGTGATTGTTTGAGGTTGTGGACAGGTGTATTTTATACTGATTACAACTTCAAACAGGTGCCATTAATACAGGTAACGAGTGGAGGACAGAGGAGCCTCTTAAAGAAGAAGTTACAGGTCTGTGAGAGACAGAAATCTTGCTTGTTTGTAGGTGACCAAATACTTATTTTCCACCATAATTTGCAAATAAATTCATTAAAAATCCTACAATGTGATTTTCTGGAGAAAAAAAATCTCATTTTGTCTGTCATAGTTGACGTGTACCTATGATGAAAATTACAGGCCTCTCTCATATTTTTAAGTGGGAGAACTTGCACAATTGGTGGCTGACTAAATACTTTTTTCCCCCACTGTACATTCAATGCCATCAATAGTATGATTATGGCTCCAAGTCAGGTACCACAGAGGATGGACCGTAGAAACAGAAGACATAGAAGGAACACGGTTCTCCTCTAGATATTTCGAGGCCCTTCCAACATGGAAGTGTGATTGAGTGACTACACAACACTTATACATAGTGAGGATGAGGACAGTCCAGTCCTCTGGCAGGAATACAATACCTAAATATGTCCATTCTATGAAATGTATTTCTGTGTCTGCTGAGTCTGACCCACCATGGCCATCTATAGTAGAGCTCACTGGAGTTGCCAGGGTAACAGGACAAGAACACCTGCAAGTTGATGAGGCATGAACAGAACCACTAGTCTACAGGCTTTAACCACCTATGAGAAACAACAAACCCTAACCTTATACCCGCAACACTCCTTACCCCTACCTAAAATCTTACCCCTACCTAAACAAATCCTAAAGAAAGCAATTCCTCAAGTTTTGTCAATCTCTGGGATGCTGAACATGTTTACATCATGAGGGGTCCATAACGTTTTATTAGAGGTCAGAGGTCAAAGATACTTCTAACTAAAACACAGAACCATTTGTGGTTCTAGCCATCTTGTGATAGAACACTCTCCCTGCTGGCCAAGGGAAAGACCTCCACTTTAGTGACAACAAAAAGGCTGCATCCCAATAGTGTAAAGTGCCGTTCTCGTCTCTTCTCCTTGTCTGCACTGATCTGAACACATAAGATAGGTGACAGCAGTATGGCAGATGCCTACCCGGAACTGGCTTTCAACTATGCAGTTGTTTTCCTATCAGTGCAGCTATACAACAAACTAATAAATAAACATGAGGTCGGTCCTGGTCATACAGTTCTGTTTTTTTCAACGGCTCTGCGCTTACATTGAAGGACTGACTACTGAAGCGCTGGTTCCAGGGTCAGTTCGGGTTCTAAATTCCAAATGATTGACTGCGGCTCCCATGTTTTGAGCTCTGTGTTCCTTCTTCAACTCTGAGCTCCTGGATCCAGATTCCAGGTGGTATACTCATAGAAATTCCAATAAATAAATCAATACATCTCTATGCACACAGTTGTCTGATTCTACGCCCTGTGTTGTATCTCTGGTAATCTATCAATTGAGCCTGGGAACGAGGTTAGATATCTTGGTTTAGGAGGGGATGGGGTGGAATGTTATTCAAAAGTCTGAGTTCCAATTCCAGATTCCAGGATCCAAATCATCTGGCTCTCTTTCTCCAGGCCATGTGCTGGGTCTCTTGGTCTCTGGTTCTAGGACGGGGTGAGGCCAGGACTGGTTATCTCTGTGGTGGGGCTGACCAGACACTCACTGGACTTCAGGCTGGCCAGAGACTTATAGCTGGCTACTGACTGCAGAGACCCACACAGACCTATCAGAGAGGGGGTGTCCTCCTTCCCTGGGGAGCAGAAGAGGGGGTTAACACACATGCACAAAATAACTATATTATTTATTGGTAGTGGGGGATAGCACAGAAACGCACGCATGCACACACACACACCGTGGTGGTGCCATTGTGAGCTGGCTGGTCTGGTGTCCAGGTTGAGTGTGTGTGAGGGCTCCAGAGAGGTCTGGGACAGACTCATAGCAGCAGACATCTGCTCTAGGCTCTGGAAACTCTTCCTGTAGAACACACACATACATATTAGAGCGGACTCTCTGGATGCATCTCAATAGTCTGACGGCTATACTGGACTAACCATTTGGAATGTTAAAAATCATATTCATGTCACAGCACTTTTCTCACAGGCACAGTATATATGTATTAATATACTGTGTCACCACATTTGGGTGGACCGTGTAAAATCATACTATGGTGTGTAAGGAAGTGAGGAAGTTGTGGAATATGAATTAATCCTTGTTTACATACTCCTCCCACTGCCCCACCCTATTCCTGTACAGCATGGTATCCAAGGCAACAGCATTGGTATCCATGGCACCGGGTGAAGGCCACTGATTGGTCAGATGTGCGGTCAGTTCTTGTCTGGACCTCAAGTCATGGTTCTTCAGCACCGTCCTTGAGCAGGATGAAACACACACACACACACACACACACACACACCTCTACTGTCATACACTAGTTCCTCATATTGTGTTCCTGGAACATTCTGTCCCAAAATATGCTACGCAGCCCATTCTCTCTCTCTGCAATCTATTCTCTCCTCACCTTCTCCTTTTCTCTCTCGCTCTACCTTTCCCTCTACCTCGCTCTCTCATCTCTCCCTCTACCTCTCTCTGTTGTGTCTGTAAATCCATACCCCTGACTGATCATTGGTTTGAGAGATGAGACTGCAGTTTCAACCCCAGCATTTGGAAAGCTAAGAAAATCCTCACGACCCAAATTAAAATATTGATCACAGAGGGTGGAAAGGAAGAGATCAAATTGATCACACCATTCATTTAGAGACTCTCTCATTGATAAACTAACTTCAACCAAACCCAAAGTACCTCCTATGTACACAGGCATTCTGATGACTCACACAGGCCAAGTCATCACACCAAGGTTATTATAGTAAACTAAAACTAATTATGAAAAAAACTGTTTAGTAAACTGAAATATAATAATTAAGAAATCTGTTTGAAAAACTAAAACTATACTGAAACTATTATCTTTGACTCCAAAATTAACTAAAATAAAATCGAATGGGGTTTTCGCACTTTTTTCCTAATGGGGATTTCAAGCTTTTGAATCTGGCAGCCAACATTGAGATTTAAAGGTAGACTCAGCAAGATGACGTTGCCATGAGTAGCACCGCAAATATTGGGGGCGTTTCAGTGGTAAGGCTAAAGCAACCGACTGTAGACAAAAGTTGAGGAGTGAAGTCGGTGGCGGTGCATCTGCGACAGCCGAAAGTCGGACACTAATGTGGTTTTCCAACAGCTCAGATCAACATGGCAGTGTTGCCATTGTTTATAAAATGTTTTCTTTATAATATCGAAATAAACATGTATCTAACCCCCTTATCACACACTCACAAACTGAAATATAATATAATGTGTGTGTACATTGTACAATCAATTAGTGAGAGAGAGCCTCAAATATCACATTTATTTGTATATATCCACTGTATACATAAATCGCAGCAAATTGGTTCCTGTTTCAGTCATGTCTTTGGTCACGTTCGCTTGGGTCAAACAAAAAAAACCTAATGATTGGTTGACAATAGAGCTTCCCACAATGAAGGCGATGGCTGCAGGATGAAGTTGGTGAAGGAGCAGAAACTTGCAGTTGACTGCAGTCAAGACTTCATGACCTTTGATCACATTTTTGTAAAGTTCATGCAGTTAACATGTAGGTGCAAGTCAGACAATTTTTATCCCCAGAATGCAACACACTTTGAAAGGCGGTGACCGACTTGACAAAAGTGATCCGCTCTAACACAGCCATTGAGATTTGCATGATGCAACGTGGTAGCTACGGGACCAAAACAGCGGAGAAGTTTAGCCTCGCTTCAACGCTCTTAGTTGTTGTGGAAATTTACCCACTACTACGGTTTACTTGGTGCATCTACAGTGCATTTGGAAAGTATTCAGACCCTTTGACTTTTTCCACATTTTGTTACGTTACAGCCTTATTCTAAAATGGATTTTTTTTAAATGGGTCCTCATCAATCTACACACAATACCCCATAATGACAAAGCAAAAACAGGTTTAGACATTTTAGCAAATATATTACAAATAAAAAACTGAAATACCTTATTTACATAAGTATTCAGACCCTTTGCTATGAGACTTGAAATTGAGCTCAGGTGCATCCTGTTTCCATTGATCATCCTTGAGATGTTTCTACAACTTGGAGTTCACCTGTGGTAAATTCAATTGATTGGACATGATTTGGAAAGGTCCCACACTTGACAATGAATGTCAGAGCAAAAACCAAGCCATGAGGTCGAAGGAATTGTCCGTAGAGCTCCGAGACAGGATTGTGTCGAGGCACAAGTCTGGGGAAGGGTACCAAAAAATGTCTGCAGCATTGAAGGTCCCCAAGAACACAGTGGCCTCCATCATTCTTAAATGGAAGAAGTTTGAAACCACCAAGACTCATCCTAGAGCTGGCCACCCGGCCAAACTGAGCAACCAGGGGAGAAGGGCCTTGGTCAGGGAGGTGACCAAGAACCCGATGGTCACTCTGACAGAGCTCCAGAGATCCTTTGTGGAGATGGGAGAACTTTCCAGAAGGACAACCATCTCTGCAGCACTCCACCAATCAGGCCTTTATGGTAGAGTGGCCAGACGGAAGCCACTCCTCAGTAAAAGGCACATGTCAGCCTGCTTGGAGTTTGCCAAAAGGCACCTAAAGGACTGTCAGACCATAAGAAACAAGATTATCTGGTCTGATGAAGCATGGTGGTGGCAGCATCATGCTGTGGGGATGTTTTTCAGCGGCAGGGACTGGGAGTCTAGTCAGGTTTGAGGGGAAAGATGAACGGAGCAAAGTACAGAGAGAGATCCTTGATGAAAACCTGCTCCAGAGCGCTCAGGACCTCAGACTGGGGCGAAGGTTTACCTTCCAACAGGACAACGTCCCTAAGCACACAGCAATGACAACACAGGAGTGGCTTCGGGACAAGTCTCTGAATGTCCTTGAGTGGCCCAGCCAGAGCCCAGATTTGAACCCGATCGAACATCTCTGGAGAAACCTGAAAATAGCTGTGCAGCGATGCTCCCCATCCAACATGACAGAGCTTGAGAGGATCTGCAGAGAAGGATGGGAGAAACTCCCCAAATACAGGTGTGCCAAGCTTGTAGCATCCTACCCAAGAATACTCTAGGCTATAATCGTTGCCAAAGGTGCTTCAACAAAGTACTAAGTAAAGGGTCTGAATGCTTATGATATTTCAGTTTTTTTTTATATACATTTGCAAAAAATTCAAAAAAACTGTTTTTGCTTTGTCTTTATGGGGTATTGTGTGTAGATTGCATAAGGCTGTAACGTAACAAAATGTGAAAGAAGTCAAGGGGTCTGAATATTTTCTGAATGCACTGTACATCATCTCGCTGAGTCTACCTTAAACCTAACCTAACCTATGATCTGACCCATCACCATCATCATGTATTACTGGCCCATAGTGGCATAGGCTACTTTCTGTCCCTAACACTAAAACTAAAACTGAAAAATATAAAAACTAAATAATTATTTTCTTCATAAAACTTAAACTAAATTAAAGACAAGTGGATTTGAAAACTAACTGAAACTAAACTGAATTTCAAAAAAAAATCTTTAAACTAATATTAAACCCCAAAACTATAATAATAAAAAATTGCATCACACACACACATTTTACTATACTTGTAAGTACCAGAAGTCCTCACAAGAATAGTAAACCAACTAAAATTCAGAGAAGTGAGAACATTTTGCCGGTCCTCACTTGTAAAAAGGCTATTTTAGTCTTAGGGGTTAGGTTTAGGGTTATAATTAGGGTTATAATTAGGGTTAGTGGTTAGGGTTAGGGGTTAGGTTTAGGGTTATAATTAGGGTTAGTGGTTAGGGTTAGTGGTTAGGGTTAGTGGTTAGGGTTAGTGGTTATAATTAGGGTTAGTGGTTAGGTTTAGGGTTAGTGGTTAGGGTTAGTGGTTAGGTTTAGGGGTTAAGGTTGTTGGTCCCCAAAAAGTCCTCACAGGTATAGTAAGATATAGCTGTGTGCAGTACTCCTGCATTCCCTGGCCCTGTCGCTGTGATTCAAAGGTCACACAGCTGGTCATTCCACCCACTCACACTCACAGATACACACACTCACAGATACACACACTCACAGATACACACACTCACAGATACACACACTCACAGATACACACACTCACAGTTGGTCCTGGAGCTCCAGTACGATGTATTCTAGTTGTTCCTTCTCCAGTGTGTGTGAGAGGTGTGTGTCTGTTAATCTCTGCTGAAGAGCTTTGTTCTGGGACATCGCTTGAGACAGCTGGGCCTCTCTCAGACGAACCATCTCTTCCAGATAACACTGGCACACCCACACACAACAGTGAGTTGTTGCAGTATTACATTTTTTGCAGTAGCAAATCAGATAAACAAGGGAAGATCTTTATTTTGGTAAAGGAGGCACTATAGATTTGTACTCCGGTGAGGATGGAATGGATGATATCAAGCTGTGTGTGTGTGTGTGTGTGTTTCCATTTCCTCAGCAGAGCACTGACAGTTAGCCTGACATTTAGAAATCAAACTTTCCAATTATTCCTCACAGACACCTCACAGTCTCAGTGTCTCATGCACAAATACACCTGCATCCTATAGTGCAATACAATGTTCTGCCGCAACACGTACACTACACACACACACTGAGACGTTACCTTCTGTTCCAGTGCCATGCGGTATTTCTGCTCTAGTCGTTTACACTTGCTGACCCAGCTGCTCTGCTCAGTGAAGATGGCCGCCGCAGTACTGGCGGCCATCTTTTCAGGGGTGCTCTTCTCGCTGCCGCTGCTCCCCAGGGTCCTCAACTCCTCCTCATCACTGCTGATGCTGTCTGCACTACACAGGGGGAAAGGGCACATTTCAGAGGGTACTACAGAGGGGGTAGGAGTTCAATTCATAGGGCACGTACAGGGGGAAGGGTACATAATAGCAGGTAAAGGTTAAAGGACTAAAAGATTGAAGCCCACATACCTATGGATGAACTTCAGATAGGGCGTATAGTCAATCACCGCTGGGCAGCTTCCATTCAGCCCCTCCCCTTTCAGACAGAAGCTAACCACCAGAGGAAAATATACTTTTAATGAGTACTTTACTGTATAACCTGAGCTCTGACTCAGCAACACTATAATAACCAAATATAAATAATATACAGTATGATATATACGAGTACCTGAAGTCGATGGTGTTGAGACAGATGAGTGTATCTGCTAGCAGCCCCGCCTCCTCACCTAGCATGATGGCCCCATCCTCATACCATCTCCTACACACAACATAGAACACACACTCAATACACACACTAGTTCCATCCTCAGAACACTTCTAAACAACACACACACACACTAACTCCATCCTCAGAGCACCTAAAACCAACACTCAACACAGATGTAGTTCGGTCTGGTGTTTTGTATTGATATTTTGTGTGTGTCTGTGTGCATCTCTGTGTGTGTGTCAGAGAGAAAGACCTGGTGGTTTTGAAGTCCCTCAAGGCGGAGGAGATGTACTCAGACAGCCTCTTCTCCATCAGCACCAGTCTGATCCACGCCCGGCCCTGTGGACACACACACACAGTTCTTAAGTTCCCATTATACATCAGAAGGCCTGCATAGTAGCTCTTTAAAACAGACATCATTATAATACAAATACATACTGCCCTTCCTACTTCGCCACAGTCAGCTGATTGAGTTTGTGCACCTGCACGCATGTGTGCTTGTGCCTGAGCTGTGGCATTCTCTTGCACAGCACTACAGTATTTATTGTTTAAAGCTTCTGAACAAAGCTGTATTTTGTTCTGTGTGTAATTTCATCCAGCGGAAAAGGCTGAGAGAGTTGTGTGTGTGTCTTCGATCCGTGGTAATATTGATGTTATCATTAAGATCCATGGCTCAAGGCTTCTCTCACACACACACACACACACACACACACACACCTTAGCTCTGGAGGACCGTGCATTCTCCATGCTCTCAATGCTGTGGATGCAGCTGTGAGAGACTTTACTGCAGGCTGCCTTCACATAGTCCCAGAAACTACGAGGACTCTCATAACCAAACCACATAGTCTGACCTGGGAGAAGGGAGACAGGGAGGGACAGAGAGAGAAAGAGACAGACAGAGAGAGAGAGAGAATAAGGGAGGGAGAGAGAGGACGGCACAGAGGGAGAGAAAGAGAGAGAGGGAGTAGAGAAGGGAGGGAGGGAGAGAGAGAGACAATGAGATTGCTACATTTATCGGTGGCATATTAACTCTTAAGCCTGCAGTGGTCCAGATGGGAAGGGCTTTTAGCGTGCGTGTGTTACTATACCTTTGAGTCTGTGACTGAGGATCTGTTCCAGGATGGAGACGAAGTTGGTGAACTCTGGAGACGAGTCATCTATCGTCTCTAAACAGGAGCGGTCAATCAACGTCTTCACTGAAAACCTGCACACACAGAGAGAGAGAGAGTTTTCACTGAGTCTGCACTGGTTTCCAACAGGATCTGCGTGTTCCTCTCTGACATGCTGTTAAATGTGACTCTAGGGAGAGGAGATCATCTCTGACTGAACAGATGATTTAGAGGCTTTAGGAAACACTATCTCTCTACTGCACACTGGATCAGTGGAGCGTTGACAATATTGAAAAAAACATTGACAATACTTTTTTTCCCCTTCAGATCTCCAAATAATCATTCCACAAACACGGTGTCATATAAGCATAGATAGATTACACGGAGGTCAGACTGTGGGGCATGACAACAACTATAGGGCTCCTGACCAGAGAGACTCTCTAATCAGTGTCTAGGTTATCAAGCACCGAGGAGAGTTAACGGAATGAAGCAAACACAGGAAATGACTGTGTCTGTGTGCGTGTGTTGATTCTGGAGTACAGGGATGCATCTCAATAGTCTTAAATGGACTCATTTCCATGTTGGTGAGATGCAACAGTAATCTCTGTGCTGTGGGGCTTGTACTGCACAGACACACAGTAGCAGGTTAAGTGGCAGTGGGGTGACCGGGCAGGTTAAGTGGCAGTGGGGTGACTGGGCAGACGGAGCTTTATCTAAACAGGACAGACAATAAGGTTTTCAGTTTTTTCCATTACGTATACTCCTGACAGAGAGAGGAGGGGTAGAGAGGAGGAGTCAGAGAGAGGAGGGGGAGACAGAGAGAGGAGGAGACAGAGAGAGGAGGAGACAGAGAGAGGAGGGGGAGACAGAGAGAGGAGGAGACAGAGAGAGGAGGAGACAGAGAGAGGAGGGGGAGGGAGGAGGAGTCAGAGAGAGCAGGAGACAGAGAGAGGAGGAGACAGAGAGAGGAGGGGGAGACAGAGAGAGGAGGAGACAGAGAGAGGAGGAGACAGAGAGAGGAGGGGGAGACAGAGAGAGGAGGAGACAGAGAGAGGAGGAGACAGAGAGAGGAGGGGGAGGGAGGAGGAGTCAGAGAGAGGAGGAGACAGAAAGAGGAAGAGACGGAGAGAGGAGGAGACAGAGAGAGAGTAATGTTTACTGTTAATATTTATTGTTTATTATCTACTTCACTTGCTTTGGCAATGTTAACATACGTTTCCCATGCCAATAAAGCCCTTAAAATGAAATTGAATTGAGAGGAGGGGGAGGGAGGGAGGAGGAGACGGAGAGAGTGAGAGAAAGAGAAACAGATAGTCTGTGAGAGAAAGAGAGAGAGAATAAACACACAGCATGAATCACCAGATGCTTTTAGTGGCCTACTCCTCCACTTCTAAGAACACACAGGTCTGATGAAGTGTAGACACAGCTGCTCAGAGCTCTCAGGATAACTTATTAAATGAGTGCCCGTTTACCCTGCGTACAAGTGAATCCTCATCATCAACAAAAAGTTCAGACCTAAAGCTGTTACTGTTGTCCTTATCCACACCTTACTGTCATTACTGGCTCCCTTTTACCACCCTCCTCCACGCCCTCTTTCTGTCTCCCTCCATCTTAATATTTCTCTGGAACTCTATTTCCCCCATGCCCCTCTCTCTCTGTCTGTCTGTCTGAACATCAGTGATTAGAAATTACATTTCCCAGAGCATGTTAGATGACATTCAAAATGATTTGTCATATGCTTCGTAAACAACAGATGTAGACGAACAGTGTAATGCTTACTGATGGGCCCTTCCCAACAATGCAGAGAGAACCAAATAAATAATAGAAAAATGATAACACGAGGAATAAATACACAATGAGTAACAATAACCTGGGCTGGCTAAATACACGGGGTACCAGTACCGAGTCCATGTGCAGGGGTGTGAGGTAATTGAGATACAGTGGGGAAAAAAAGTATTTAGTCAGCCACCAATTGTGCAAGTTCTCCCACTTAAAAAGATGAGAGAGGCCTGTAATTTTCATCATAGGTACACGTCAACTATGACAGACAAATTGAGAAAAAGAAATCCAGAAAATCACATTGTAGGATTTTTAATGAATTTATTTGCAAATTATGGTGGAAAATAAGTATTTGGTCACCTACAAACAAGCAAGATTTCTGGCTCTCACAGACCTGTAACTTCTTCTTTAAGAGGCTCCTCTGTCCTCCACTCGTTACCTGTATTAATGGCACCTGTTTGAACTTGTTATCAGTATAAAAGACACCTGTCCACAACCTCAAACAGTCACACTCCAAACTCCTGGATAAAACACTGACAATGATGTTGTGAAAAGCCACTCCAGAAAGGGATAACAAAGCCTGATAACTCTGCTGTTGTTGTGGGTTCCTCACAGCCCTGGGGACATGTGAGTACAATGCCCACTCCCTGCTTTCTGATACCAGAGATCTTTAATGTTGATACACCCGTGACCATGTGTGGGAGAAGCAAAAAGTGGGCTGAAGTGTCTACTGATTGAGTGGGAGTATGTAGCATATCTCTACAACATAGACTAGGTATAGGAGATAGACCATCTATCTCTTCACTAGAACCACAGGGGGCATAAGGCTGGATCTGATGGTGCCTCACACTTGATAGGGTGTTCAACAGCATGATGTCATCCACAGAGAATGACATCACTACAGCTATCTAAAACACACACACTTGCACGTGTGAAATAGGACAAATATAAGCACCCACCAAACTATTATTATTATTTATACTGTTCGAAGAGCATGAGACTTCAGATGAATAATTTAGGAGAATCCTCACACATTGCTCTGTTCCGTGCCAATTCATACCTGTGTGTTGAATTGTCTTCGTTCATGTGAAATCTATAGACTATACTGGTATTGAGTAGGCAGCTAATTAATGAAGGAAACTGTGATTCCATGAATGATTAATTAAGGCTCATAGGTGGCGGTGGTGTGTGTGTGTGTGACCATTGGAGACCCCTCAGAACTAGTGCGGCGTCATAGGCTACAGTTCATCTCGATACAACAACATCATCAATACTGTAATGTAAACGCGATGTAACTGAAGCGAGACAAAGGAAGCTCGGTTATGTGCGCTGTTTAGAAATATAGCCTATACCACCAATTAGCCTACCTTCTTCAACAGCGTCCACACACATTCACACCAGTCGCGTAAGAATGCGGACATTTATTTAAATTAACACAATCAAGCCAAGCATTATTTTACCTGCAGACAGTCAGTAGATTCCTCCTCTCCACAGCTCCGCTTCTGGCAGCGCCCCGTTTGCGAGCTACATGCAGCCCCAGGCTGAGTGACGCCATCCTCGCTACAGTTAGTCGTGTCTCCCCGGTGTACGTGCGCAGTATTTACTGTCCCTGTTTCTTTTCTGTCCGCAGGTTGGGTTCTACAGTGCACGCCGCCGCCCGCGGGCTCCTATCCGCGTCACACCGGCACGCTCTCTCGTTTGTTGACAGTCAACGTATAGGGAAGGAGGGAGGTGGATGGATGAACATGAATCATCCGGTAATTTTTGAGAGAGAGTCACGGGATTGTGCTAAAACGTCCAAACCAAGTGCCGGGGAGTCTGAGCGGCTTTAGTCCCTGTTTAGAGCGAATTAGGCTACGGATTGGTAACTTGATGGTTTTGGGGGACGAAAATAAGAGACTTTATATGGATGCATCTCAATAGTCTAAAAATGACTTTATTATCTCCTACATCTGCACTGATCTGATAGGTTTAATGAAAATGTTTCAGACCAAAAATAACCTGGTCCCAGATCGGTTTGTGCTCATGTCAACTCCAGTGCTGTCATTGTCAAGCCAACATTTGGCATGACAATTCCATAAGGAGTTATGCCATTTAGCATCTAGAGTTGGCAAGAGAGCTGAAACACTGGCACTCAGGCTAGCTGAAACAAGATAGTTCTTTTAGGCTTTGGCTACTTCCTGTGCAGGCCCAGTAGCCTATTATTTCATAGAGAATGAAAGAGGCCTCTAGTAGCCAAAAGGCTATGTCAGCATGGGCAGCGCCATTAAGGGCTTCCACCATTTTAATGTAGTCAACTTGGTGGGACTTCCAACTTCAAGACTGTGGACAGCGGCCGTCTCTAGGTGAAGCTGCAGCACTGGGAGAATCACTTGAAGAATAGTCATAGAGATAGATTGAGGACTCATCTTTGTATCTGTGCCATTATAGTGTATTTGACAGCATGGGCAGCACCATTGATGCTATCCCCATATTGAAGTAGTCAATTTTCTTCTTCACAATTGTCTGATCCCTCCTGATGACCCGGTTGGACATGACTCATGGGGCGGCAGGTAGCTTAGTGGTTAAGAGCGTTGTGCCAGTAACCGAGAGGTCGCTGGTTCTAATCCCCGAGCCGACTAGGTGAAAAATCAGTCGATGTGCCCTTGAGCAAGGCACTTAACCCTAATTGCTCCTGTAAGTGGCTCTGGATAAGAGCGTCTGCTAAATGACTAAAATGTAAATGACTCCAACAGGATCACCAGGAGGGATCAGCCAATCGTGAAGAAAATGGACTACTTTAAAATGGAGATAGCCTCAATG
The DNA here is from genome assembly GCF_020615455.1 of Coregonus clupeaformis. NCBI lineage: Eukaryota > Metazoa > Chordata > Actinopteri > Salmoniformes > Salmonidae > Coregonus > Coregonus clupeaformis. The sequence continues at coordinate 6,929,312 of NC_059219.1, forward strand.
GCGCTGCCCATGCTGTGTATGTACAGTAATTTGACTAGGTGACATGGTGCTGCTACAATAAACAGAAAGGAAAGAACAGGTTTATATCTTAACATTTTAGTCATTTGGCAGACGCTCTTATCCAGAGCGCCTTACAGTTAGTGAGTGCATACATTTTTGTCCTACTGGCTGCCCGTGGGAATAAAACCCACAACCCTGGCGTTGCAAGTGCCATGCTCTACCAACTGAGCTACAGAGGAGGCCCATTGAATCAGGCCACATTGAAACGTGTTATAACTGTGTTCTGTGTTATGGTATGATACAATAGCGTGGCAGGTAGCCTAGTGGTTAGAGCTTTGGGCCAGTAACTGAAAGGTTGCTGGTTCAAATACCTGAGCTGACAAGGTGAAAATCTGTTGATGTGCCCTTGAGCAAGGCAGTTAACCCTAATTTGTTCCAGGGGAGCTGTACTACTAAGGCTGACCCATGTGAGAATACAATATATGTATATACTAAAATGATAATGTCTGTTTGCAGGTAGATGGGGACCCCCAGTGGGCATGGAGGCGACAGCCCTGTTCTAATACCTGCATCCTTCCTCCCTTCCATGAATTGCCCTAGACACTGATCTGACACAAGCTCGGTGGGAATAGTCAGTATGGTGTTTATAGCGGAGAGCCACAGGGTCATTTGGTGAGTTTAAGGCACATGTGTCAAACTTATTCCATGGAGGGCTGAGTGTCTGTGGGTTTTCACTCCTTTGTACTTGATTTATGAATTAAAGTCAGTAATTAGTAAGGAACTCACCTTACCTGGTTGTCTAGGTCTTAATTGAAAGGAAAAACCAAAAACCAGCAGACGCTAGGCCTTCAATGGAATGAGCTTGACACCCCCAGGTTTAAGTGTATTAATGGATATTGAATAAAGTGTTTTTTGGCTACTGATGAAGTGCAACAGACTACTTAACTAGCCCAAGACAACAACTCTACTGAGACAGACCAATCAAAACAGTTTTGATGTGTTTTGTGTTGTAACTTTTTTCTTGGAGGAAACAAGATGACTCATTTTAGGGGTTTAACTATTTTCTAACTAAACGAGAGGTGCCCCTACTGCAGGGGTAGGCAACTAGATTCAGCCGCGGGCCGATTTTTTTCCAGAGTGGATGGTCAGGGGGCCGGAATATAATTATAATATTTTGTAAACTGCAAATTGACCACAACTAAGCCCAAAAATAGATAGTATTTGTAAATAACAATAATTTAATACCTTGATTACATTGAGACACGATCACGTCTCTTTTTATTCATGGGAATACTAGGTGAACAGATTACCTAAATCAAACTAATTTTGAGCTGGATTCCAGGTGATATATGTATATTTTTTTCTCCAAAAACTAAAACCCCCCCCCAAATTAATGTACAGTATATATTATGTAATTTATTTGCTAAAAACCTTTGGGGGCCAAAAAAAAATCACTTGCGGCTAGTTTTGCCGTTTTTTTCTCACACAGTGGGTTGCTCTCTCAAAAGAGATTTTTAACCTCAACAGTATTTTCTGGTTGAATAAAGGTTAAACAGTCTGTACCAATCAGAATCTCTGATCCTGTTCTTCTTCCCCTGTCCCTCAGAACTGGTTGTAACTGGTTTGAGCCTGAGAAGAACACTGAAGACTAGAATACAGACTTGTGCTCCATTCCTCAGCTTCTGTCTCTGACCTCCTGTCTGTGTAGTCACTCACTCTGTGATTGACATCAGAACAAGAGAGTAGGAGCTGATCTCTCTTCCTGAGTGTCAGAAAGTAAATAAAATGGCATACCTCAACCTATTGAACTACCACAATAACAGTTGAAGGAGCTTCAGTGAATGATTCATATATATATAGAAGATTGTACAAATCAAATTGTATTTGTCACATGGGCCGACTACAACAGGTGTAGACTTTACCGTGAAATGCTTACGAGCCCTTTCCCAACAATGCAGAGTTAAAAAGTAAGACAAATGTTATTTTGTCTTTGGGATGATTGGTGTCTGACGTTTTGATAGGGAGGATTTTGAACCCACTTTTGTGACACACAACCTCGAACTGTCTCTAGATTGACTGAACAAACCAAGATACCTCATATATTCATCCAATAGTAAGACATCAACAACAAGGAAGTTAACCTATCCTAACATGCTTTTTGTCTTAAGACCTTTTAACTAATCTTACTCCAGTGCCTGTATGTTGTTTTTAGGTCAATCCTTCATTAACCAGTGACATCACTTTATGTCATCCACTTCTACTGAGTCAGAGTGTGATGAAAACCCAGGAAGTGATGTCACAGTATGACATCCCTTTTTTAAATGAGGATCTTGTCAATGAGTGACACTTCATGGTTCAACGTGAGAACACAGTGGTAGTTGATTATATGACATAAATAACCCAAGAGACTAAAACCTCTGGATTTACCTACAGGTTTAACCTCATGGTAAACATGTGCTGCATAACATCAACAATAAAACAAAGAAGTGATAGAATAAGGAGAGCTTATTATGATCGCTGAGCTTATAAACTGTGTGTGTGTGTGTGTGTGTGTGTGTGTGTGTGTGTGTGTGCGTGCGTGCGTGCGTGCGTGCGTGCGTGTGTGCGCATGCGTAGAGAAGCTGTTGACTAACTGTACCTTTGGCCCACACACTGGTGTGTGTTTTATGGAGTGTTGTATAACAGAGTAATTTGTTATCTGAATTGGTCTTTGACATGCACATACTCAGGGACAATAACGAGCACCTGTCCCTTTTATCCCTTTTAACCAGCCCAACACCAGGGAAAATGTCTACTGTCACTTCACTGTGTACTGACATTATCTAGCAGTCCGACCATAAATTGAGGAACTTAATGTGAGAAATATTCAGCCACTCTTGGAGGACAATGGAGATTGGAAGCTCAGTAGAGAAATGTTTTCTGGTTTAGTTTGTCATTGAGAGATGAGAAGTGAGAGTTAGATTTTAAAAAATGACTCCATTGTCCTTCAATGGTTGAATATTTTGTCCAATGTCCAGTCATTCCAGTTTGATCAATGGCCAAGGAAGGCCAGAGAGATTCTGAGAGGAAGTTAATGGTTTTATCAAGAAGAGCAACTCACTGGCCACCATATTGTCTGTCTGTCTGTGGGTATGTTAACCCTCTACCAATTACTGATGATGACAATGATTAACACATGTAGAGAGGTAAATGACTGTGTGGGAGTCTTTCCCTTTACAAAGCTACACAAGCCGCCAGGACTCATTAGAACAGAGTGAACAAGACAAAGCACTACATCAGTCTGGAGGAAAAATAAAATCATCAATGTTCATTTATAGTTGAATTAACAAATTGAGAAAACACATCATTTTAAATTGACTGAATTTTTGCCAACGTTTTCTCAAGTTGGAGCTAAGTTTGGGCCACCATTTATTTTTGTTTGTTCAGGTAACACTTAGCCCCAAAAGTTGAGTAAACAAAAAAAAGGCTGCGGAACCAGTTACTTAATAATAATCAGTTGAAACAAATTATTTGTGTTGGTTTTTTATTTGTATTTTTTTTACAGTGTGGGTTGTCAATGTAGTTAATAACATAAACTGTTTGGGCCTAAAACAGAACAATTAGAAGAAGGGATAAGGGGCATTAGAGTGTGACAGTCACTCAAACATTTACTATAGGCTAGGCCTAGATCATTTATAGTCATTGTTTACACTGTGTTCATCAATAGATCAAACAGTCAATAAGATGTTCATTTTGCTAAACTGGTAGGCTCTCCATTATTTATACGAGATTGGACATAGGCTATATGGATGCCCACTTTGGTTCATGAGGTTGTGAGATTGAAAAATAATATCACTTGTAGAGTAGCGGTGGTGGTCTCTCGAATAGCTGCAACATGAGACCGCCATGTTCTGTATCTAATGTAATAACAAAGACACACACTCAGCCATAACCCAATCTACAGGTCATTGTCGCCTCCCTTAAAGCAGCTCCTGACGTCGAGGTCAAGGACAGACATATGGACATCAGAAGGAGTGACTTGAGCAGGGGCGGCACGCGGCAGTAAATGATGTCACCCCGTGTAAGAAGCGCTGCAGCCTCCCTTGTTTCTCTATTGTCAGAGCGAAGCAGAGAGAGATAGAGAGGACAGCACCGGGGCTGTGCGGGTAAGCACCGATAGCGGACCAACTAGTGTCAAAAATAGAATCGAGGGAAGAGAGAGGTCCTGTGCGGGGTGGCGGGAAAGAAGCGGTGAGTTTATCTAACAACAACCATTATGTATTTTTAATGCGCTCGACTGGATCTTCCGTTACACTTTGTAATGTAAACTTCTATTTCTAAAACCCAACAAGACAAGTCTAGACTATAGCCTATATTACAAAACTATTTATTTCAAAAGTAGGCTTAATAAATATTAAGTAGACTTGGCTTCTGGGGCATATTGAGGGTCTTAATTTACTTCCCAGTCAAGACCATAGAAATATAATCTCATTCTAGTTATGTGGTCAATATGTTATGACCCGGAGTCAGTCTCAGGCAACCAGTTCGTTATCATTTAAACAATGAATTCGCACGCACGCCTGTGCTGAGTTTAGCCTTTGGGTTAGCCCCTTAAATACTTTATTGCAGGTGTCAAAGTTTGTCTTTCCCCAGACTCTTGAGGACGGTTAAATATCTTACCGTTATATGTCTTTGCGATCTCACCTGTACGGTTGTACCTGTCTGTCTGTCTCCTACATGCCATAGCACCCAGACATGGGCAAGAAGGATGAGATAGCCGTGGCCAAAGCCAAGATTGAGCAAAACGGAGACATTGGGTAAATATTTAGGTGCTATGCTGAGAATGTTGTCTTTGGGTATTTGTATTTTGTCAACTATTGTTTCTACAGTCAGTATAATATTGGTTTGTGTTATTATTCCTTCATACTGTAATCGGAATTACAGTCTAGTCCCTGAGTTAAATAACTCAATAACTGAATAACTTCATCTGCCCTTAATAAAATTGAAAGATTATTATATAAAAATGATTTATAAAATGATGTTGTACATATTCTGTATTTTCTAGTGAGGATAAAGGTGAAGGGAAGAAGAAGGAAAAGGAGAAAGAGCCAAAGATGCCGATGATTGGCGCCATAGCTCTGGTGAGTAGCCTAGACAAACTGTCACATACCTCTCCAGCTTTACACATTGTAGAGTATTTATTATCAGGGCCCAGAGGTAGTCTTTGTGTGTGTGTGTGTGTGTCTGTGTGTGTGTGTGTGTATGTGTGGTTGGGTGGGGGGTTATGTGAAGGTGTGTGTGTGTGTGACTGTGTGCCTGCGTGTGAACGTGTGCAGCAACGTGCGTGCATGCTTGTAAAGTTGGAACCCAGATCAGACATGAGTGTGGAAATAGGGGGGGTTGGGGAGTGGTCTGTTTCCTCTGGTCCCCTGCTGGGCCAGTAGAATAGCTGAAGGTTGAATTTCCTCTGGTTAGGAGCCTATAGTACTGGAGCTCTACATACACAATGACCCAGAGCAGTGGTGGTCAGTGCCGTTTAAGATGAAGTGCCGTTTTTTTAAATGAGCATGGCCTTATTTCTATTACAGCATATTGGATGACTCATTCATATTCCATTCACTCAGTTCAATGTAACAGCAATAGGTTTAGGCTACTACATGATACTCTAATTTTCCCTCGTAGGTGCACACAGGTCGAGAGACAAATTTGAGTTCACAGACAGTGACACATGGACAGACAGTGACATTCAATACCGCCTTGCACACTCTTGCCTGCATCTAGCTGATATAGGGTGTAATCATTAGTCCAACAATTACAAACAGTAGTTTGTATTGGACAAACTCAGGTATGTTTATCCCCGTTTTGTTCCGTTTGCTTCCGTTTAAGAAATGTTTTTCAACAGAATTGGCGGAATGAATACACCCTTGATCACGCGTAAACACAGTTCACTTTCATAGCAGCCACGTTGTATTCCTTGTCGCATCTATGCGCTCTCCTCCTCTCACCTCTTCCCTTCGCTTGTGGACTTAAATGCACAACACATCAGTTGTATGTGACCAGGCGAAAAAACCTTTCCAATCCAAACCGCTACACACAGCCTACATCATTGTCACCGTATTAGCTAATGTAACGTCATAGTCAGCATAGCTTTTAGAACTAACGCGTTAGTAAACCCGCAACAATCATGCAGTAACGTTACAGTGTACAGTCAGTAAGCAGTTACACCGGCGGGCCCTGGTGGCAATAAATTAGTAATACCAAAAGCTTACCTTGACTTGGAAGAGTTCCAGTGTTGTGTTGGAAAGTCATAGCCAGCTAGCTAACATAGCATCCCTCTATTTGAGCAGGGTGTTTCAGTAGGCTAAACCAGCTAGCTGCATTTGCTAGCCAAGTAAGTGAAACTGAAAGTGAAAAAAAGGACTCTCTCTATATTTCTCTCTTGCTTCTCCTTAATTTTGGAAGAAATTAATTTGTTCAAAACTGTTCAACTATTGTCTTTCTCTCTCTTTGAGACAACTACTCACCACATTTTATGCACTGCAGTGCCAGCTAGCTGTAGCTTATGCTTTCAGTACTAGATTAATTCTCTGATCCTTTGATTGGGTGGACAACATTTCAGTTCATGCTGAAAGAGCTCTGATAGGCTGGAGGACGTCCTCCGGAAGTTGTCATAATTACTGTGTAAGTCTATGGAAGGGGCTGAGAACCATGAGCCTCCTAGGTTTTGTATTGAAGTCAATGTACCCAGAGGAGGACGGAAGCTAGCTGTCCTCCGGCTACAACATGGTGCTACCCTACAGAGTGCTGTTGAGGCTACTGTAGCCCTTCTTTGCAAAATAGTGTGTTTTAATCAATTATTTGGTGACGTGATTATATTTAGTATATTTCTATCTAAAAAGGATAACTTTTTAAATTTTTTACAATTTCTATTTTTATGAAATTCACTGAGGAGGATGGTCCTATCCTTCTGAGGAGCCTCCACTGACCCAGAGTATTTATTACCTTCATATGTTCTCTTTCTCTCTCTGCTCATCTGTCCATCTTTATCCCTTTTCCTCTCCACTCATCTTTCCCCCTCTTTAATTCTTACTCCCTTTCTCTCTCTCCTTCCCAATCTCTCACTTTCCTCATATCCCCACCCTGCCTCTCACTCTCGCTCCTCCTCCCCCATCCCTCTATAGTTCAGGTTTGCTGATGGTTGGGACAGGTTGATGATGGTGCTGGGGACCATCATGGCCATTGTCAATGGAACGGTCCTTCCTCTCATGTATATCGTCTTTGGGGACATGACTGACAGCTTCATAAGAGACTCCATACAGACACAGAATAACTTCACCAGTGAGTCAGTCCCTACACACACACACACACACACACAAGCATGCACGCATACAAACACACACACACACTCTTAAAGGGCAACTCCACCACTTTTCAACCTCATTTTCTCCAACACAATACCAGTGTCTACACGTGAAAACGACATTTTGTAGAAAAAATATAAAGTTAAATAGTTATACCTGATAACATCATCAAAAGTCAAAACATTTTTAAAACAGTGATTTTCAAACACTATGAGATTCGTGGTGACATGGGGATCAAGAAAATTACCTTCCCTCTGGATAGAAACTCGTTGCAGGTTTTGAAAATCACTGTGATGTCACAGAGAAGCTTTTCTTAGGACCTTTCTTCTTATCTTTTAACCACAGATCATAGAAACGTTCTGTTTTCACATATATAGACACTGGTTTGGTGCTGGAGATAATGAATATGAGGTTGAAAAGTGGCGGAATTGCCCTTTAACTGTCTAACTGTCACATCTTTTCCTGCTCTAGACATCACTTTCCCTGTTTTCAACACCACTCTGGGAGAGGAGATGACTGGGTGAGTATAAGATGATATTTCATTTTACCAAGAAAGGAGTAGCTCCTGATCTTTGACCGGATTCATTTCTGAGGATCCGTATCGGTGAGTCCGCAAATTCTCACAGTATATCGCGGGAACTTGGACTCAGGGCGGCAGGTAGCGTAGTGGGTAAGAGCGTTGTGCCAGTAACCGAAAGGTCGCTGGTTCTAATCCCCGAGCCTCCTAGGTGAAAAATCTGTCGATGTGCCCTTAAGCAAGGCACTTAACCCTAATTGCTCCTGTAAGTCGCTCTGGATAAGAGCGTCTGCTAAATGACTAAAATGTAAATGTAAATGTTAATCTATTTTCAGAACGTAGACAGAGTGAACTGCATAGTTAAAGGGAAATTCCACCACTTTTCAACCTCATATTCATTATCTCCAGCACCATACCAGGGTCTACAAATGTGGAAACGGTGTTTCTATGTCCTGTGGTTAAAAATACAAGATGAAAGGTCTTTAAAAATGATGATGTCATTAAAAGTAAAGACATTTTCAAAATTGTGATTTTCAAACTATGAGATTCGCGGTGACACTGGGTGCTGGAAAATGCACTCCCCCTGGCTTGAAACTCGTTGCAGGTTTTGAAAACTTTTAATTCTACTCAATGATGTCATAGGGTAGGACTTTTTAGGACCTTCTTTTATTTTTAACCACAGAACGTTGAAACACGCCGATTTTACATATTTTAGATATGTGAACGGATACAGAGCCTCAGAATTTAAAGATCCGGTCCAGGATAAGGAGCTACTTAACTATAAAATAAATGTTAATGCCAAATGGCATATTCAGGAGATCACCTTTACCTCTCTGACTTTGTGTCTCTGTACCCTTGCTATTTACCCCATAATGGATGGTATTTTGTATAGATATACGTATAGATTCACCTGCGTAATGTAAACACACATACAGTATGTGCACTGACAGGTAATGCCCTGTGTCACCGTTATGTTTACAATGTCATTATTCGCTAAACTGTGCCCCTATGTCCCAGTTATCTACAAACCATCATTAAGGTTGTGTGTGTCCAGATGTGTGTGTATTGACCAGCTGTATGTCTGTGTGTTTCAGCCATGCTATCTACTACTCTATAATAGGTGCGGTGGTGTTGGTAGCAGCCTACATGCAGGTGGCCTTCTGGACACTGGCAGCAGGCAGGCAGGTCAAGCGCCTCAGGAAGCTCTTCTTCCACTGCATCATGCAGCAGGAGATCGGCTGGTTCGACGTCAACGAGACGGGAGAACTCAACACACGCCTAACAGAGTGAGTAAACTACCTATAGGAATGGATTGGCTTTTATAGGGTGAGGGTGTTTTTTTTTTACATTGATACCGTCTGGATGTAGCTTTGGGGTTTAAACAGCCCTGTTCAATCAAATATGGTGCGTGTGCACATGTGGGTGTGTATATGTGTATGTGTGTGTATGTGTGTGTGTGTGTACAGTGGGGGAAAAAAGTATTTAGTCAGCCACCAATTGTGCAAGTTCTCCCACTTAAAAAGATGAGAGAGGCCTGTAATTTTCATCATAGGTACACGTCAACTATGACAGACAAATTGAGATTTTTTTTCTCCAGAAAATCACATTGTAGGATTTTTAATGAATTTATTTGCAAATTATGGTGGAAAATAAGTATTTGGTCACCTACAAACAAGCAAGATTTCTGGCTCTCACAGACCTGTAACTTCTTCTTTAAGAGGCTCCTCTGTCCTCCACTCGTTACCTGTATTAATGGCACCTGTTTGAACTTGTTATCAGTATAAAAGACACCTGTCCACAACCTCAAACAGTCACACTCCAAACTCCACTATGGCCAAGACCAAAGAGCTGTCAAAGGACACCAGAAACAAAATTGTAGACCTGCACCAGGCTGGGAAGACTGAATCTGCAATAGGTAAGTAGCTTGGTTTGAAGAAATCAACTGTGGGAGCAATTATTAGGAAATGGAAGACATACAAGACCACTGATAATCTCCCTCAATCTGGGGCTCCACGCAAGATCTCACCCCGTGGGGTCAAAATGATCACAAGAACGGTGAGCAAAAATCCCAGAACCACACGGGGGGACCTAGTGAATGACCTGCAGAGAGCTGGGACCAAAGTAACAAAGCCTACCATCAGTAACACACTACGCCGCCAGGGACTCAAATCCTGCATTGCCAGACGTGTCCCCCTGCTTAAGCCAGTACATGTCCAGGCCCGTCTGAAGTTTGCTAGAGTGCATTTGGATGATCCAGAAGAGGATTGGGAGAATGTCATATGGTCAGATGAAACCAAAATAGAACTTTTTGGTAAAAACTCAACTCGTCGTGTTTGGAATTTTTAAATTTGCAAATAAATTCATAAAAAATCCTACAATGTGATTTTCTGGATTTTTTTCTCTCATTTTGTCTGTCATAGTTGACGTGTACCTATGATGAAAATTACAGGCCTCTCTCATCTTTTTAAGTGGGAGAACTTGCACAATTGGTGGCTGACTAAATACTTTTTTCCCCCACTGTATGTAGGTGTGTGTGTGTGTGTGTGTGTGTATGTGTGTTTTATTATGTGTTTCCTCCCCTCCACAGTGACATCTATAAGATCAACGAGGGGATAGGGGACAAGGTGGGCATGTTGATCCAGTCCTTCACCACCTTCATCGCTGCCTTCATCATCGGCTTCAGCCAAGGATGGAAGCTCACCCTGGTCATCCTGGCTGTCAGCCCTGTGCTGGGCTTCTCTGCTTTTATATTCAGCAAGGTGGGCTTCACACACACACACACACGCACAGACACAAACACACGCACGCACACACACGTACATGGCCATGCACACACACACACACACCCGTGCATGCGTGAGCGTGCACACACACTCACACACACACACACACAAACAAACACACACAGACACAAACACACACAAACACCTCTCTTGACTCCCTTTCTCCTCTTTCTCCGTTGTGTGTCTCTAGGTACTGACATCCTTCACGTGCCTGGAGCAGGGTGCTTATGCTAAAGCTGGAGCCGTGGCTGAGGAGGTGATCTCTTCTGTCAGAACAGTCTTCGCCTTCGGTGGACAACAGAAGGAGATAACCAGGTGTGTGTGAGAGAGAGAGGGGGGTAGAATGGAGACTTTTTGCTAACGTTAATGGAGCGGTAACTAAGGCAACGGACAGGTCACCAGGATAATGTTCCTAAAGGACTTGTTGCTGCTGTGAAGACGTTTAGCCTGAGCAGTCAGTAGTTGTTATTGTTCTGTACATGGATAGACCAGTCCACACCACTCTGTGTAAAACCATCAGTGCAGATGACAATTGGATTAGTGTGGTTTGTTTTCATATGTATACCATCTCTCTGTCTCTGTGTATCTCTCTCTCATTATTTCTGTCTCTCTGAGTCTCTCTCTCATTCTCTCTGTCTCTCTGAGTCTCTCTCATTCTCTCTGTGTATCTCTCTCTCATTCTCTGTCTCTCTGAGTCTCTCTCTCATTCTCTCTGTTTCTCTGAGTCTCTCTCTCTCATTCTCTCTGTCTCCCTGAGTGTCTCTCTCTCTCTCTCTCTCTCTCTCTCTCTCTCTCTCTCTCATTCTCGCTGTCTCTGTGTATCTCTCTCTCATTTTCTGTCTCTCTCTCTCATTCTCTCTGTGTTTTTCTCTCTCTTTCAATTCCTATGTGTGTGTGTGTGTGTGGTGTTTTGTACCACAGGTACCAGAAGAACCTGGAGGATGCTATGAACATGGGGATCCGTAAAGCCATCTCTGCTAACATAGCTATGGGCTTCACCTTCCTGATGATCTACCTGTCCTACGCTCTGTCCTTCTGGTATGGCAGCACACTCATCATATCTGGAGAATACACCATTGGAACTGTCCTCACCGTGAGTACACACACACACATGCGCTCACACACGCACACACGCACACACATACACACACACAGTCTTGCATAACTAACCTAGTGGGGACACACAATTCAGTCCCATTCAAAATCCTATTTTCTCTAACCTCTAACCCTAAACCTAACCCTAATCCTAAACTTAACCCCAAAACCTAACCCTAATCCTAAACCTAATCCTAACCTTAACCCCAAAACCTAACCTTAACCCTAACCCTAAACCTAACCCTAGCTCCTAACCCTAAAATTAACCCTAGCTCCTAACCCTAAACCTAATTCTAACCCTAACACTAATGCTATCCTTAACCCTAAACCCCACTAGAAATAGCATTTGACCTTGTGGGGACTAACAAAATGTCCCCAGTTGGACAAATTTGTCTTAGTGTACTATAGTTAAACACGTCCACACACACACACACACACACACGCACACACACACTTACTGATGTTAATTTGTGTCCTGTAGGTGTTCTTCACAGTGTTGACCGGGGCGTTTGCCATTGGACAGACTTCTCCTAATGTCCAGGCCTTCGCCAGCGCCCGGGGGGCGGCACACAAAGTCTACAACATCATCGACAACGTGAGACACACACCCTCTCCTCACACAGACAGACACACACACACACCCACACAGTCTGGGCTGATCAGGGTCAACACAGAGCAAAGCATCACTGTGGTTATAGCAGAATGGACTGTGCTTAGTTCACTGTGCGTTTGTTAATGGTTCATGATTGTCAGACAGACAGACCTGCTCTTACCATGCTTACACACAGTACATACACGCTGAGGAATGTGGTTGAATATGAATACCCTGACCATCAAAATGTTGTGTTGTAATACTAACTTTTTACTATCAACAAAAATCAAAGTTACATTATTTTAACTCTCCCCCCAATCTCTCTCACACACACACACACACACACACACACACACAAACACACACCAAAGACAAAAACAAGGGGAAACTGTGGAAGGGTGAGGTTCCCAGGGGTATCTGAAAGAGAGAGAGAGACACACACACACACACCTTGGAACAGACAGGCACACACACATGCTCTGTAACCCGAAAACTAGTGTAAATAAACAGGGCTAAGCTAACACACGTAGATAAACCTGCCCTCTGGCTAACACTCTTCCTCCTATTGTCCCTCTGAGAAAGAGGGGGGAGAGAGAGGCAGGGGACTCATAGAGACAGCGGGGTCTGATGGAAAGTGAGAGGGTGCAGGGAGGGGGCTAAAATAGAGGGGTGTAGAGAGCAAGAGGCTAAAGCACAATTCACAGTCCTCAACCACCACACTCCCACCAGAAACAATCATTTCTGATTCGGTCCACCATTTTAGCTCGGGTCTGCTCTGAATGGGACGCGAATTCAAGCTAGAATTCCTGTCTACTTATATAATGTTTATGGTGTGGACGGGGAAACGGTTTGGACTCTGTAGAGTGCTTAACACAGTAGAATCAGACCATCTTCCCCCACTGAGCAGTCAGAAATACAGGAAGTCTTCAAAAGGGGATATTTATGCTGCTGTATAAACCAGACCTCTCAGTGTCTGTGTGTGTTGATGCTTCTGTATAAACCAGGATACTCTTCTCACGCACCATATTGGTTGAAAAACTGTTACCGACAATATAATAGGCCTGTAGTATTTTATGGTATCATTTATGTGTACAGTAATAGTATTAGTTGGTAGCCTGCTTTGAATGATCATACGTACAGTTGAGGTCGGAAGTTTACATACACCTTAGCCAAATACATTTAAACTCAGTTTTTCACAATTGCTGACATTTAATCCTAGTAAAGATTCCCTGTTTTAGGTCAGTTAGGATCACCACTTTATTTTAAGAATGTGAAATGTCAGAATAATAGTAGAGAGAATGATTTATTTCATATTTTATTTATTTCATCACATTCCCAGTGGGTCAGAAGTTTACATACACTCAATTAGTATTTGGTAGCATTGCCTTTAAATTGTTTAACTTGGGTCAAACGTTTTGGGTAGCCTTCCACAAGCTTCCCACAATAAGTTGGGTGAATTTTGGCCCATTCCTCCTGACAGAGCTGGTGTAACTGAGTCAGGTTTGTAGGCCTCCTTGCTCGCACACGCTTTTTCAGTTCTGCCCACAAATATTCTATAGGATTGAGCTCAGGGCTTTGTGATGGCCACTCCAATACCTTGACTTTGTTGTCCTTAAGCCATTTTGCCACAACTTTGGAAGTATGTTTGGGGTCATTTTCCATTTGGAAGACCCATTTGCGACCAAGCTTTAACTTCCTGACTGATGTCATGAGATGTCGCTTCAATATATCCACATAATTTTCCTTCTTCATGATGCCATCTATTTTGTGAAGTGCACCATCCCTCCTGCACAAAGCACCCCCACATGATGCTGTCACCCCCGTGCTTTATGGTTGGGATGGTGTTCTTCGGCTTGCAAGGTACCCCCTTTTTCCTCCAAACATAACGATGGTCATTATGGCCAAACAGTTCTATTTTTGTTTCATCAGACCAGAGGACATTTCTCCAAAGAGTACGATCTTTGTCCCCATGTACAGTTGCAAACCGTAGTCTGGCTTTTTTATGGCGGCTTTGGAGCAGTGGCTTCTTCCCTGTTAAGCGGCCTTTCAGGTTATGTCGATATAGGACTCATTTTACTGTGGATATAGATACTTTTGTACCTGTTTCCACCAGCATCTTCACAAGGTCCTTTGCTGTTGTTCTGGGATTGATTTGCACTTTTCGCACCAAAGTACGTTCAGCTCTAGGAGACAGAACGTGTCTCCTTCCTGAGCGGTATGACGGCTGCGTGGTCCCATGGTGTTTATACTTGCATACTATAGTTTGTACAGATTAACGTGGTACCTTCAGGCATTTGGAAATTGCTCCCAAGGATGAACCAGACTTGTGGAGGTCTACAATTATTTTTCTGAGGTCTTGGCTGATTTCTTTTGATTTTCCCATGATGTCAAGCAAATAGGCACTGCGTTTGAAGGTAGGCCTTGAAATAAATCCACAGGTACACCTCCAATTGACTCAAATGATGTCAATTAGCCTATCAGAAGCTTCTAAAGCCATGACATCATTTTCTGGAATTTTACCAGCTGTTTAAAGGCACAGTCAACTTAGTGTATGTAAACTTCTGACCCACTGGAATTGTGATACAGTGAATTATAAGTGAAATAATGTGTCTGTAAACAATTGTTGGAAAAATTACTTGTGTCATACACAAAGTAGATGTCTTAACCGACTTGCCAAAACTATAGTTTGTTAACAAGAAATTTGTGGAGTGGTTGAAAAACAAGTTATAATGACTCCAACCTAAGTGTATGTAAACTTCCGACTTCAACTGTATATGTTTATGTTCTAAGCCTCACTGCTGTTGTTGTCGGTCTGTTCAGAAACCCCACATCAACAGCTACTCAGACCACGGCCACAAGCCTGATGTCATCAAAGGAAACATAGAGTTTAACAACATCCATTTCACCTACCCCTCACGACCCGACGTCAAAGTATGTGCTACCTTCTTTTTGTGGGTGCGTGTGTGTGTGTGTGTTGATGTAGATGTCAAGTAGATGTTTGTAGATGTTGAATGGGGTGTTTCTGTGTGTCTCTCTCTGTAGGTGTTGAATGGAATGTCTCTAACGGTGCGTAGTGGCCAGACCATAGCCCTGGTAGGCAGTAGCGGCTGTGGGAAAAGCACCACCGTTCAGCTGCTGCAGAGGTTCTATGATCCACAAGAGGGATCAGTGAGTATCATGGAAAACACACACACACACACACACACACAGTATTGGTTCTGTAACTATGCCCTCTGTGTTCTGTAGGTGTATGTAGACGGTCATGACGTGCGCTCCCTGAACGTGCGCTTCCTGAGAGAGATGATTGGCGTTGTCAGTCAGGAGCCCATCCTGTTTGCTACCACCATCGCTGAGAACATTCGCTACGGGCGACCTGACATCACTCATCAGGAGATAGAACAGGCTGCCCGGGAGGCCAACGCCTACGACTTCATCATGACACTACCTGACGTACGTTACTGTATGTGTGTGTGTGTGTGTGTCTGTGTGTGTGTGTGTTTGTGTGTGTCTATGTCTGTGTGTGTCTGTGTGTGTGTGTGTGTTTGTTTGTGTGTGTGTAGTGGCAGTACTATAACTCATGCTAGATAATGATTGATTACAGTATATTGATAATATTGTTTCTGTTGAGCAGAAATTTGAGACTCTGGTTGGAGACAGAGGGACCCAGATGAGTGGAGGACAGAAACAGAGGATCGCTATCGCACGTGCTCTCGTACGTAACCCCAAGATCCTCTTGTTGGATGAGGCTACCTCAGCCCTTGACGCCGAAAGTGAGACCATCGTACAGGCTGCTTTGGACAAGGTAGAGGGCACACACACACACAGACACACACACACATACACACACACACACACACATACAAGCACATACACGCACAGACACACACACGCACATACACGCACACATATATACACACACATACACACACACACACACACACATGCACCCTTTGCACCAGTTTATCAACATCTACTAAACATTGCTATGCCCCCCCCCTTCTCTCCCCATATCTCCTCCCTCCCTCCCTCCCTCCCACTCCCTCCTTCCCTCCCTCCCTCCTCCCACCAGGTGAGACAGGGTCGTACTACCATCATTGTGGCCCATCGTCTGTCTACTATCCGTAATGCTGATGTCATCGCCGGCTTCCAGAAGGGAGAGATTGTAGAGCTGGGAACACACAGCCAACTGATGGAAAAAGAAGGAGTCTACCACACACTGGTCACCATGCAGGTAACACACACAAACGCTCCTCACACATCTTGCATCTACGTCACCATTTAGGAAACAACGTTATCGAAACAGCCACATAACGAACAAATACACACACATTTTCCTCTATAGTATATTCTGTTGTGTTCGTCCAGACGTTTAAGAGTTCTGAGGAGGGCGAAGAGGCGGTGGAGGAGCAGGTTCTGGAGGAGAAGGGTGCGTCAGTGACGCCGTTCTCAGAGACCACCCTCATCAGGAGGAAGTCTACCAAGGGATCATCCTTCATCGGCTCAGAGAAAGGAGACAAGGACAAGACTGAGAAGGAGGAAGAGGTAAGGCCATGGAGCTAGAGGTGGTAGAATGGATATTCCCATTTAAATCTAGGATCAGTAGTGGATACACTGTGGAACATAATTGGTGTACCATTTGGAATGTTTCTGATGATCTCTCTCTCTCTCTCTTCTCTCTCTCCTTCTTTTATCTCGCTCTCTCTCTCTCTTTTTCTCTCTCTTTTTCTCTCTCTCTCTCTCTCTCTCTCTCTCTCTCTCTCTCTCTCTCTCTCTCTCTCTCTCTCTCTCTCTCTCTTCCCCCCCCCCTCTCTCTCTCTCTATCCCCAGGATGAGGAGGTTCCTCCTGTGTCGTTTCTGAAGGTGTTGAAGCTGAACCTTCCTGAGTGGCCCTATATGGTGGTTGGTGTGATCTGTGCCACTATCAACGGAGGCATGCAGCCTCTCTTCGCTGTCATCTTCTCTAAAATCATCGCTGTATGTTAAATATCAGTTAATACCAGTTATCATCATTAAATGTTTACTCATTTATTTAAGTTTATTCATCTTATCCCAAGTCATTGCTGTAAGTTGAATTAGTCATATTCCATCAAATAGCATCACCTCAGATGATCATGTTTGTGTTGTTGTCATGTTTCAGGTGTTTGCAGAGCAAGACCAAGAACTGGTTAGACAACGCTCCTCCTTCTACTCTATCATGTTCGCCGCCACTGGAGTCGTCTCCTTCATAACCATGTTCCTACAGGTAAGCACACACCTCACCTAATGCTAAATAATAGGATGAATGATCGACAGACGGACTTCTCACTTTCTGACCAAATTACCACAGAATGTGGGAGGGATTAGGTTTGTATCTATCCTACAGCAGTTCAGTGGCCCGCCTTGTATTTCTACAGCATCTTGAAGTTTTACTTACTATGACTGTGATATATGGTTGTCTTCTCTCCAGGGATTCTGTTTTGGGAAGGCTGGTGAGATTCTGACCATGAAGCTGAGACTGATGGCCTTTAAATCCATGATGAGACAGGTAAGACAGTTTATTTAGGCTTATAGAGTGTTTAATAAAGGTAAGGCTGTTTATTAAGCCCCATAGTGTTTTAATAAAGATAAGACTGTTTATTAAGCCTTATAGTGTTTTAATAAATGTAAGGCTGTTTATTAAGCCTTATAGTGTTTTAATAAAGGTAAGGCTGTTTATTAAGCCTTATAGTGTTTTAATAAAGGTAAGGCTGTTTATTAAGCCTTATAGTGTTTTAAGAAAGGTAAGGCTGTTTATTAAGCCCTATAGTGTTTAATAAAGGTAAGGCTGTTTATTAAGCCTTATAGTGTTTAATAAAGGTAAGGCTGTTTATTAAGCCTTATAGTGTTTAATAAAGGTAAGGCTGTTTATTAAGCCTTATAGTGTTTAATAAAGGTAAGGCTGTTTATTAAGTCTTCTAGAGTGTTTAATAAAGGTAAGGCTGTTTATTAAGCCTTATAGTGTTTAATAAAGGTAAGGCTGTTTATTAAGCCTTATAGTGTTTAACAAAGGTAAGGCTGTTTATTTAGGCTTAAATCGTTTTTATAGGTTATAGGGCTTATGGAGTGTTTATAAAGGCTCATAGAGGTTATAGAGACAATGTTAACATGTAACTCTCTCCGTTCTCCTGTAGGAGTTGGGCTGGTATGACAGTCACAAGAACAGTGTTGGAGCTCTCACCACTAGACTGGCTACAGACGCAGCACAAGTACAGGGGGTAAGTAGTAAGCACACACATGAACACACAACACACACACACACACACACACACACACTAACCCTCCCTCCCTCCCTCCCTCCCTCCCTCTCCAGGCTACAGGAGTGCGTTTGGCCACTCTGGCCCAGAACGTGGCTAACCTGAGCACCAGTCTGATCATCTCGTTTGTGTACGGCTGGCAGCTGACTCTTCTCATCCTGTCTGTGGTACCTGTCATGGCTGTAGCTGGAGGCATAGAGATGAAGATGCTCTCCCCCCACCCACACACACACACACACCCACCCACACTGTCTTATGCACTCTCTTCATATCTCCCAAAGTTTGCCACAGTGAATATCTATACGTTCTTCTCTCGAGTCTAACCAGTGTGTGTGTGTGTGTCAGATTGCCACAGAGGCCATAGAGAACATCCGTACGGTGGCTTCTCTCACCAGAGAGCAGACATTTGAGTCTCTGTACCAGGAGAACCTCATAGTGCCTTACAAGTACGTGTGCTACAAAGTTGATAATTTCCATTATAAAAAAAGTTATATTCAGTGCTGTGTTTTTAATGTGTCAACAGTATCAGTCTTGTAAATGTACTATATAACTTTTGTTTATGTAATCACCCCTCTCTTTAATCTCTCTCCCTCTCTCTTTCCCTCTGTAGGAACTCTCAGAAGAAGGCCCATGTGTATGGCATCACATTCTCCTTCTCTCAGGCTATGATCTACTTTGCCTATGCCGGCTGCTACCGCTTCGGAGCCTGGCTCATAGAGGAAGGCATTATGACCTTCGAAAATGTCTTCCTGTGAGTACAGCAGCTACCTTACTTACATACTTCAGTCATGTGTCCATGTTCACAACTGTCCTTATAGCCTTTTGCTATGTGACTATAAGGCCATGTTGGAACGACTCAATTGCTTCCCTAATATGGGTGCTGGGTGGAGACAGGTACAGTAGTGTTCCGGATGTTGTGTACATGGTACAGTAGAGCTCAGGTACAGTAGAACACACCCCGGCCCAGCTCATCTAGACCTGACAGGAATATCAGGTATTACAGTGGTCAAAGGTGGTTGTGGTTAATCATTACCTCACTGGGAAGTGTGTTGGAGGTCAACGCTGATCTAGGGACTCATCATCGTAGCATCAATGGCCATATAGCCATGACATTGCTGACATGTGACCCATAGAAATGGACGTTATAGAGTAGATATCACGACTAACGGCTACACAACTAAAGGCTTAGATGACATTTTATTTGAAAAGGTGTACATAACACTGTCATAACAGCAACATAACATCTGTCATAAACAGATGTTACTATTGTCATTAAAGCTGCAATATATCACTTTTTGGATGACCCGACCAAATTCACATAGAAATGTATGTTATAGATCCGCCATTATCATTGAAAGCAAGTATAAGAAGCGGTAGGTCTGTTCTATTTGCACTATTTCTATGCTTTCATTTCTTAAGTTTCGTTTTTGCATTTTTTACTTTACTCGTTTCTTTACACCAGCGACAAACAGCTGAACATACCATATTTAGGGTTATTGAAAATATATTTCACAGTGGTTTAGATGGTACAATGATTCTCTTTTGCTTGTTTTGTCACATAAACAAAAATTAGGCAAACTATTAGGCGCGATTTCTACATATTGCACCTTTAAGTGTCATGTGGTTCGATTATGTCACTTTCAATGTCAAGTAGAAATTTCTCTAATTTAAATTGAACTTAAATTAGACTTTAGCGAGCTTGATACAATAGTTTCTGAGCTTGATACACAGTTTTAGCATTTGTGACGCAAAAGCAATGCAATTTTGCTCTTCATGTCCAAATCATAGCATCTTAAATTGATTGTGTAACTCGATGCAGTTATTTATCGCTTCTCATTACAGTGTTATCTCAAAGCTCTACATCGGCAATAGCAATAGTAGGCTAGGTGCTAAAATACTTTTCAGATTAGGACTATGAGAAAGATAGTCTGTAGAAAGGTGTTTTAAGGCCCGTTTTAAAGGCTCCAATTGATGTAGCGGCTCTCAGATGGTCAGGGAGAGCATTCCATAGGCGAGGGGCAATGGAGCAGAAGGCTCGGTCCCCCATAGTACAGAGATGTGTCTTGGGCACTTGAAGCAGTGGTGATTTGAACATGAAGCTCGTAAATATAACATTGGTAAAATTGACTTGCATTGTACTTGTGCCACAAATGCTAAAAAGTTAGCATCTGGAAACAGTGGCCAGGTAAACCAAACCAAAGCAGCCCATTGACTGCTTACAGGGTAAGGAAACCAATATGTAATGTTGTACTTTGGGTGAACTATCCCTTTAAGATACATGTTAGATGGATAGTAACCTGTTCTCTGTGTCTCTCTCTCTCCAGGGTGATCTCTGCAGGGTGAACTATCCCTTTAAGATACATGTTAAATGGATAGTAACCTGTTCTCTCTCTCTCTCTCTCCAGGGTGATCTCTGCAGGGTGAACTATCCCTTTAAGATACATGTTAAATGGATAGTAACCTGTTCTCTCTGTCTCTCTCTCTCCAGGGTGATCTCTGCAGGGTGAACTATCCCTTTAAGATACATGTTAGATGGATAGTAACCTGTTCTCTGTGTCTCTCTCTCTCCAGGGTGATCAGTGGTTCTCAATTCTTTCCTCAGGGACCCCCAGCTGTTCCAGAGCTAGCACAACTGATTCAACTTGTCAATTAAAACAATAATAACACCTATGGAATTTTAATTTTAACAATATAATATAACTAACCAGAATAAAAACCCTGTATGGTTCTACAAAGAACCTTTGAGACTGTGAAAGGTTCTTTATAGAACCATTCTCCATAAAGGTTCTATAAAGAACCATAAAAAAAGGGTTGTAACCAAAGCGGAACCCTTTTTTGGTGTATATAGAACCTTTCTTTAATGGTTCTTTATAGAACCTTAGGAAAGGGTTCTTTATAGCACCATACAGGTTCCATTTAGAACCTTATGAGCATGGTTCTTTATAGAACCTTAAAAAAAAGGTTCCAAATAGCACCAAAAAGGGTTACGCTATGGTTACAAGCCAAAGAACCCTTATTTGGCACTATATAGAACCATTTGTTTTTAGTGTGTAACATGTTCTCTCTGTCTCTCTCTCTCCAGGGTGATCTCTGCAGGGTGAACTATCCCTTTAAGATACATGTTAGATAGATAGTAACCTGTTGTCTCTGTCTCTCTCTAAAGGGTGATCTCTGCAGGGTGAACTATCCCTTTAAGATACATGTTAGATAGATAGTAACCTGTTGTCTCTGTCTCTCTCTAAAGGGTGATCTCTGCAGGGTGAACTATCCCTTTAAGATACATGTTAGATAGATAGTAACCTGTTGTCTCTCTCTCTCTGCAGGGTGATCTCTGCAGGGTGAACTATCCCTTTAAGATACATGTTAGATGGATAGTAACCTGTTCTCTGTGTCTCTCTCTCTCTCCAGGGTGATCTCTGCAGGGTGAACTATACCTTTAAGATACATGTTAGATAGATAGTAACCTGTTCTCTCCGTCTCTCTCTAAAGGGTGATCTCTGCAGGGTGAACTATCCCTTTAAGATACATGTTAGATAGATAGTAACCTGTTGTCTCTGTCTCTCTCTAAAGGGTGATCTCTGCAGGGTGAACTATCCCTTTAAGATACATGCTAGATAAATAGTAACCTGTTGTCTCTGTCTCTCTCTAAAGGGTGATCTCTACAGGGTGAACTATCCCTTTAAGATACATGTTAGATGGATAGTAACCTGTTGTCTCTGTCTCTCTCTAAAGGGTGATCTCTGCAGGGTGAACTATCCCTTTAAGATACATGTTAGATATATAGTAACCTGTTGTCTCTGTCTCTCTCTAAAGGGTGATCTCTGCAGGGTGAACTATCCCTTTAAGATACATGTTAGATAGATAGTAACCTGTTGTCTCTGTCTCTCTCTAAAGGGTGATCTCTGCAGGGTGAACTATCCCTTTAAGATACATGTTAGATAGATAGTAACCTGTTGTCTCTGTCTCTCTCTAAAGGGTGATCTCTGCAGGGTGAACTATCCCTTTAAGATACATGTTAGATGGATAGTAACCTGTTCTCTGTGTCTCTCTCTCTCCAGGGTGATCAGTGGTTCTCAATTCTTTCCTCAGGGACCCCCAGCTGTTCCAGAGCTAGCACAACTGATTCAACTTGTCAATTAAAACAATAATAACACCTATGGAATTTTAATTTTAACAATATAATATAACTAACCAGAATAAAAAACCCTGTATGGTTCTACAAAGAACCTTTGAGACTGTGAAAGGTTCTTTATAGAACCATTCTCCATAAAGGTTCTATAAAGAACCATAAAAAAGGGTTGTAACCATAGCGGAACCCTTTTTTGGTGCTATATAGAACCTTTCTTTAATGGTTCTTTATAGAACCTTAGGAAAGGGTTCTTTATAGCACCATACAGGTTCCATTTAGAACCTTATGAGCATGGTTCTTTATAGAACCTTAAAAAAAGGTTCCAAATAGCACCAAAAAGGGTTACGCTATGGTTACAAGCCAAAGAACCCTTATTTGGCACTATAGAACCATTTGTTTTTAGTGTGTAACATGTTCTCTCTGTCTCTCTCTCTCCAGGGTGATCTCTGCAGGGTGAACTATCCCTTTAAGATACATGTTAGATATATAGTAACCTGTTGTCTCTGTCTCTCTCTAAAGGGTGATCTCTGCAGGGTGAACTATCCCTTTAAGATACATGTTAGATAGATAGTAACCTGTTGTCTCTGTCTCTCTCTAAAGGGTGATCTCTGCAGGGTGAACTATCCCTTTAAGATACATGTTAGATAGATAGTAACCTGTTGTCTCTCTCTCTCTGCAGGGTGATCTCTGCAGGGTGAACTATCCCTTTAAGATACATGTTAGATGGATAGTAACCTGTTCTCTGTGTCTCTCTCTCTCCAGGGTGATCTCTGCAGGGTGAACTATACCTTTAAGATACATGTTAGATAGATAGTAACCTGTTGTCTCTGTCTCTCTCTAAAGGGTGATCTCTGCAGGGTGAACTATACCTTTAAGATACATGTTAGATAGATAGTAACCTGTTGTCTCTGTCTCTCTCTAAAGGGTGATCTCTGCAGGGTGAACTATCCCTTTAAGATACATGTTAGATAGATAGTAACCTGTTGTCTCTGTCTCTCTCTAAAGGGTGATCTCTGCAGGGTGAACTATCCCTTTAAGATACATGTTAGATGGATAGTAACCTGTTCTCTGTGTCTCTCTCTCTCCAGGGTGATCAGTGGTTCTCAATTCTTTCCTCAGGGACCCCCAGCTGTTCCAGAGCTAGCACAACTGATTCAACTTGTCAATTAAAACAATAATAACACCTATGGAATTTTAATTTTAACAATATAATATAACTAACCAGAATAAAAAACCCTGTATGGTTCTACAAAGAACCTTTGAGACTGTGAAAGGTTCTTTATAGAACCATTATCCATAAAGGTTCTATAAAGAACCATAAAAAAGGGGTTGTAACCATAGGGAACCCTTTTTGGTGCTATATAGAACCTTTCTTTAATGGTTCTTTATAGAACCTTAGGAAAGGGTTCTTTATAGCACCATACAGGTTCCATTTAGAACCTTATGAGCATGGTTCTTTATAGAACCTTAAAAAAAGGTTCCAAATAGCACCAAAAAGGGTTACGCTATGGTTACAAGCCAAAGAACCCTTATTTGGCACTATATAGAACCATTTGTTTTTAGTGTGTAACATGTTCTCTCTGTCTCTCTCTCTCCAGGGTGATCTCTGCAGGGTGAACTATCCCTTTAAGATACATGTTAGATAGATAGTAACCTGTTGTCTCTGTCTCTCTCTAAAGGGTGATCTCTGCAGGGTGAACTATCCCTTTAAGATACATGTTAGATAGATAGTAACCTGTTGTCTCTCTCTCTCTGCAGGGTGATCTCTGCAGGGTGAACTATCCCTTTAAGATACATGTTAGATGGATAGTAACCTGTTCTCTGTGTCTCTCTCTCTCCAGGGTGATCTCTGCAGGGTGAACTATACCTTTAAGATACATGTTAGATAGATAGTAACCTGTTCTCTCTGTCTCTCTCTAAAGGGTGATCTCTGCAGGGTGAACTATCCCTTTAAGATACATGTTAGATAGATAGTAACCTGTTGTCTCTGTCTCTCTCTAAAGGGTGATCTCTGCAGGGTGAACTATCCCTTTAAGATACATGCTAGATAAATAGTAACCTGTTGTCTCTGTCTCTCTCTAAAGGGTGATCTCTGCAGGGTGAACTATCCCTTTAAGATACATGTTAGATAGATAGTAACCTGTTGTCTCTGTCTCTCTCTAAAGGGTGATCTCTGCAGGGTGAACTATCCCTTTAAGATACATGTTAGATAGATAGTAACCTGTTGTCTCTGTCTCTCTCTAAAGGGTGATCTCTGCAGGGTGAACTATCCCTTTAAGATACATGTTAGATGGATAGTAACCTGTTCTCTGTGTCTCTCTCTCTCCAGGGTGATCAGTGGTTCTCAATTCTTTCCTCAGGGACCCCCAGCTGTTCCAGAGCTAGCACAACTGATTCAACTTGTCAATTAAAACAATAATAACACCTATGGAATTTTAATTTTAACAATATAATATAACTAACCAGAATAAAAAACCCTGTATGGTTCTACAAAGAACCTTTGAGACTGTGAAAGGTTCTTTATAGAACCATTCTCCATAAAGGTTCTATAAAGAACCATAAAAAAGGGTTGTAACCATAGCGGAACCCTTTTTTGGTGCTATATAGAACCTTTCTTTAATGGTTCTTTATAGAACCTTAGGAAAGGGTTCTTTATAGCACCATACAGGTTCCATTTAGAACCTTATGAGCATGGTTCTTTATAGAACCTTAAAAAAAGGTTCCAAATAGCACCAAAAAGGGTTACGCTATGGTTACAAGCCAAAGAACCCTTATTTGGCACTATATAGAACCATTTGTTTTTAGTGTGTAACATGTTCTCTCTGTCTCTCTCTCTCCAGGGTGATCTCTGCAGGGTGAACTATCCCTTTAAGATACATGTTAGATAGATAGTAACCTGTTGTCTCTGTCTCTCTCTAAAGGGTGATCTCTGCAGGGTGAACTATCCCTTTAAGATACATGTTAGATAGATAGTAACCTGTTGTCTCTGTCTCTCTCTAAAGGGTGATCTCTGCAGGGTGAACTATCCCTTTAAGATACATGTTAGATAGATAGTAACATGTTGTCTCTGTCTCTCTCTAAAGGGTGATCTCTACAGGGTGAACTATCCCTTTAAGATACATGTTAGATAGATAGTAACCTGTTGTCTCTGTCTCTCTCTAAAGGGTGATCTCTACAGGGTGAACTATCCCTTAAAGATACATGTTAGATAGATAGTAACCTGTTGTCTCTGTCTCTCTCTAAAGGGTGATCTCTGCAGGGTGAACTATCCCTTAAAGATACATGTTAGATAGATAGTAACCTGTTGTCTCTGTCTCTCTCTAAAGGGTGATCTCTACAGGGTGAACTATCCCTTTAAGATACATGTTAGATAGATAGTAACCTGTTGTCTCTGTCTCTCTCTAAAGGGTGATCTCTACAGGGTGAACTATCCCTTTAAGATACATGTTAGATAGATAGTAACCTGTTGTCTCTGTCTCTCTCTAAAGGGTGATCTCTGCAGGGTGAACTATCCCTTAAAGATACATGTTAGATATATAGTAACCTGTTGTCTCTGTCTCTCTCTAAAGGGTGATCTCTGCAGGGTGAACTATCCCTTTAAGATACATGTTAGATAAATAGTAACCTGTTGTCTCTGTCTCTCTCTAAAGGGTGATCTCTGCAGGGTGAACTATCCCTTTAAGATACATGTTAGATAGATAGTAACCTGTTGTCTCTGTCTCTCTCTAAAGGGTGATCTCTGCAGGGTGAACTATCCCTTTAAGATACATGTTAGATAGATAGTAACCTGTTGTCTCTGTCTCTCACTAAAGGGTGATCTCTGCAGGGTGAACTATCCCTTTAAGATACATGTTAGATAGATAGTAACCTGTTGTCTCTGTCTCTCTCTAAAGGGTGATCTCTGCAGTGCTGTACGGAGCCATGGCAGTAGGAGAGGCCAACTCCTTTACGCCTAACTACGCCAAGGCCAAGATATCAGCATCTCACCTTATGTTCCTCATCAACAGAGAACCTGCCATAGACAACTGCTCACAAGAGGGAGAAACACCGGTACACACACACGCGCATGCACGCACGCACGCACGCACGCACACACACACACACACACACACACACACACACACACAGTGGCTATCACAGTGGAGAGGTGTGGAGTGATTGTATAGTACATGCCATGGGTTTATTTCATGAACTGATGTTCTTTTGCCTCCCTCTCTTCCCTCCAGGACCACTTTGATGGTAACGTGCGTTTCGAGGGGGTGAGGTTCAACTACCCGTCCCGTCCAGACCTTGCTGTCCTGCAGGGGCTGGAGCTGAAGGTGCAGAAGGGACAGACTCTAGCCCTGGTGGGCAGCAGTGGCTGTGGGAAGAGTACCACCATACAATTACTGGAGCGGTTCTACGACCCACTACAGGGCACAGTGGTGAGTCCACACACACACACACACACACACACACGGTGTACACACACACACACAAACACACACACGGTACACACACATGTTATGTTCTTCTATCCTCGTGGGGACATATAATTAATTTCCATTCAAAATCCTATTTTCCCTAACTCCTAACCCTTACCCTTACCATAACCCAAACCCTAAACTTAACTCCTAACCCTAATTGTAACCCTAACCCTAAACCTAACCCCTAAGCTTAAAATAGCCGTTGTCCTCATGGGGACGTGGAAATGTCCCACAAGGGATATTTTTGTTTTACTATCCTTGTGGGGACTTTTGGGGATTTCAGGTCCCCACAAGGATAGAACCAACCCACACACACACATTCCCACAAACACCGCACATTCCCACAAACATAGACTCTTTCACACATGTATACACACATTGATTATTAAAGCTATATGTACTGTATGTTGAATGACCACTGTCACCAGTCAGACAGTGAGATATTTGCTGGAATTTTTATATGCAAAAATACATCCATGTGTCCTCCATGTGTCCTCCATGTGTCCTCCATGTGTCCTCCATGTGTCCTCCATGTGTCCTCCATGTGTCCTCCATGTGTCCTCCAGTGTCCTCCATGTGTCCCGTGTAGCTCAGTTGGTAGAGCATGGCGTTTGCAACGCCAGGGTTGTGGGTTCGATTCCCACGGGGGGCCAGTATGAAAATGTATGCACTCACTAACTGTAAGTCACTCTGGATAAGAGCGTCTGATAAATGACGTAAATGTAATGTGTCCTCTATGTGTTCGCCATCTGTCTCCATGTGTTCTCCTTGCGTCTCCATGTGTGTGACTGTGTAGATATTGTCCTACTGAAACAGGGTTCTATAATTACTGATTGACAGGCCAAGGATGTTGACACTGTTGCTTCATAACCCTCTACTATACTGGCTCTACTGTACTGAGACCTTGTGGGTTATGTTCCTGCTCAAAGTGCATGTTCGTGTGGAAGTTATTTGCACTTCTCAAGGTGTGTGTGTGTGTGTGTGTGTGTGTGTGTGATTGCCCAGCTAAGGCCACTGATAAAATGACAAACATTAGAGGATTATCCAACTTTGATGTTAACTCTTCTTCCTCAGATATTGGACGAGAGTGATGCTAAGAAGCTTAACATCCATTGGCTGAGGGCCCAGATGGGCATCGTATCCCAGGAGCCCGTGCTGTTTGACTGTAGTCTGGCAGAGAACATTGCCTACGGAGACAACACACGCAAAGTTACCATGGAGGAGATCCAGAGTGCTGCTAAAGCTGCCAACATACACAGCTTCATAGACGACCTGCCTCAGGTACACACTAATACTACTACTACTGTCAACACTACTACTACTACTACTACCACCAATACTACTACTGTAACCACTACTACTACTACCACCAATACTACTACTGTAGTCCCCTGTAGCTCAGTTGGTAGAGCATGGCGCTTGCAATGCCAGGGTTGTGGGTTTGTTTCCCACGGGGGGCCAGTATGAAAATGTATGCACTAACTGTAAGTCGCTCTGGATAAGAGCGTCTGCTAAATGACTAAAATGTACTACTACTACCACCAATACTACTACTGTCACCACTACTACTACTACTACTACTACTACTGCTGCTGCTGCTACTACTACTGTAAGCATCTTCTGCTTTTGTAAGTTTGGTTTCTTGAGATCTCCACATCAGCACCAAGACCCTAATAGCGGCTGCATGGTCAGATAACCACAGACAGACTGATAGTGGTATCAGCTTCTCTCAGATGCCGTGCCAGAGATAACACTGCAGGTCATTACTGGACTCATAAAGCTCATGTCATCTTAGTGCTGTTCCCTGTGTAAGGGTAAACTGTCTTTCACTAGGAAGGTTTTCACACACAGATTAAGCCTAGTCCTGGATTTAAAAAGCAATTTTCAATGGTGAATGTGTGTTAGTCCAGGGCTAGATTTAGGCCGGGATTCGATGCAAGGCGCATTGTAGCATAGAGCACTACACAGCCAACAATACGCCTTTTAAAGGCATTTTCCCCAGACGTTCGCGTTCATGCTCATGGTAAACGCTACGCATGTCAGCTCAATCGTAAATTGAATCCCGGCCTTAATCTGTGTTGGGGAAACCAGCCCTAGGATTTACTTATGTCCTGTGTGAGATGACGAGGATAACCTGTCTTTCTTTCTTTCCCTCCCCTCATCCCTCCATCCCACTGAGTAGAAGTATGACACCCAAGCCGGTGACAAGGGGACCCAGTTGTCAGGAGGTCAGAAGCAGCGTATAGCCATCGCCAGAGCCATCCTCCGCAACCCCAAAGTCCTGCTGCTGGACGAGGCCACCTCCGCACTGGACACAGAGAGCGAAAGGGTGAGTGTGTGTGTGTGCTGTTAAACTATATATCTCTATTTGGATTCATGATACAGACTTTATAACTACTGTATGTTTTTTTTCTCTCTGTTCTCCCTGTCCCCCTCCCTCCCTCCCCCAGGTGGTGCAGGAGGCACTGGACGTGGCTCGGCAGGGCAGGACATGTATCGTGGTGGCCCACCGCCTGTCCACCATCCAGAACGCTGACCTGATCGCTGTCTTCCAGAAGGGTGTGGTGGTGGAGCAGGGCACTCATCAACAACTACTGTCCCAGAGAGGAGTATACTACTCACTGGTTACCACCCAGCTGGGCCATGGCAGAAACTGAGGGAGGAGAGGAAGAGAGGAGGATGAAGAGAGGAGAGGAAGAGAGGAGTATACAACTCACTGGTTACCACACAGCTGGGCCATGACAGTGAGGGAGGAGAGGATAGAGAGAGGAGTGGAAAAGGGAGGGAGAGGCTGAGACTGCAGGGGGGTGCTGGGGCCGGGAGGGCTTGAGGGTGCAGGGGGGTGCTGGGACCAGGAGGGCTTGAGGGTGCAGGGGGGTGCTGGGACCGGGAGGGCTTGAGGGTGCAGGGGGGTGCTGGGACCGGGAGGGCTTGAGGGTGCAGGGGGGTGCTGGGACTGGGAGGGCTTGGGGGTGCTGGGACCGGGATGGCTTGAGGGTGCAGGGGGGTGCTGGGACCGGGAGGGCTTGAGGGTGCAGGGGGTGCTGGGACCGGGAGGGCTTGAGGGTGCAGGGGGGTGCTGGGACCGGGAGGGCTTGAGGGTGCAGGGGGGTGCTGGGACCGGGAGGGCTTGAGGGTGCAGGGGGGTGCTGGGACTGGGAGGGCTTGGGGGTGCTGGGACCGGGAGGGCTTGAGGGTGCAGGGGGGTGCTGGGACCGGGAGGGCTTGAGGGTGCAGGGAGGTGCTAGGACCGGGAGGGGCTGAGGGTGCTGGGACTGGGAGGGGCTGAGGGTGCAGGGAGGTGCTGGGGCTGAGGGTGCAGGGGAGTATTTTGTGTATAAAGTGAAGAGGAGGTGGTGCAGTATTTCAGTTATTTATTCAAAAAGTATCACATCTGTACCATAGAGTGCCTGTGTTGCAAATGAATACATGGAACACACACATATACGCACGTCTGCGCTTTACTGTAAAATGTTCATGGAACTAAGCCAATGAGACTCATCTGACACAGTATGTATCCTCAGCATTCAGATTATTACATTAATTTGTTCTATTTTATTTCGGCTGAAAGGAAAACTCCACCCAAAACTATATTTTGGCATTTGTTTCATTAGTCCAAGATATGTAACTTTCAAAATACAGAAATCATCCCTGTATGATGCATTTTGCATCATATGATACAAAACACTGCATCATATGATGCAAAATGCATCATACAGGGATGATTTCTGTATTTTGAAAGTTACATATCTTGAAAACTTGAGTGCTGATAAGCAAAACATTTTGGGACTATGTCAACAATGGACTAATGAAACAAATACCAAAAGATAGTTTTTGGGTGGAGTTTTCCTTTAAAGGTCCAGTGCAGGCAAAAACTAGATTTTCCTGTGTTTTATATATATTTCCACACTATGAGAGAATAAAGGTAATTCTGAAACTGTGAAAATGATGATAATGCCCTTTTAGTGTAAAAGCTGTTTGAATAGACTGCCTGAAATTTCAGCCTGGTTTGGTGAGATGGAGTTTTGGCCTGCCTAGTGACATCACCAGGCATACATTGGTTAATAGACCAGTAAGAAAGAGTTCCAAACCTCTCTGCGAATAACAGCTAGTTTTCAGTTTTCCCCTCCCCACTACCAGACAGCCCTAGCACAATTCTTGCTTGAGAAATTGCTCTTTGCTAAGAAGCTATTTTTATTTATTTAAAACAATCACAGTAAGGTACTTAATTGTTACCCAGAAATGATTTGATATTGAGCTAAAAACAGATGCATTGGAACTTTAATGTTGAGGAATATTTTTTTTTATACGTTTGTTTATCTTGAGATGTGGCCTTCCAACTGTCTCTGTGCTATGCTCATGCTATTGGAAGTGCCTGAGGTATTTAAAAGGACCAAAGAGTTCCTGACTGTTTTGTTTGACTTACCTGTAGCTAAGATGGTGAGTGAGAGATACATACACACACCTGAGGGTTGGGGCTCAACCACTAACAGTATATTGATACAAACCACGTTCCTGTTTCTACAATTGCACTGAATTAACAACCTCTGCTTGGGTATGTATGTATGTATGCATTACTTTTTTATTTATGTAAACAGGTATCATTAATAAATATGTTTTTATTTGAATATTTGGGCTCATGACATGATTCATTCAGTTTGATTTGTCAGTTCAATCACACTAAAGAAGTTTCATATTCAATTCAACATTTTCCAAGTTTCCATTGTCAGTAAGTCAATACTATAATTGTCCTACTGTAAAGTGGGCTACATCATTTTCACTACTTTAGGCATTAAAACAGATTATTTTCATTTCGTTGATTGAATCAAGTGCAGTGCTCTTCTTTCACATTTCTATCATTTACAACAAAAAAAAACATGCTGAAAATCTCTTCAGATCTCAAGGATATCTGAAGGTATTAACACAATGGCCGTGTTTGAGAGCATCAAAACCGTGATGTATCATGGGTAAATTGTGACGGCACTGTCGGCTGCAATGTCGAACAGGCCCAATGTTATTACATTCAGTGTCATTGAATGTGAAATAAGTAAATATTCAATGAAAAGCCATATCAGAGTAGTTGAACATTTCAGTCAGTATGATGTTGATAAAGCTTCAGATTAATGGAGCGAAAACTAGTCAGATTAATGGAGGGAAAACTAGTCAAGTGAATCAATCAAATAACAAAGCCTAGATGCCAATCTGTTTCTGCTTTAGCCAAGTTCGTCTTGCTACAAATAAAATACTATTCCATGACTACCACAGTAGTCACTGCAGATTTAAACATAAACATACAGGTATACAGGAATGCTCATTATTACAGACATCTACATAGAATGGCATATTGCATAGGGTGGTGGCATATGGATCTGGCATAGGAGTGGTAGTGACTCAGCCGCTTTGGAAGTCTAAGAAGTCAATCAATCAAAACCACTAACCAGATCTCTGGGAACAGACTAAAATAAGGACACAGCAAAAAGGCACTTTTGAATTTACTTGGGTTTCTTTCTGCCTCACCCACACTTTTAACACCATTTCATTGATGGGACACGCATCCAAATGCATAATCCTCTAGTGATGTGCAAAACATAAAAACTATCATTTTTCTTGCCCCGGAAACTGGAAAACAATTTTGATTTGAGTAGGGCCCTTATATAATACCCATGAGGCCATACTGTAGTCAAAGATAACATTACCTGTTTCTCTCAGTTTTTCCACTTCCCATTTCACAGCTACAGTTACGTTCTAAAGAGAGTCATTTCAACCAATCAAGAACATCCATGTCACTCTTCTGGAAAAGTAATACTGTTCATGAATCCCTAATGACCAGTGACACGTGACGCTACGCTGGTCACTGCAGGCTGGAAGTGTTATGGTGAGGGTGAGTTAGCTTAGCGGGGTACAGTGCATGGCTTAACACTAAATGTTTCTCACAACAAATAAACAACAGACTAAATCTAAACAGAATCATGGTAGGAAGTTCAATCTATACATTTTGAAAACAGGGATTCCCAATCTAGATGCTACATAAAATCACAGAGAATTACATTCATTAAAGTGTCAATTAAACTAATTTGTTGAACTGCATTTAAACAAAGAATACATTTTCTTTTATTATTATTTATAAAATCAAAGTGCCTTTGCATTGATCTGTGCAAAACTAAACTATTATTGGCTACCATCTAGAGACTGTGTGTGTTACAGCTGAGCTGTGGTAGCCAGATGTAGCATCTCATGTAGGGAGGTAACCAGGTTCTGGAACAGTGTCTCTGCATCCGTCTCTGGACTGGACTTCCACGCCGAACAGGAAGCCACGATCCTGAATCAGGAAGTACAAGTCAGATACCGGACACTTGTAGAGGTTAAACAAATCTGGCCCTCATAGAGAGGACGGAACAACACAGCTGCACTTTCCAACTACTACTATTGAACTTCACCCTTGACCCCACTAACAAGATGACACGGCTAATAGGTGGAATAGCAACTGTTATCTGGTCAAGCATGCATTGTCCAGGACCTAAAGCACCAACATCTATCTAGTGGTATATACTCACAGAGGGATATCTAAACACCATTACTCTCCCTACAGTATTATGTCATCAGAGAGACGGGGAAGGGGAGGAGGGTCCCAAATCATCATTTCACATCCTCTAGTCTAGCTATTCTGTATTTTATTTAGTAATGCACTCATGTGTTGTGTTAGGAGGTTGGAGCTACAGTGGCTTGCGAAAGTATTCACCCCCCCCTTGGCATTTTTCCTATTTTGTTGCCTTACAACCTGGAATTAAAATGGATTTTTAGGGGGTTTGTATCATTTGATTTACACAACATGCCTACCACTTTGAAGATGTAAAATATTTTTTCTTGTGAAACAAACAAGAAATAAGACCAAAAATAAGAAATTTTGACTGTGCATAACTATTAAGAAAAGTCAATACTTTGTAGAGCCACCTTTTGCAGCAATTACAGCTGCAAGTCTCTTGGGGTATGTCTCTATAAGCTTGGCACATCTACCCACTGGGATTTTTGCCCATTCTTCAAGGCAAAACTGCTCCAGCTCCTTCAAGTTGGATGGGTTCCGCTGGTGTACAGCAATCTTTAAGTCATACCACAGATTCTCAATTGGATTGAGGTCTGGGCTTTGACTAGGCCATTCCAAGACATTTAAATGTTTCCCCTTAAACCACTGAAGTGTTGCTTTAGCAGTATGCTTAGGGTCATTGTCCTGCTGGAAGATGAACCTCCATCCCAGTCTCAAATCTCTGGAAAACTGAAATAGGTTTCCCCTCAATAATTTCCCTGTATTTAGCGCAATCCATCATTCCTTCAATTCTGACCAGTTTCCCAGTCCCTGCCAATGAAAAACATCCCCACAGCATGATGCTGCCACCACCATGCTTCACTGTGGGGATGGTGTTCTCAGGGTGATGAGAGGTGTTGGGTTTGCGCCAGACATAGCGTTTTCCTCGATGGCCAGAAAGCTCAATTTTAGTCTCATCTGACCAGAGTACCATCTTCCCTATGTTTGGGGAGTCTCCCACATGCCTTTTGGTGAACACCAAACGTGTTTGCTTATTTTTTTCTTTAATCAATGTATTTTTTCTGGCCACTCTTCCGTAAAGCCCAGCTCTGTGGAGTGTACGCTTAAAGTGGTCCTATGAACAAATACTCCAATCTCCGCTGTGGAGCTTTGCAGCTCCTTCAGGGTTATCTTTGGTCTCTTTGTTGCCTTTCTGATTAATGCCCTCCTTACCTGGTCCGTGAGTTTTGGTGGGCGGCCCTCTCTTGGCAGGTTTGTTGTGGTGCCATATTCTTTAAATTTTTTAATAATGGATTTAATGGTGCTCCGTGGGATGTTGAAAGTTTCTGATATTTTTTTATAACCCAACCCTGATCTGTACTTCTCCACAACTTTGTCCCTGACCTGTTTGGAGAGCTCCTTGGTCTTCATGGTGCCGCTTGCTTGGTGGTGCCCCTTGCTTAGTGGTGTTGCAGACTCTGGGGCCTTTCAGAACAGGTGTATATATACACTGAGATCATGTGACATGTCATGTGACACTTAGATTGCACACAGGTGGACTTTATTTAACTAATTATGTGACTTCTGAAGGTAATTGGTTGCACCAGATCTTATTTAGGGGCTTCATAGCAAAGGGGGTGAATACATATGCACGCACCAATTTTCCGTTATTTATTTTTTATAATTTTTTTAAAAAAGTTATATTTTTTATTTCACTTCACCAATTTGGACTATTTTTTGTATGTCCATTATATGAAATCCAAATAAAAATCCATTTAAATTACAGGTTGTAATGCAACAAAATCGGAAAAACGCCAAGGGGGATGAATACTTTTTCAAGGCACTGTAGGTGATAATGTGTGTGTGTGTGTGTGTGTGTTTACTGGTCAAACTGTGGATGCTGTTACGTGGGGTCAGTGTGTGTGTGTTTACTGGTCAAACTGTGGATGCTGTTGCGTGGGGTCAGTGTGTGTGTGTTTACTGGTCAAACTGTGGATGCTGTTGCGTGGGGTCAGTGTGTGTGTGTGTTTACTGGTCAAACTGTGGATGCTGTTGCGTGGGGTCAGTGTGTGTGTGTGTTTACTGGTCAAACTGTGGATGCTGTTGCGTGGGGTCAGTGTGTGTGTGTTTACTGGTCAAACTGTGGATGCTGTTGCGTGGGGTCAGTGTGTGTGTGTTTACTTGTCAAACTGTGGATGCTGTTGCGTGGGGTCAGTGCGTGCGTGTTTACTGGTCAAACTGTGGACGCTGTTGCGTGGGGTCAGTGTGTGTGTGTGTGTACGTGCGTGTGTAATAGCCCACCTGTCGTCTCTGATGCGGTAGAAGAACCCGTAGCCATGGTGCACCATGGGAGCGACCGCTCCCAGGACTGTGGTGTAGCCAACCAGACTGCTGGACAGGACAAAGTTACCGCCCCCGCCACTGGAGATAGAACGCACACAAATTACACATACCATAAACACACACAAACAATCATACACACACACCTCTTTGAATACAGTGGATCAGTGAAAAGGTCTGGCATAGGAAGTCCCTCCTCCTTGGCGATCAGGTACAGGCCCAGGAGATGTCTGTCAAAACCTTTTCCATTCTGTGCCTCGGCCATCAGTTTGTTGTGCTTGTTGAAGGCCAGCAGCAGGGCTTTCCTCTTAGCCTCAGCCTGGGAGACACACAGAAAGTCAGAGTGTAAGTAGCCTGGTCGCCAGATTTACATGTATGGCATGACAATGAATGAAGAACTAACTGGTTTATTGGACACACACAAACTCTCACACTTACGCTGGCTGCAGGGTTGAGCATGATGCGGCACCAGTTCTGTGCTTCCAGGGTACAGGGCCTCATGGTCTCAGTCCTGCCGTGGTAGAACCTTCTGGTCATCGCTGTCTCATAGCAACTACCTGACCTGGGACGGGGGATTATCATCAATCATCAGTTATGGAGAGAATATTGGGGGGGAAGGATGGATGAATGGATGGATGGATAGATAAATGATGGATGGATAGATGGATGGGCGGGTGGGTGGGTGGATGGATGGATGATGCTGGGCCGGCTCCAGGCATAAGCAACATAAGCCGTCGCTTAAGGCCCCAGGCCGCTAGGGGGCCCCCAACCTCCCCCCAAATGATTATTATTTGAGAGTTAGAATAGTAGAATACACCATGTGCAAGTTCGAAATTTGGTTGTACATCAGCAATTTCTCTCTTGTTATGTCAGCTCTGGCAGTCACTCAATTCACCTTCTAACATGTTTTACATTGGTAAGTTAGTCTAGCCAGCTATCTAAACTTGTTATCATGGCTGAATACAGAACAGGCACACAGGACACGTGCCCAGGGGCCCTGACCTCCAGGGGGCCCCCATTGATTTTGTTAGTCACTCTCACTTAGAAATCATTAACATGGCATAAATCGCTGCAAAATGTGTAGAATTACAATAAATTAACTTTAAAACTGAAAATAATGTATTTTCACCCCATGGCTTAGCTTAGGCCCCAACGAAATCTCGCTTAGGGCCCCCAAAAGGCTAGAGTTGGCCCTGGGTGGGTGGATGGTGTTACCTCCCATGCTGTCTGTAATACGCCAGTTGAAGGGCCAGTTGTATGAAGGTGTCTGGGTGGAGCTTCCTCTGTTTGATAGCTGCTTTCCCAAACGAGGTGAAGGCATAACACACCACCTGCAAGTCCTGGGTCTGGAGACACACACACAGGTCTGTCAAACCAGATATCACACACAGGTCTGTCAAACCAGATATCACACACAGGTCTGTCAAACCAGATATCACACACAGGTCTGTCAAACCAGATATCACACACAGGTCTGTCAAACCAGATATCACACACAGATTAGAGTTGTGTGTGTGAGGTGGGGAGTGTAAGGACTTGTGAGGGTGTGTTTGTGATCAACACAACACCTGCGATGGTCCAATCTGACCACCAGGGAGACGCACAGAGTCATGAATGTGGGTGTGTGTGTGGACTCACAGTCTCAAAGTACTGTTGCTTGGCATGTGCAATGTCACTCCTGACTCTGTCATCCACAGTGAAGACCAACTCTTCAGGAAGAGGCATAGGCCGCACTGTCTCGGAGCCCTACACAGACACACACAATAAAAATGATACTGTTGCTTACTCACAGTGAAATTAACCTGTTTATTACCTGATACATGGAAGTGTAACTGTTTGCCAGTGGGAATAGAGAGCCACTTTATCCTATTGTTCTCAGGTGTGGGCTACGGCGTAAGATCTTCTAAATAGAACCAGAGTGGAATTTTATGCTGAGCCGAGCACGCGGAACCGGCATGCTTATGCCCAGGTTTCACTGAAATGAATACAGTGAGGGAAAAAATTATTTGATCCCCTGCTGATTTTGTACGTTTGCCCACTGACAAAGAAAATG
Organism: Coregonus clupeaformis; assembly: GCF_020615455.1. Taxonomy (NCBI): domain Eukaryota; kingdom Metazoa; phylum Chordata; class Actinopteri; order Salmoniformes; family Salmonidae; genus Coregonus; species Coregonus clupeaformis. Next base: position 6,967,419 of record NC_059219.1, read on the forward strand.
ATCAGTCTATAATTTTAATGATAGGTTTATTTGAACAGTGAGACAGAATAACAACAAAAAAATCCAGAAAAACGCATGTCAAAAATGTTATAAATTGATTTGCATTTTAATTTTAATGAGGGAAATAAGTATTTGACCCCTCTGCAAAATATGTCTTGGTAGCAAAACCCTTGTTGGCAATCACAGAGGTCAGACGTTTCTTGTAGTTGGCCACCAGGTTTGCACACATCTCAGGAGGGATTTTGTCCTACTCCTCTTTGCAGATCTTCTCCAAGTCATTAAGGTTTCGAGGCTGACGTTTGGCAACTCGAACCTTCAGCTCCCTCCACAGATTTTCTATGGGATTAAGGTCTGGAGACTGGCTAGGCCACTCCAGGACCTTAATGTGCTTCTTCTTGAGCCACTCCTTTGTTGCCTTGGCCGTGTGTTTTGGGTCATTGTCATGCTGGAATACCCATCCACGACCCATTTTCAATGCCCTGGCTGAGGGAAGGATGTTCTCACCCAAGATTTGATGGTACGTGGCCCCGTCCATCGTCCCTTTGATGCGGTGAAGTTGTCCTGTCCCCTTAGCAGAAAAACACCCCCAAAGCATAATGTTTCCACCTCCATGTTTGACGGTGGGGATGGTGTTCTTGGGGTCATAGGCAGCATTCCTCCTCCTCCAAACACGGCGAGTTGAGTTGATGCCAAAGAGCTCGATTTTGGTCTCATCTGACCACAACACTTTCACCCAGTTCTCCTCTGAATCATTCAGATGTTCATTGGCAAACTTCAGACGGGCCTGTATATGTGCTTTCTTGAGCAGGGGGACCTTGCGGGCGCTGCAGGATTTCAGTCCTTCACGGCATTATGTGTTACCAATTGTTTTCTTGGTGACTATGGTTCCAGCTGCCTTGAGATCATTGACAAGATCCTTGTATGGAGCCCCAGGCCGAGGGAGATTGACAGTTCTTTTGTGTTTCTTCCATTTGCGAATAATCACACCAACTGTTGCCACCTTCTTACCAAGCGGCTTGGCGATGGTCTTGTAGCCCATTCCAGCCTTGTGTAGGTCTACAATCTTGTCCCTGACATCCTTGGAGAGCTCTTTGGTCTTGGCCATGGTGGAGAGTTTGGAATCTGATTGATTGATTGCTTCTGTGGACAGGTGTCTTTTATACAGGTAACAAGCTGAGATTAGGAGCACTCCCTTTAAGAGTGTGCTCCTAATCTCATCTTGTTAACTGTATAAAAAGACACCTGGGAGCCAGAAATCTTTCTGATTGAGAGGGGGTCAAATACTTATTTCCCTCATTAAAATGCAAATCAATTTATAACATTTTTGACATGCGTTTTTCTGGATTTTTTTGTTGTTATTCTGTCTCTCACTGTTCAAATAAACCTACCATTAAAATTATAGACTGATAATTTCTTTGTCAGTGGGCAAACGTACAAAATCAGCAGGGGATCAAATACTTTTTTCCCTCACTGTAGGAGCGTCTCAAACTCAGCAATAGTTATGCGTCCGGTTTAGCAGGCCAGTAAGGCACTTAGAATTAAGGACAAACAAGATATACAGTCACTAAAAATAAGTTCAATAGAAACTGTATTTACCTTCCACTTGCCGTCTGTAGCTTTGAGCTGCTGATCCACATAGTAACACTGAGTTACCAGCACCATGGCATCATACGGGGCATGCTGCAACACACACACAAAGCAGCAATTACCATAGATAGGAGCACGCTCACAACAAAACATAATTACACTACAGCCAACAGAGGAGTATTGTTATCTCAAACCATCGCTCTTTCTCTCTCTACAAACAGTAACTCACGTCACAGTTGGATCCGAAGGTTCCGTCGGCGAAGGAGATGGAGTTGTAGGATTTGTCTCCCCAGCGGATGGTGGGGTCTCCTATCAGCGTTTCCCGGGTCAACTGGGGGTAAAGGCCAAAGGTCAGATTATACCACACTTAGGATGGTATGGTTGCCTGTGGTGTGTGTGTGTGTGTGTGTACGTACCGGTGTGTAGTTCTCTGCAGTAGCGTAGGGTTTAGCATCGTCCAGTGAGACCACAAACAGACTGCTCTGGATGGTCTCTAAGAGGGTCTTATTGGCTGGATCTATACCTATCAGATACTCCCTGGCCTACAGAGAGACCGAGAGAGACAGAGACGTTTAGGGCATGGTGATGTCTGTTCTATACATCCAACTTCAAACACACCATAGCCCAGCGTGTCCTCTCCTCTGAGGTGAGAGCGGCGACTCCATCGCCTGCTGGCTCCCCCTCACAACACTGCTTCACATTGGTCAGCTGCCTACACACGCCACAAACACACAAATACTGATACATACACGCAAAGGCATATAAATACATGCAAATAAATGCAGATGCACACAAATATACCTAAATATCCACCGGCCAGCATACCTGAGCAGCTCTGGAGGGGTAAGAATATGACCGTCACACACTGCATCAAATGAGAAGAAACGGCCCTTACACATCACCACCACATGGGAGGGGCATGGACCCTCGCTCTCTACAACACACAGAAAAAACACATCAATAAATATACACACAAAATTAATCAGTACACACACACACACACACACACACACACACACACACACACACACACACACACACACACACACACACACACACACACACAAAGGCCTATATAAATAACAGAAAGTACTACACACAAAAAAAATACACACATACTAACATCATATTGCATAGGGGTGTGTGGGGGGGGTGGTCACCTACCGGTCTTAAAGTAGTTGATGATGGTATCCTTGGTGACTCCAGGAACTTTGCATGTACAGAACAGCATTCTGAACTGGTCCATATCCAACGCCACATTACCATTCTTATGAGGGTCCAGCCTCTCCCTGTCGGAGATAACAGTCAGAGAGTGTGTACTGAACGTACATAGGTGTGTGTGTTTCAAGTTTTATTAGTCGTATGCATGGGATACACATGGTTTACACCGTCCAACTAAATGCTTACTTGCAGGTTCCTTCTGGACAATGCAACAACAATAAGAAATAAAAGATAAGATAAGGAACGTAAAGTAAATGTCTCAGTAGAACAGAATAAACACTTTAAACAAGTATAATACAGGAAGGCACAATTCATAGGCCAATATTTACACGTGTTTTGGGGAAGGGGGGGATTGGGGGACAAAATGTTTAAATTGTCCATTATTTAGCAATCGTCTGGTAGCAGCAGTTGTGATGCGTGTGCAGCATGAATGTATACACGGAGTGTACAAAACATTAGGAACACAGTCCTAATATTGAGTTGCACCCCCCCTTTTGCCCTTAGAACAGCCTCAATTGAACGAGTCCTACAGGCGGCGAAAACCAACACCATTACAGTGGGAAACGCCAAACTCACCTTACTCCAGGACCTGTCAGCTGGAATACGCCGAAAGCGCCGAGAGTTTGACGAGGTGAAGAAATGCTCCATTGACCGAGGCATCTTTAGGGGATTCAAATACCCAAACGAGCTCAGGATTCTTCACCAAGGAGCCCTGCGACACTTCAAAACTCCCGAAGAGGCAAAACGTTTTTTGAAAGACAACCCCGGTCAATGAGAAATGGACCATTGACTAAATGCGATTAATGCGATTACTGTTATTACTAAAGGAGGTAAGACAACATATAGCCGATATCCAAAGACCCACCGCCCTGCTAAATTTCATTATAGCCGTCCAATCTATATTTATGTTCCTTTAGCTGAGAGGGATAGGCCCCATATTATAACTTAGGCCTACTGTATGTAGGCTGGGCTATTGATTTTATTTTCTCCCTTTCTTAATGTGGTCTGGACGGGGGCTACGTTGTCAGTTACTCAATGCGGGCGGAGAGGATGAGGCATTTCTTTGGTGGGGAGGGGGAGACGTTGTGCGTTGCTAACTGTTCCCGGTCTTTTTTTTTGTTGGAACACAGAATTGTGACTGAGCGGGGAGGTAATAGATCCAACGGGATATGTCGAGTTGTTTGGGAACTCGGCTGGGGTGTTCAGAGATTGTTATTTTATGTAAACCATTTATTTTCCTTTTATGTGAACGCAGCTGTAACTACGATCCACCTTTACCCAGAGATGACTTGCACTAAAGTTCGATTACTGTTCGATGACGATGACTAGTACCTTAAATCTATTGACATGGAACTGCCACGGTCTAGGCCATGCAATAAAACGGAAAAAGATACTATGTACTCTAAAAAAGGAAAAAGCAGACATCGCGCTATTGCAAGAGACACACCTCTGTGATGCTGAACATGCCAAACTCCGCAGAGCTTGGGTGGGACAGGTGTATTTCTCATCTTTCAAATCCAACAGTAGAGGTACAGCAATACTTATCCATAAGAATGTTCCATTCATAATTGACAAAAACATATCTGATCCGGAGGGGAGATTTATCTTGATAACTGGGTCACTGTATGGGCAACCAATTACTATCTTAAACATATACGCCCCTAACACAGACACTCCTGCTTTTATGTCGAAAATGATAACTCTGTTCAATGAGCATTGTGTTTCCTTTGGAGTGTTGGCCGGAGATTTTAATTGTACCCTGAACCCAACCCTAGACAAATCATCTCAAATCACCACCACAAATCCTAGATCTGCAAAGATGTTGAACTCTCTTACTAAAGAGATGGGACTGATAGATATCTGGAGAGAGACTAATAGCTCAGCTATGGACTATACATACTACTCTAATGTCCATAACACCTACTCCCGTATAGATTACATTTTTATCCCAAAGAGTTTCATAAATTCAGCCACGTGTACAATCGGACCCATAGCGCTTTCGGATCACGCCTTTGTCCACCTCCGCTTTGACCTCTGCAAAAACATCCCGAGATCAAAGAGCTGGAAATTCAACACCTCCATGCTATCAAACGAAGCATTCCATACATTGGTAACTACATGGATAGACAACTACACACAAGACAACAAAGATTCTCCTGTTTCTCCGGCCACAATGTGGGACGCTGCTAAAGCCACACTAAGAGGTCATCTAATTGCATATGCTTCCTCTAAGAAAAAAGCAATGGAAGCACACAGGCTAGATCTGGAGAGGGAGCTGGAACGCTGTGAAAAAGTACATAAACAATCCCCAGACAGCACCTCCTGGAGTCAACTTAAAGCAGCCAAAGCCAAACTGAATTTGGACTATACTCGGGAGATTAAAAAAAAAGTTTTCTTTACTAAACAGAAATACCATGAGTATAGCAATAGGCCTAGTAGATTGCTTGCTTATCAATTAAAAAAAGAGCAGTCAGAGCGTACAATTATGGCTATCCGAACAGCAGAGGATGAGGTCACATATGATCCAAAAAAGATCAATTTAACTTTTCATGATTTTTACTGCAAACTATATACCTCTGAGAGAAAACACACGGAGGCAGAACTCCACTCCTTCCTAGAGGGAATCTCGCTACCTAAACTATCAGAGACCGACCAAGAAGATCTCAACTCCCCCTTCACTCCTGAGGAGATCCTGGAGGCAATTACCTCCATGCCACCTAACAAGTCCCCAGGCCCAGATGGATTCCCCAGAGAGTTCTACAAAGCTTTTTGGCCCCAGCTTAGCCCTATTTTCATGCCAATGCTGGAGGATTTTTGCAAAAACTGAGTTCTCCCAGACTCAATGCACACAGCTCGCATTACAGTGTTGCTCAAAAAGACAAGGATCCCCTATCCTGCTCCTCCTTCCGGCCCATAAGCTTGTTGGATTTCGACTACAAAATAATCACCAAATTGCTCGCCAAAAGACTAAACACTCTTCTTCCCAAAATAATAAAAGCGGACCAGACGGGATTTATTAGAGACAGATACTCTTCTGATAACATTCGCCGTCTTTTTGATATTATTGATCAAGTAAACGCACAGAAGACCCCTGTCCTGCTGGCTTCACTGGATGCTGAGAAGGCGTTCGACAGGATGGAGTGGAGCTTTCTGTTCTCAGTCTTAGAGAAGTTCAACATGGGCCCAAACTTTATTAAATGGATCAAATCACTATACTCTCATCCAAATGCCATGGTGACTACTAACGGACTGAACTCTGACAGATTCCCTTTGGGACGGGGCACAAGACAAGGGTGCTCGCTGTCCCCCCTGCTCTACTTGTTGGGGCGGAGCCTCTGGCAGAGTTGATAAGGAGCAATCCAAGTATTATGGGTGTTCCTGCAGGCGGCCTGCAGCACAAGATTTCGCTTACGCGGATGATGTCTTGCTCTACATATCCAACCCTGAGAAATCCCTTCCTCCCATCTTAGATACAATTGCTCAGTATGGCACGTTTTCAGGTTATAAGATTAATTTTAACAAATCCACTGTCTGCCCTCTCAATATTATACTCACCAGTTCTATGAAGACACTATGCCCATTCCAATGGAAGACACAGGGGTTTCAATACCTTGGGATATTCATAACACCAGATCTGAATAGGCTTTTCAAAGAGAATTATCTTCCACTCCTGGATCAAATCAAGAACAACCTCCAAACCTGGATCTCCCTCCCAATTAGCTTAGTAGGAAGAATTAATGTAATCCGTATGAACATCCTCCCTAGACTGAACTATTTATTTCAGATGCTCCCATGCTATCTCCCAGCTTCCTTTTTCAAAACAATTAACCAAAGCATCACCAAATTTATATGGGGCAATAAAAAACCTAGGATCAAGCTTTCCACTCTATCGAAACCTGAATCTAAGGGTGGTCTTTCCCTTCCCTCCCTTCAATTGTACTACTGGTCTGCCCAAATCCGCAACATGCTAACATGGATCACAAACAGACAAGAGTCAACGTGGAGCCAGATAGAAGCCCAATCTTGTGGTTCATTGCCACTAAGCTCAACTATATTCATTGATAACTTTAGTGAAGTGGGCAACATAGCCAAAACATTTGTGATTTACAGTACCCTACGAGCGTGGAGGGACTGTAAGAAATACTTGGGCATCTCCTCCCAAATATGTTCTCACTCGCCTATAGTAGGCAACCCAGACTTGCCAAAAGCCCTGAGAGATGCCAACTTTAATCTTTGGCATACTCTAGGAATCAGGACCTTTTCAGACCTATTTCATCAGAAGACCACTACACTGAAATCCTTTCAAGAGCTCTGCAATGAATTCAATGTGCCAAGATCCCATTTTTAAAATATCTACAAATTAGACATGTCATCTCCTCATTTACTTCCAAGAGGAGGTTTAGAACTCAGTTGAATGAAGTTGAAACCCTTCTTGTCACAGCACAATCCATTAAAGGCAAAATATCCTATATCTATAGACTCCTTTCTGAGAAAGGAGGATCCTCCTTTACTCCTTTGAAAATAATATGGGAAAAGGACCTTGGTCTGACTATCAGTGACGAGTTATGGGCGGAGGTTTGCGACAGGGTATACTGCTCCTCTACTAATGTAAAAATGAAAGAATCTAATTACAAATTTTTGTACAAATTTTATTACACTCCCCTGAGACTCCATAAAATGAAAACAGACATTTCTCCTAATTGTAACAGATGTACCTCTGAAAGTGGAACCTATATGCATGTATTTTGGAGCTGCAGAGAGATTGCCAGATTTTGGCAATCTATACATACTGCTGCACAGAAAATACTAGATGTACAGTTTGATATGACCCCGTGTCTCTATCTTCTTAATGCCCAGCAGGACTTTGTTCTTGATCCTGACAGAGAAAATTTGCTCATGACCATTACATACTTTGCTAAGAAATGTATTCTTCTATTGTGGGCCTCTAATACTTCTCCTACATTTAAAATGTGGATTGACCAGATTGTTGACTTTCTCCCCCTTGAAAAGCTCACTTATGACCTCCACAAGAGACAGCCCAAGTTTGATAGACTCTGGTCTCCACTACTCAACTATATTTCAAATTGGACAGAGTGAATGGGGGAATCAGGGAGATGGGCAGATGCGTGTTGTGTAAGGTGCTGTAAAACCTAAAAACTAATTATTGGCTCGTCATCTCAGCTAAGGCTGGAAATAGCTAATAAGAACCTTGATAGTGCTGCTGCAAGTTCTATAATTTAAATTTTGTTATAATTATTATTTGTGTGTGTATGTATGTATGTATGTGTGTATGTATGTATATATATGTATGTATATATATATACATATATAAAACATTTTTTTTTTAAATTATTATTATTATTTTTTTTTAAATTTTTTAATTCACATCTGTGAATGTGGAATGTGTTTGGTTGGCTGATTGAAAACTTAATAAAACTTTAAATAAAAAAAAAAAAAAAAAAAAAAGAACAGCCTCAATTCATTACATTTACATTTTACATTTTAGTCATTTAGCAGACGCTCTTATCCAGAGCGACTTACAGGAGCAATTAGGGTTAAGTGCCTTGCTCAAGGGCACATTAACGTCATTTAGCAGACGCTCTTAGCCAGAGCGACTCACAAATTGGTGCGTTCACCCTATAGCCAGTGGGATAACCACTTTACAATTTGGGGGGGGTTAGAAGGATTACTTTATCCTATCCCAGGTATTCCTTAAAGAGGTGGGGTTTCAACACTTTGTAGAGGCATGGACTCTACAAAGTGTTGAAAGCGTTCCACAGGGATGCTGGTCTATGTTGACTCCAATGCTTCCTTCCCACAGTTGTGTCAAGTTGGTTGGATGTCCTTTGGGTGGTGGACCATTCTTGATTCACATGGGAAACTGTTGAGCGTGAAAAACCCTGCAGCGTTGCAGTTCTTGACACACTCAAGGATCATAGCTTTCACCTGGATTCACCTGGTCAGTCTATGTCATGGAAAGAGCAGGTGTTCCTAATGTTTTGTACACTCAATGTGTGTGTGTCTTACGTGCGGAGCAGGTCCCAGTACTGTAGAGTGTGCCACATGCTTACGCTGGTCCTCTGTAGCTGTACTCCCTCTGTAGGGGGCCAGCAGTGCTCTAGGTAGGGTGCAGGACCTCCGAAGTTCACATTCAACTGGGAGGGGTAACGCAATTCCAGATAGGCTGCATCCAGCCACCACTCCTCCAACTGGGGGTCAACACACACACAATAAAGATGAAACACTGCAGGGGAACACCGTAATGACTAGTATTTAAAACACTCAAAGTTTCCCTTTTGCAGTTACTCAGGGTCGAGCATGGTGTGTGCCCAGTTCTCCCAGGTTCTAGCTGTGCAGTGTGTTGTGTGTGTGTGTGTGTTGAGTGTGTGTACCCAGTTCCTGTGTGTCCTGGCTCTCTGCAGTAGTTTTTGGTGCAGGTCTTTGCCGATGCCCTCTCCAAACCTCTTCAATATGGCCGCAGTCACCTGGTACTCCTCCTCTGTAGCAAACGGCCGCACTGGAACATACACACAGACATTTCAGTTACTCGACAAACACACATGGTTCAGGGTCCATGCTAACGGAGCTTCTCGTTCACACATGCAGCTGGCATCTCACCTGCATCCAGGTACTTGGCGAGGCTCCCCTCTAGAGACGGTACAGGGAGAGGAGGCAGTCTATGCTGGTACTGAAATGTCTGCTCAGCGGGGGACTCTGACACCTGGTTGGCCATGTCACCTACAGCACCAAAACACCTGGTTAGCCATGTTGTCACATTCAGCACCAAAACACCTGGTTGGCCATGTTGTCACATTCAGCACCAAAACACCTGGTTGGCCATGTTGTCACCTACAGCACCAAAACACCAGGTTAGCCATGTTGTCACCTACAGCACCAAAACACCTGGTTGGCCATGTTGTCACCTACAGCACCAAAACACCAGGTTAGCCATGTTGTCACCTACAGCACCAAAACACCTGGTTGGCCATGTTGTCACCTACAGCACCAAAACACCTGGTTAGCCATGTTGTCACATACAGCATCAAAACACCTGGTTAGCCATGTGGTCACATACAGCACCAAAACACCTGATTAGCCATGTGGTCACCTACAGCACCAAAACACATGGTTGGCCATGTGGTCACCTACAGCACCAAAACACCTGGTTGGCCATGTGGTCACCTACAGCACCAAAACACCTGGTTGGCCATGTTGGTACCTACAGCACCAAAACACCTGGTTAGCCATGTGGTCACCTACAGCACCAAAACACCTGGTTGGCCATGTTGTCACATACAGCACCAAAACACCTGGTTAGCCATGTTGTCACCTACAGCACCAAAACACCTGGTTGGCCATGTTGTCACCTACAGCACCAAAACACCTGGTTGGCCATGTTGTCACCTACAGCACTGTAAAAGGAATTTCCAGGTGAACAAAAGAGAAGAGCAGTCGCAGATAGTCAATTTAAAACCAATACTGTTTATTACAAGTTGCAACAGGGAAACAGCATCCAGACTGTACCTTAATGTCTTAATCAGACAGCACCAAATGTTCTGTCAACAGCAGCCTGAGAGGCTTGTAGCAAGTCAAAACAAAAAGGCAACGACTTTGTCAGCTGCTACGGAATCACAGTGTTCACAGGATGTCATCAATACAATACAACAGTGAATAATCAGTGTGTCCTCCAGTCTGGCATCATGCACTATCATTCAGCATCAAGTCTATTGACCATCAACCCACACCTTGTATGTCACAAAACAGAAACTCCAATATGCTAACCATTGTGTTGATCACTCTAAACTCAATATTAACTTCAGTCATCTTAGATTTCCCCATTACAAGCACCAAAAGACCTGGTTAGCCATAGACCTACTGTCCCCTAGCCTGGTAGACTCTACAAATCCAAGTGTGGACTGAACAAGCCTCCACTCTCGTCTAACTTTGAGATAAAAAATAATAAATCAAAACAGTTCCTTTACAAGTCAGAATGTTGAATAAACTTCATTTGAAGTTACTCTGTAGATTGTCCATGGGGTCGGTCCATCAGCTGGTCGAAATTAAAATGATTTAAAGTATTATTAAATTGACTTCAAAACTGGGGTCTGTGTGTGGTTATCACGATATGTTTGCTCATCAACCAAGGCAGGTGCACAAGACAGAAGGAAGTACATGCACCCGATGCATGCATACTAACTGAAGTCTTGCAGATGTTTACATAGATTTGCGCATGTGCCAGGTGATAGAAATGTCTCGCAATATACATTTCTACCGACAAAAATATCCCGCTTTGTCTAGCGTATTTTGTTTTGTTGACATTTGGAAAGCACAAACAGATTTTGGACCAGGCTAACTGTTAGGGAGAGTGGGGTAAGTTGAGACATTTTGAGGGAAATATAGTATTCTTTCTAACAAATATATATTTCAGGATGTTGTGTATCCCTGGAAATAATCAGAATTCATGTAAACAGTTTTGAAAACATAGCTTGTCCAAAAAAAGTGGTCTCTTGGCACAACATACCCTGGGTATGGGGTAAGCTGAGCTGTGGGACAGGGTAAGTTAAACTGCCTACAAATGTCTGTACTGAATGAAATATTACCACTACCTTTTTAAAACCATGTCTACCTTTATTTTCCAAACACAATCACTTTAAAAAATATATTTTAATCACTTTAAGCACCTTTTAAAGCTGCAATATGTAACTTTTTGTGCGACCTGACCAAATTCACATAGAAATGTGAGTTATAGATCTGTCATTCTCGTTGAAAGCAAGTCTAAGACGCAGTAGATATGTTCTATGTGCGCTATTTCTATGCTTCCCGTTCTTAAGTTTAGTTTTTGCGTCTTTTACTTTCAGTTTTGTACACCAGCATCAAATAGCTGAAAATACAATATTTTTGGTTATTGAAAATATTTCACAGTGGTTTAGATAATAATAATATGCCATTTAGCAGACGCTTTTTTCCAAAGCGACTTACAGTCATGTGTGCATACATTTTTACGTATGGGTGGTCCTGGGGATCGAAGCCACTACCCTGGCGTTACAAGCGCCATGCTCTACCAATTGAGCTACAGAGAACCAATGATGGTACATTGATTCTCTATACCCATCACACTCAACTCTGGACATCAAAGCCAGTTCCACTGCGTTTTTTCATTGTTCTCCTCTAATCAGGGACTGATTTAGACCTGGGACATCAGGTGGGTGGTATTCATTATCAGGTAGAACAGAAAACCAGCAGGCTCTGGACCTCATAGGGTAAGAGTTGAATAACATTGCTCTACACACTGAGTGTACAAAACATTAGGAACACCTTCCTAATATTGAGTTGCACCCCTTTTCGCCCTCAGAAGAGCCTCAATTCGTTGGGGAATGGACTCTACAATGTGTCGAAAGCGTTACACAGGGATGCTGGCCCATGTTGACTCCAACGCTTTGTCAAGTTGGCTGGATGTGCTTTGGGTGGTGGACCATTCTTGATACACACGGGAAACTGTTGAGCGTTAAAAACCCAGCAGCGTTGCAGTTCTTGACACACTCAATCCGGTGCGCCTGGCATCTACTATCATACCCCCTTCAAAGGCACTTAAATATTTTGTCTTGCAAAGTCACCCTCTGATTGGCACACATACACAATCCACATCTCAATTGTCTCAAGGCTTAAAATCTTTATATAACATGTATCCTCCCCTTCATCTACACTGATTGAAGTAGATTTAAAAAGGTGACATCAATAAGGGATCATAGCTTTCACCTGGTCAGTATATGTAATGGAAAGAGCAGGTGTTCCTAATGTTTTGTACACCCAGTGCAAAACATTAGCAACACCTGCTCTTTCCATGACAGACTGCTCTTACCTCATATTCCAGCAATAATGCGTCGCATTATGCCTGAAAAAAAAAATCAATTTGCTCAACTTGCCATTGGCTCAATTTACCCCAAGGCAAACATTTACTATATTAGCCCACATAACTACAAGGATGCACTTTCATGCTAGGTTTCGGACCTCATACTGAAGCTTATAGAGACTCCAACTGAGGTATTTATTTGTATTTATTAGGGATCCCCATTAGCCCTGGGGTCCAAACACATTAAGGCACTTACATCACACATAAAACAAAAGATAACAGTACATCATATAACATTATTACACCACCAAATATCTACAATGCAAAATGTATAATACCACCATACAACAATATTACAATGTACGTGTGTGTAGAGTGCATGTGTGTGCGTATGCCTGTACCTGTGTGTGTCTCTTCACAGTCCCAGCTGTTCCATAAGGTGTATTTCTATCAGTTTTTTTAAAATCTGATACTACTGCTTGCATCAGTTACCTGATGTGGAATAGAGTTCCATGTAGTCATGGCTCTATGTAGTACTGTGTGCCTCCCATAGTCTGTTCTGGACTTGGGGATAGTGACGAGACCTCTGGTGGCATGTCTTGTGGGGTATGCATGGGTGTCCGAGCTGTGTGCTAGTAGTTTAAACAGACAGCTCGGTGCATTCAGCTTGTCAACACTTCTTACAAAAACAAGTAGTGATGAAGTCAATCTCTCCTCCACTTTGAGCCATGAGAGATTGATATGCATTTTATTAATGTTAGCTCTCCGTGTACATTTAAGGGCCAGCCGTGCTGCCCTGTTCTGAGCCAATTGAAATGTTCCTAAGTCCCTCTTTGTGGTACCTGACCACATGACTGAACAGTAGTCCAGGTGCGACAAAACTAGGGCCTGTAGGATCTGCCTTGTTGATAGTGTTGTTAAGAAGGCAGAGCAGCGCTTTATTATGGACAGAGTTCTCCCCATCTTAGTTACTGTTGTATCAACATGTTTTGACCATGACAGTTTACAATCCAGGGTTACACCAAGCAGTTTAGTCACCTCAATTTCCTCATTATTCATTATAAGATTTAGTTTAGGTTTAGGGTTTAGTGAATGATTTGTCCCTCTGTTTCAGGTTCCATAGAGGGGGAGGGGCTTCCCACCATAATGGCTGCCCATCCTGTGTTTTCTCTTGACGTGTTGCGGTGCAGAATCTGGTTGCTGACCTACTCCCAACATGTTCTCCAGACCCTGAAGGGCAGGTTACTGCCTATAGCTGTTAACCGTGTGGTCGGTGTATCAAACTAAGCAGCTCATTCGCGAAAACCCTGAATATTGTATTGAATGTGGAGTGTGCAATTTGAAGAGATTAGTATGAAAATGTATGCACTAACTGTAAGTCGCTCTGGATAAGAGCGTCTGCTAAATGACAAATGTAATGTAATGTAAAATGTAAATACAATGCTTTTAGTTTTTGAAATATTTAGGACTAACTTATTCCTTGCCACCCATTCTAAAACTAACTGCAGCTCTTTGTTAAGTGTTGTAGTCATTTCAGTTGCTGTAGTAGCTGACGTGTATAGTGTTGAGCCATCCGCATACATAGACACACTGGCTTTACTCAAAGCCAGTAGCATGTCATTAGTAAAGATTGAAAAAAGTAAGGGGCCTAGGCAGCTGCCCTGAGGAATTCCTGATTCTACCTGGATTATGTTGGAGAGGCTTCCATTAAAGAACACCCTCTGTGTTCGGTTATCCACAATATAGCAGGGGGTGTAAAGCCATAACACATATGTTTTTCCAGCAGCAGACTGTGATCGATAATGTCAAAAGCCGCACGGAAGTCTAACAAAACAGCCCCCACAATCTTTATCATACATTTCTCTCAGCCAATCATCAGTCATTTGTGCAAGTGCTTGTTGAATGTCCTTCCCTATAAGCATGCTGAAAGTCTGTTGTCAATTTGTTTACTGTAAAATAGCATTTTATATTGTCAAACACCATTTTCCCCAAAAGTTTACTAAGGGTTGGTAACAGGCTGATTGGTCGGCTATTTGAGCCAGTAAATGGGGCTTTAGTATTCTTGGGTAGCGGAATGACTTTTGCTTCCCTCCAGGCCTGAGGGCACACACTTTCTAGTAGGCTCAGATTTAACATATGGCAAATAGGAGGGGCAATATTGTCCGCTATTATCTTCAGTCATTTTCCATCCAAGTTGTCAGACCCCGGTGGCTTGTCATTGTTGATAGACAACAATAATTTGTTCAACTATACTTGGATGTATAGTGTCTGCGTTTGTTGCTGGCATGTCATGCCTAAGTTTGCTAATATTGCCAATGAAAAAATAATTAAAGTAGTTGGCCATATCAGTGGCCAATATCAGTGGGTTCATCTGATTCAATGAATGATGGAGCTGAGTTTGCCTTTTTATAGAACAATCTTTAAATTATCTACTTTAGTTTAGATACAAGCATCATGAAACCTCCAACACAAATTCATGACTTGGTGAAAATCTGTTTTTTGGACTAAAGTTAACTTCCTTACCACTTTTTCCATATTTGGTCAAATTATTAATTTTGTTTATGGTTTCCTAGAAACAAGGGTGGCTCAACCTACCCCTTTGGCTCAATTTACCCCAATCTCCCCTACTACAGTACAGTCATTATCTACAAAGATAGTTGTATAATTTGTAGCTGGGCAATTCCATTGTAACGGAATTACTCTTTAAAATGTATGCCAAACAAAAACCATTGACTTCGAAGTTTAACAAACCATACAACCAAATCGGAGTATCAGAGTAATTCCAAAATAACATGGAATTGCCCAGCTAGCTAGACTCGCAGGCCAGCTGCAATTTTTATTATTCGAGCTTGGTGGCGCAGCCTTGTACCAATCGCATTAATAAGCACTTGTATAGCACATTTGCTCAGCAATTGATTACCATATAAATTCTGGCTACATAACCATATGATCAAACATAGTTAGCTAGCAAGCCAGTTCTACTTACTGCAGAAGCAAGTGCACTAGCTAGCTATAAAATAGTTGGCCCGAGGCCGTTGCATTGTTTTCACCCACCGCTCAAATGTAGGTCAGATTCAGTTTGCAGTCTGATCGAAGCAGCTTAATCCCACAAACATGACAAGCAAACTCACTTTAGTATTTTGCGAATTCCGATATGTGAAAAGTTGTCTTCAGTCGTCCATGCAAAATAAAAAAATAATGTTGCGGATATTGTCTAGACTAGACTGCGGAGGAAGGCGCTCGTGGTGTATCCAGCGCTTCTCATCACCTTTCACCCAGTAAGTGGTCATGGTTAGAAGGGATACAGCTTTGGTCATGGTTAGAAAGGATACAGCTTTTGTCAAATTAACGTCAAGTGTATTTATTTTGGCATTTTAGCTAAGTCTGACCTTTTTCCTAATGTGGGGATCTAGATGTGATGACTAGCTTAGAAGGAATGCATTAATGATTAAACATAATGGGTTTGTACTGTACTGATATAAATTGTTTCACATAACAAGCTGTGATTCATGTGAGGAACGTTAGGGGGTAGGATGAGATAAGACTTGTATTTCTCACAGACACATACACACTGCCTCTTTGTTATACCGCGCTCAAGGACGTGTACTGCAAAAGTGCTGACTTTCTGGATAAGTTGCAAAACAACTAGACACCTGGCAACGGTGGAGCGCCAAGGGGCTGGGACCAGCCTGTGCGCCAACGGATAGGCTGAGTAAGTCTAAACCACGCTCAGTCTCTACTCTGATTGGCCAGCAGGGAGCGGGAACTATCTCTGTCAGAGTATTTGAAGAAGAACTTAGAACAATGGCTTAGTTCTCTGTCTGCCCTGCGTGGTATCTCAGTGAGCCCGTATACGAACTCTCATACTTATCATCTATACATTTGCATTTAATACATTTAGCTTGGATTGAACACTTGTTGAACATGTTTTCTCTTATTCCAATACCAGATTTGAATTGACGCAATTTTTAACACTAATCTTAACCTAATTCTCTTAACCTGCTACATTAATTATCCTAACCTGCTGTGTAAATTCTCCTAACCTGCTACGAAAAGTCAAATCTGAAAAAGCTGTATCCAATCTAGTCAAAACCCCAGTTAGCGGACTGCCAACACCCGGAAGAGAGGAGTGGGGACATTATTACACGTGACTTGGCTTTATTCATTCTACCATGGATATCGATTGTGAGACTGCTAAAACACTCCTCTTAAAATAGTTGTTTGATCTTTACATGAGGCCAGATGTGCATGCATTCTTGTACGGTTGTACTTTTAGATTATCAACATTAGATCCTGGTGCATTACCTGCCATCACGGTGTATATGAAACATCACACAAACTGTGATCAGTGATGATCATGGCACCATACAGATTACAGAAACAGCATCATTTTAAGGCAACGTTACACATTTAATGCGCAATGGGTTGTACCATAACAAGCACATAAAGGCTTCATAATTCATAACGGTCACGTTAACTGGCTGATATTATCTCATAGAACATAACATATAAGATCTCCTAAGCCTTAATTTCTGTGTATATCCCAAAACCCCATTATTTCCCAATTAGAAATGGCCAACGAAGCAAAGACAGAAAATGCTAACTCATTTCTGATATAGATATAACGTGATTTGACATCATTTTATCTGTGGCCAAAGACCTTGAGCCTTCTTGGATGGGCACTTCTAATGTAGCTCTATGGCAGCACCCAAGGGGCTTGAATTTTCGAGCTCTACCCTTAGACTTGGTGGTGATGTAGTGTCCACATGAGTGACAGAACACTGAGCCAATCATGGCGCAACTAGAGAACATTACCAACCCCTACGCTCGGTATTTTCCGCTGGATGACCCACCACCACAGAAAGAACTGAGCAAGCTGAAACGCCTGCATTTTGGAGCTGCCTTACTCAATAAAGCAAAAAAGAGACCATGTTTGTATGCAGCTTTATTAACTCAATTATTATTTTTCCTGGGACTGAAAGACTTCTCAGTGGAGCAGTTGCATGGAGTATTGTCACAAGCCTTACCACCCTCTGAGGTCATAGAGCCTGAGAAGGGAGATATGGAGATTTGAAGGAAGGAATAAGTGGGAGTTTGGTTTTGTCAACGTGGTTTATTATTGTTTTATTTTGGGTGGATTAAGTTAGTTTTTCCTATCACGTATGGGTATTATTTTTACCTTGGTTTTTTCAACCCCGTCCAGTTGGTGGCGGTAATACACCTTTTTGGGTTGTAGTCTGCCATAAAACCCACAGAAGATTAAGAAGAAGTTACAGTCACTAACGCACTTGACAACATGAAAACAGTCTAATCAGCTCTGCTAGAGCGAGTAAAATGGTCAGAGTGAGGTCTTCTCTCATTTGTTTCTGGAAGTAGCTAGACAACTTTAGCCAGTTAGCTTGGGCGCTTGACTACCGTTGTGAGGTCAGAACGCTCGGATTAACCCTACTCCTCGTCCAGTGTGCGCTCTGAATTTACGAAAGGATAAAATGGACATCACCAGGACCTTGCTTTCGGTGCTTTAGCACCGAATGATTTTGGGTCAGCCCCGAATATTTTGCGTTGCTGCATTGGTGTAAAAACTGAATGCGCCACTTAGTTCATAGAGATATGGTTACGTGAAACTTCCGAAATCATCCAACAGTTATAATCAGGGGTGAAGTGCTGCCGGCCGTGCACAGCCGAGCGACGCTCCACAACTTCTCAGAATGGTGCTATGTCTCGAAAGATCACTTAATGATTAATTAGTATTGTACATAACAAACCAAATATAATAGCATGATAATGTCAGGCTACTGTTATACCAAAAACACCATGTACTTTCTAATGACAATTTAGGACGACTGTGCAAAACATTTGTACAAGCATTTCGCAACACCCGCAATAACATCTGTTGTAAAGTTTGATTTTATTTTAGAAAAAAAAAATTAGCATGCGGTGGTTGTGATTATTCCATCTGCTCTAAAATTCGATTAGTTAGGCCGGTTTGCCACCCTTACTTACATCCTTCAAGAAGATCGAAATGCATATTCCCATGAAAGTGATTGGGATCAAATGGTTGGCATGCATGCAGCATGGACGTTTGACCTGTAAAACTTGAAGAATTGTCATTCATGATTGACAATGATGATGGCCTAATTTATAGTAAGGTAGGCCTTATGAATGAAAAAATATAACATTTTCCTTTAGTCACTTAGTGTGTGTAGGCTTAGGCAATCATGCAATTTGGATGATGCATTGTATATTCAAAAATGATAGGCTTTATGTCGGTACCAGCTTCCATTCACAAATAAACTCCTCTTGATAAATCTATCAATGTCAGATTTTTGTTTTCACTGAATCTCGGTTTGGATATTTGGTTACAATTATGCTGGGAAATGTTAGCTAAATTGAGGTGAGTACTCGTGTTCATTAGTCTACCAATTGAAAGCTAGATATTCTCTACACACGCACACACACATTAGATTAGGCCTATAGCCTGCTTGATGAGCTTCCCTGATGTTTTGCTGAACTTGCCTGATGCATTACAGTCACTATGCCTACTGATGCGAATACACATTTGTACACTTTTCCCATAGGCAATTCAAGTCATTTGACATATTTGTTTTGTTTAAAAAGGTCATAAGGCCTACATTGTTTCAATAATAATAGAGCTGAAAACACTATTGGCTTAATTGACATTTAATTGATTATCGTAATTGTAGGCTAGTCTACTTGCTGATAGATTATTGTAAATTATATTGTAACAGTAGGCCTACCTACACTATAACCCCATATGGGGTTACTGACCACTGTCGATTAAATTAAAAATAAGAAGTGTTGCTTAATTAATTTTTTCAATGGGGAGAGTACAGTGCATGGAAAAAACAGCGCTGCGGGAAGGAGTTCTGGAAGTGCTGCAGATAAATTGAAATGCATTTGCCAAATTACATAATTACTCCTGTCTCTATAAATAAATGAAATCATAATTTAGCCACAGAGGATCAATAGGATTTTTATTTATTTAAACGCTGTAGATTGTGTTTTGTCACATTATGAGCGCATAGTCTACAGTCGGAAATCCAGCAATTGGGCAGTCAGCGCGGCAAATATAAAACAGCTGATTGTTGACTTGTGGCTGTCAAGGAACAGAATGCGGCAGCTAGAAGGTATTTAGAAATTTTCAAAATACAATTGCGGGAAAAATCTGTTTGAATAGGTGAGTGTAACTGGAAAGTTGGTGGATTATAATTTCCTCCTCCTATTGTAAGCCTAAAATCTGTGTATCCACTCTTTATTGGCCTATGCTATTCATTGCATTTAAGACATGGGTCGTTGGTTGTATTGATCTCAGTATGTAAATGTCAGAGTAGCTTGTCATTTTGATCATGTGTGTGGTATAAAAAATATTGTAACGTCTCCAGTGTCACGAACCGGCTCAAGTTCGTAACAAAAGGGAGACACGTGGAGACAAGGAGTACTCAAAGTATATATTTATTAATTAAAGTAAACTAAATCAAATAACAATGGTGTGTGTAATCAGTAATCAGTAGTGTACGTGAGTGTTTGCATGCATAAATGTAATATGGAAAAGTGTTGAAAAGTGCCAAAGCAAACAACCCAAAAAAGCCTCAAAAATATCACAACCAAGATCAAAGTATCTGCCTGGAGAGAGTCTCCCCAATGAATGTGGAAGAGGTCCATTTATCCTGGGACACACCCGGCCCAGGTGTTTCCCATGTAGCTGACGACCCCCCCAACTCCGCCCACCGGCATCCTAATAAGGAAACAAGAGCAAAGAGAGAATACGGCAGACAGAGTGGGAGGGTCGTCACACCCCCCCCCATAAGACCGGGGACCAACAAGGACCCCGGCCCAACGTACCAGCCCCTGCGTCCCAAACCGACAAGTTGTACATGTTCACCCCTCCACTTGCCCCACCCATCATCCTCCTCTCCAGACCTCAGCAACCTTTACCCAGGAAGCAACCTTTAAGAGGAAAGAAAAACACAAGACTAGGAGGGGACAAACAGGAAAGATAGAACATGACAAAATCAAACACTGGTCGGTCACATCAATATTCATGAACAGGGCGCACGAGAGAGCGCATCAGCAATCACGTTATCAGTCCCCCGGATGTGCCGCACATCTAGATGGAAAGATTGTAAAAATAAACACCATCTCATTATCCTCTGATTAGGACACCTCATGGACCTCAAAAATGTGAGAGGGTTATGGTCGGTGTAAACCACAATAGGTACTACACCCGACCCAACATACACTTCAAAGTGTTGTAGCGCCCATATAAGTGCTAATGCTTCTTTTTCAATGACAGAATAGTTCAACTGATAATGGTTAAACTTTTTGGAAAAGAAACTAGCAGGCCTCTCAACCCCAGCCACATCTGCTTGCAGCAACACTGCACCCGCCCCCACATGACTAGCATCCACCTGCAAGGTAAATGACAAATCCACACGAGGAGCAGCCAGTACCGGAGTTGAAGTAAGCAACCTCTTTGCATCTTCGAAAGCCTGTTGACAATGAGAAGACCATACGTACACAGCCTTAGCTTTCAGCAAATCTGTCAAGGGAGCGACCACAGTAGAGAAGTTCCTACAAAAACCACGATAATACCCAATCATTCCCAAGAAACGCATCAGTTCCTTTTTAGTAGTTGGTAGTGGAAAAGCATCAATAGCTACCACTTTAGCCCGAACAGGACGCACTTCACCCTGCCCAACCACCTTTCCAAGGTATGTCACAGTCGCCTGAGCAAACTCACATTTAGCCAAATTTATCGTGAGACGACCCGCAGCCAGACGTTCGAACAAGTCTTGAATACGGGACAGATGTTCCTCCCAAGTATCTGCATATATCACTACATCGTCCAGATAAACAGCGCACCCGGCCAGACCAGAGACAACCCTGTTCATAAGTCGCTGAAAAGTTGCAGGCGCATTACGCAGCCCGAAACTCATAACCGAATACGAGTACAGACCAAAAGGTGTAATAAAGGCAGAGATTTCACGTGCCCTACTCGTCAGTGGCACCTGCCAATAGCCCTTTAACAGGTCAAATTTGCTCACAAACTTAGCTGCGCCCGACTTGATCAACGCAGTCCTCCATCCGAGGAAGAGGAAATGAATCCGGCTTAGTGACATCGTTTACCTTACGGTAGTCCGTACAAAATCTGTTTGTTCCATCCGATTTACTGACCAAGATACAGGGAGAAGCCCAACTGGAGAAAGAAGGCTCTGCTATTTTACTCTCCAGCATGTACCTGACCTCAGCATCCAGACAACGCAGTTTCTCTGAAGAAACTCTATAGAACCGTTGACGAATGGGGTCAGCATCTCCAATGTCAATATCATGTTCTATTAAGTTTGTACGTGTTGGTGTATCAGAAAACAACCCTGGAAATCTCCGAATCAGACCCACCATCTCTTTCCGCCCCATCAACAGGTAGATGAGTAAGAAGACTATCTAAAATCTCCAGTGTCTCTGAATTCTTCAATCTACCCTGCAGTATGCAATCGTCGGGACCAGAAACATCTTCCTGCTCCTGCACAGACCTAGCATGACCAGAATCCAGGGAATAAACAGTATCAGCCAAAAGAACAGCCTTACCGTCCTCTGTAGACTCCCCCTGTTCAGTCTCAGAGGAACGTGCATAATAGGGTTTTAACAAATTTATATGGCACAGTTGATGTGCTTTCCTCCGTTCTGGAGTGGCAACTAGATAATTTTGCTCAGTGTCCTGGCGCACCACTGTATATGGACCTTGAAACTTGGCTTGAAAAAGGAGAACCAACAATTGGCAGCAGAGCCAGAACCTGATCACCTGGACTAAAGTGACGAGGCTCAGCTCTCCGATCATATATGCTCTTCATCCTGTCCTGTGAAGATGATAGCTTCTCTTTAGCCATTTCACCAGCGGCATACAAGCGTCGCCGAAAATCACACACATATGATAACAGGGACTGAGGAGGCTCGGGAGACTTCCAGTCATCCTGGAGAACAGATAAAAGCCCACGCACCTTATGTCCAAACACTAGGTCATTTGGGCTAAAACCTGTGCTCTCCTGTGAAACCTCCCTAGCAGCTAACAGTAACCAAGGCAACCCCTCCTCCCAATCCTTATCCATCTCAGTACAATAAGATCTCAACAAAGACTTAAGCGTTGATGGAAACGTTCCAGTGCTCCTTGACTTTGGGCATGATAAGCGCTAGCCAAGTTGTGTTTAATATGGAGTTGTTGGAGAACCTGTCCAAAGAGATTAGAGGTGAAATTAGATCCTTGATCACTTTGAATGACCTTAGGGATTCCAAACAGTGAGAAAAACTGAGTCAAAGCTTTTAACACAGACTTAGTCGTGATAGACCTGAGAGGATAGGCAGCAGGAAACCTAGTGGTCTGACACATCACAGTCAACAAATAATTACTACCCTTTCTGGAACGAGGCAGAGGACCAACACAGTCAATAATCAGATACTCGAAAGGGTTACTGAGTACAGGAATAGGGAACAGTGGTACCGGCTTAATAGCTTGATTAGGTTTACCAGTTAATTGACAGGTGTGACAAGTTTTGATGAAATCAGAAACATCCCTCTTTAATCTTGGCCAAAAAAAATTTCGTAATATGCGATTGTAGGTTTTTCTCACACCCATATGCCCAGCAACGTCGTTGTAGAGAAGTTGTCAGCACCAACTCACGAAGCTTAACTGGTACCACAACCTGACTAATCGCCTCCCCCAGAAAACAACTACCATGAGACATCCACTTTCTCATCAGGACCTCCTCTTGGAGAAAATAGCCCTGTGCGACATCTCCCAACTGTTCCACAGACACAATTTGGTCCCGCAACTCTTCTAATGTAGGGTCAGTCCGTTGCGCCTCGATTAAATCGGAGCGGGATACAGATAACGGGATAACAGGGAAAACAGTAACAGACTTCTTTATGGTATTCTCGTTAGCCAGCTCCGTGACCAGGTCGTCATGGATCATAGAACGCGTCACTGCACACGCAGAAAACACCTCTGGGAAATCCTCGCACTCTCATCAGGAATCCCTACAATTGACGGCTTAGTGGAAACCACTAAAGATGGAGACACGATAGGCCACACACGCTCCCCAGCCAAGTTATTTCCAAGGATCACGTCAATACCCTCAATAGGCAATGAAGGACGCACCCCCACAACAACCTCACCTTTCACCAGTCCACAATCCAACATCAGTTTATGCAATGGAACTGACAGAGTGTTCAAACCTATTCCCCTGATTAGAACACTATTCCCCGAATCAGTCTCCGCAGAGAAGGGTAACACAGACTCCAACACAAATGATTCAGAGGCACCTGTGTCTCTTAGGATCTTTACTGGCACTAGGTTCTTACTTCCTACCATAGACACAAAACCCTCCGTAACGAAAGGTAAATAGTCGGGATCAATATAACCCTTCACCTGGCTCCGGGCAGGAGACAATGCGTCATGAGTGAACTGATGTGGAACAGGCGCGGCTAATGCTGCAGGCCTCGATTTACCATAAGCACCTGTACTGAATTTACCCCTAGATCTAAGAATCGGACATTCATTTTTCCAATGACCTAATTCTTGACAGTAGTGACACTCTTGACCAACGTCAGTTTTACCACGGGTATCAGGCTCAACCCTATTTGAATGAAACTCTGCCCGGGAACCGAAGTATCTCGGCGAGCGAGGCCCAAATCTCTGCGAACGCCCCCACTCACTCCGAATACGGGGTTCTGCAAAAACATTTTTGTGAGTCAACACATATTCATCTGCCAAAACCGCAGCTTCAGCAACAGTCTTTATTTTTCGTTCGTTAATGTACGTCGCTATACGATCAGGGATTGTGTCCTTAAATTGTTCTAACATAATCAGATCACACAGCCCTTGGAAAGTCATAACTGCAGAGGCAGAACACCAGCGATTGAACTGTGAAGATAATATTCGCGCAAACTCAACATGAGTCTGCTGATCATCCCTTTTTAAAGTTCTAAATCGTTGGCGGTAAGCCTCAGGGACCAATTCGTAACTCTGTAACACAGCCGTTTTAACCTTCTCATAACTAACACTGTCTGCTACGCTAAGAGCTGAATATGCTTCTTGCGCTTTACCAGTCAGCACACACTGCAACATCAAAGTGCGATCAGAATCAGGCCAACTCCTAGCGTCAGCAACACGCTCAAACAACGAAAAGAATGTCTCCGGGTCCTTTTCATTAAACTGGGGCAACAACCGTAAATTCCCTACAACATCAAATGTCTCTGGATTACGACCAAAAGAGGAACGACCCTAGGTAACTCTGGGTCACCTTCCCAGAGCAAACTCTCCCCCTGAGAGCTTTCCTTCCCTAACCAACTCTAGTCGCTCTTGTTGCAGCTTGATTTTAGCACGCTCCATATCCTGTTTAAATTCCAATTCCCTTTCATATTTTACACGATCATGCCCTAGCTGTAACAGAAGCAGTTCTTTCTGCTGTTCAAAAAGAAGACTACTATGACTAACCGATGGAACGGTCATTGTAACATATCGGGGAGACAACGTGTCCTCAGCAGAGGCTGCCCCAGTGGTAACATCCAGAATACCACTCTCCATCAAATTGGCCTTCAATATTAACCTAATAGAATTTTTTAGACGTTTATCACTAATTTCAACCTTGTAGTGTTCAGCAACCTTCAACAGCTGTTCTTTAGTACATAATTCTAACAGTTCTTCTGATGGAAAGCGAATGAACTCGTCTACATTAGACGCCATAATCAGGGAAAAAAAAAATAAATATATATAGATCATAATAATCTTGCTCAACCCCTCTGCTGAGCACACCAGACACAAGAGAAATACAATCACACCGAGCACCACAGAAAAGAGCTGGGATATGGAGCTTCCCCAAAACCTACAATAACTCAACCCTAGTCTTCGTGCAGATTTGCGGTGGGTAATTACGCACTGTAGCCCGCTGGCAAGGAATTAAACCCCCCAGCACGCTGGTAGATTTCCCCAAGCCACGGATGTGCCCCCGAGACAACTGCTCAGTCCACTGACACCACACAAAAATAACAAACATTTAACCATGCCCAACGTATCCCAAAACAAAACACGTCACTAAGCCTATCAGGGGAAAAAGCTATAGCTCCGGGTAGCAAATGTCACTACCCTACCCAATCTCCCACTGAGGTACACAGCCGATTGTACTCACCTCAGACCGATGTCCCAACAGCGAGTAGAGCAAGAGTTTCCAGGCTGGGCAGGGACTGGAAACTAACCAATGTACTCTCTCCAACGCAGTACAAAACCCAAAGGCAACCAATACTGGCCTATCAAACTCAAACAAACTAACAAAATTTACAAAGAAAAACCCTACAGAATTGGACATTAACTCCACGTTCTCCCAAACACAACCAGTTCAAAATCCCAGACGAGCCCCCACTTGTCACGAACCGGCTCAAGTTCGTAACAAAAGGGAGACACGTGGAGACAAGGAGTACTCAAAGTATATATTTATTAATTAAAGTAAACTAAATCAAATAACAATGGTGTGTGTAATCAGTAATCAGTAGTGTACGTGAGTGTTTGCATGCATAAATGTAATATGGAAAAGTGTTGAAAAGTGCCAAAGCAAACAACCCAAAAAAGCCTCAAAAATATCACAACCAAGATCAAAGTATCTGCCTGGAGAGAGTCTCCCCAATGAATGTGGAAGAGGTCCATTTATCCTGGGACACACCCGGCCCAGGTGTTTCCCATGTAGCTGACGACCCCCCCAACTCCGCCCACCGGCATCCTAATAAGGAAACAAGAGCAAAGAGAGAATACGGCAGACAGAGTGGGAGGGTCGTCACACCAGTCATGTAAAATTATGTAGAATTGCAGGATTTTTTTTTTTTTTTTTTCTCGGAACCACACACCCCTCAGCCCCTGGACTTCAGGATTGTGCCCCGAATGCCATGGAACTCTGGAGATGGCCCTGACTGACAATCTGACAACGCTCTGAATTTACGAATGGCCCAGAGTGCACTGACACACTGAAGGCAAGACGTCATAACGTGCTCTTAGAGTTCTCAAGCGGCTGCTGAGTCAGCCACCCTTCGATCAGTCAGTATCAGACAGCATGTGTTCTCATTTGCTTGTAGGTTACTCTACTGTATAAAAATTACCACTTACAAGTGGAGTCAGCTATGAACGTTACAGCAGTAAAATGTAATTCTAATTGACATAGACAAGTTCAACAATATAAGCCGCCTACTGCAACCATAGCGCCGTTATCTGCTTGATCTCTTGCAGTGCAAACTCTTGCCTGGAAAAGTACAGTCGTGGTCAAAAGTTTTGAGAATGACACAAGTATTGGTCTTCACAAAGTTTGCTGCTTCAGTGTTTTTAGATATTTTTGTCAGGTGTTACTATGGTATACTGAAGTTTAATTACAAGCATTCCATAAGTGTCAAAGGCTTTTATTGACAATTACATTAAGTTTATGCAAAGAGTCAATATTTGCAGTGTTGACCCTTCTTTTTCAAGACCTCTGCAATCTGCCCTGGTATGCTGTCAATTAACTCCTGGGCCACATCCTGACTGATGGCAGCCCATTCTTGCATAATCAATGCTTGGAGTTTGTCAGAATTTGTGGGTTTCTGTTTGTCCACCCACCTCTTGAGGATTGACCACAAGTTCTCAATGGGATTAAGGTCTGGGGAGTTTCCTGGCCATGGACCCAAAATTTCGATGTTTTGTCCCCCAAGCCACTTAATTATCACTTTTGCTTTATGGCAAGGTGCTCCATCATGCTGGAAAAGGCATTGTTCGTCACCAAACTGTTCTTGGATGGTTGGGAGAAGTTGCTCTCGGAGGATGTGTTGGTACCATTCCTTATTCATGGCTGTGTTCTTAGGCAAAATTGTGAGTGAGCCCACTCCCTTGGCTGAGAAGCAACCCCACACATGAATGGTCTCAGGATGCTTTACTGTTGGCATGACACAGGACTGATGGTAGCGCTCACCTTGTCTTCTCCGGACAAGCTTTTTTACAGATTTTACATTTACGTCATTTAGCAGACGCTCTTATCCAGAGCGACTTACAAATTGGTGCATTCACCTTATAGCCAGTGGGATAACCACTTTACAATATTATTATTTTTTGGGTGGGGTAAGGGGGGGGGTAGAAGGATTACTTTATCCTATCCCAGGTATTCCTTAAAGAGGTGGGGTTTCAAGTGTCTCCGGAAGGTGGTGAGTGACTCCGCTGTCCTAGCGTCGTGAGGGAGCTTGTTCCACCATTGGGGTGCCAGAGCAGCGAACAGTTTTGACTGGGCTGAGTGGGAACTGTGCTTCCGCAGAGGTAGGGGGGCCAGCAGGCCAGAGGTGGATGAACGCAATGCCCTCGTTTGGGTGTAGGGACTGATCAGAGCCTGAAGGTACGGAGGTGCCGTTCCCCTCACAGCTTCGTTGGCAAGCACCATGGTCTTGTAGCAGATGCGAGCTTCAACTGATGCCCCAAACTATCAGAAAGGGGATTCATCAGAGAAAATGACTTTACCCCAGTCCTCAGCAGTCCAATCCCTGTACCTTTTGCAGAATATCAGTCTGTCCCTGATGTTTTTCCTGGAGAGAAGTGGCTTCCTCGCTGCCCTTCTTGACACCAGGCCATCCTCCAAAAGTATTCGCCTCACTGTGCATGGAGATGCACTCACACCTGCCTGCTGCCATTCCTGAGCAAGCTCTGCACTGGTGGTGCCCCGATCCCGCAGCTGAATCAACTTTAGGAGACGGTCCTGGCACATGCTGGACTTTCTTAGGCGCCCTGAAGCCTTCTTCACAACAATTGAACCGCTCTCCTTGAAGTTCTTGATGATCCGATAAATGGTTGATTTAGGTGCAATTGTAGTATCTGAACATTTATAGCTTTGGCTGAGGTTTTCATATTGTTGGTTAAATTAACTTTGCTCTGCTGAGCTGAAACATCTGGAAAGTGTTACTATAGGGGCCCCCTAAAACAGTGGACATGGGGATATGTGGAGGCCAGGGATTGGTCTATTCAAAACATGCCATTTTGTGTTGCATAAGATATATACCATGTTTGAACAAAGGGACAAGAGAATAATCATATTTGAGATTGGGTTAGTTGTTCTCCAGATACTGCAGAAATCTGTAAATTGATGCAGAAATCTTTGATGTAATAAAAGTTATAATCAAGTACAGTGTCAGCGGATTCCTTGTCAACACAGCATTGCAGCATTGTCTCGACACCACAGAAATTGGCGACGAGGATTTTGGGATGTGTTGCGTCTATTTCAGCGTTACATCATGGGCTCCGTGCTGACTCCCGCTCCAGAGGCCTGCAGATAAGGTGAGCTTTCTCACAACTTTGGGCACGGGTCAGTTCGTGTGACTGTGTGTGCGTTGGGGGGACGCACCGTGAATAATCTGTGTGTGCCTTGCTGTTATTGCTGTGTGATAGGATTCCGTTCTAAATTTCTAAAGTTGTTTGCGTTGGAAACAACGCAAACAGGGGGGAGTGTCTATAGGAATTGATAACACTGGGCCTAGGGATATTTGTCTTGAATAAAATTAAAGGGAAAAGGAATAAAATAACGGAATAGAATGGAAAAGGAACTACGGAAAAATGTATACTGTTAGGACGTCGCTGATCTACGGAAGCCCTCAAACGAGGCGATCATTAGATGGGCCACAAATCCTGAAGAGTCACTAGGTGGATTTTCAGGTCAGTCCAAGGGACTGGAGATTGTAGAATACAAATTCAATTGTATGTTACCTCTCGGTATATAGTTGACGAGGTATATGTCCGATGTAGCCTCTCATTGAATATCTGCAACTCAAGGTAGCAGAAATTTAGGAAGGAATATAAAGGAAATAGGAGCGACGGAAGCATGCTTTTAAGGACCGTATGAATGGATGCATTCTTTTCATGTGTGTGTGAGAGAAAGAGAGTGTGTGTTTGCACAAAATAAAGAGGTCTCTGATGTGTTTCAGCAGTGTGTCGACTCATGCTATGATAAGATTTATGTTAGAGATATATACATATATATGTTTTGGTTGAGAACAGGGGTTTTAGTTTTGGTAAGGAAAGATGTTAATTATGGTTAAAACCTTATGAGTCTCCATTTGAGAGAACGTTTTCAAAATTGTTAAAATCTATGAGCCCCCGGGAGGACGTTATGATTGTATAGAGAGGATTCGTTTTCAACATTGTTAAAATCTATGAGCCCCCGGGAGGACGTTATGATTGTATAGAGAGGATTTGTAATGGATAAGAAAATAACTATAAATCTGCAGATTAGAGTAGAATAAGTGAAGATAGTAAAGTTAAGAAACTTCGAAGTAGGATTTGTGTTCTATGTTTTGTGTTGGTTTGTGCGTTTTGTTCAGTGTTACTGTTTGTCTGTGTTGGAAAGAACGGAGGGACAGCTGGTCTGTCTGCTGTTTGACTTAGAGAAAAGATACTTGCGGGAGAGCTCCTCTCACCTTGAAATCGCACTAGTAAATGAGCTGCGCATGTGTGGGATTTTATGAGTTTAGAGTTGCATAGAGCGAATGTGCCACTCCCCTGCCTGCACTGAGCTGCTGTGACACGCAGACTTATAGCTGAAAAAAGAAAGGGGGAGACTTTGAGTACACACAAATAAATTATTCTGTTCGTTAAGTGGCTGTTGCTTAACTATGAAACCATTTGATTGAGATCCATTGAATTTATAAATGAGAGCTATGTTGACGGATTAAAATATTATTGCGCTATTTATAATATTCCTGAGTTAAGCTGTTTGCTTATTTCTTAGCGCGAATGTGAACATAGGTATGTCTAAAAGGGTGTTTGAAATAACCCAGTGAGTGCATAAAATACTAAATTCTTGTCTGTTTCTTTTGTTCTCCTGTGATGTGAGAAACAAGAAGGAGGAGACAGAGAGAGAGGAGGTGCTGACCAGTGCGTCACGCGACAGCGTGTGCTTCCCTGGATCCAGTCCAATTAAGGCCAGTACTGTTCTATCCACAAACTTACTTTCCCTTACAGGATATAATAGATACATTGTGTATGCATATAATATTTCATGTTGTGACCATTTAGCAGGGACTTGGCAACAGACTGATCAATTGATGTAATTGAGAATTGCACATTGAAGTTTTTTTGTGCATGGGTTGTTTTGGTTAGAGTTGTGTTGAAAATCCAGCACTGAGATTGTTCTGTAAAATTAAAGTGAATGGGTCCTTATTAAGCAATTGGTTTGTGGGTGCTGTAGTCTTGCTGGATTACAGCTTTTTATTTTTTGATTGCTCTGAAGATGACTAGTTTCCTTTACTTTTCTTTACCGGATGTGGTAAGATTGCCACTAATCAATAATTTGGTAGGATTTGTAAAAACATTTTTAAAGTAATTGATTACAAAAATAAATAAATAATAATAATAATAATAATAATAATTTTTTTTAAAGGAGGGAATGATAAGCTACATAGCTTAAAGTATTTTTTGGTTTACAAATTAATTAGTTTAAAATAAATAATAATAAAATAAATAAATAATTCACAATAAAGGAATATAAAAGAGTTGTTACAATGGGGAAAAAGGACATCAAAACTATGAAAGTAATTACTCCTGTTGATGTAGTACAAAATAGTAACCCTTTCGTTAATGGTATTGCAAGGTTATCTGGAAAATGGAATAAACGTTGGCCTGACATTGAACAACCATGGCCAGTGGAAGGGACTCTTAACCCAGAAGTAATTAAGATAATGCAAGTGCTTGTGTCCACATATAAGGCAGGTCAAAAGAAGGGAAAAAAAGGAGAACAATGTAAAGAAAAGAGACAAAGAGAGCTGGGTGTTCTTAAGTTGTTTGAAAATGAGGGACAAAAACTGATAAAAGATACAAAAGATAAAAGAGACAGAGGTATAGAGAAATGGCAAAAGAGGCGAAGGTAACAGAAAAACTAATGGCAGAAGTCAATACACCTTTCTCAAATAAGGATTCAACAAAAAGACCCCCACCTTACGAGAGATGAAGATGAACGAATAATAGAGAGAGGACAAGCAGAAACGACCATAAAGATGAATCCAAACTCCAAAAGTAAGAAGAAAACAACATGTCTGGAAACTAAGGGTATAGTGAGGTTCAGGAGGATGGAATTTGAAGATGATGATGATGATGATCAGAGTGATTCAGAAGAGATCATGGGTAGATATGACCCTGTGATCAGACGGGGTTGGCTAGAGCGGAAAGAAGGGGTGATGAAAGTTGGAAGAAGAAGGATACAAGAAATTCGACCTCTGATGAAAGTGAAGATGGAGACAGCGATGAAAATTTGGAGATTAAAGGTGCTTCATGTTCAAGAGGATTTTATCCTACAATGACTAGCACAGAAGAAATAGAAAGAGATATGGATCGATGCATATCATGCTTGGATAACGCGAATAATTTAGAAGAAGTAAGAGAATTGGAAGAACAACTCAAGATGTTGAAGATACAGAAGGAAAAACTGCTGAAAAAAGAATCCCGAAAATTGGAGAGGAAATACACATTGCGGCCAAGAAAAGGGAGCACAAGTAAGAAGATGATGCCAGTGATAATTCGAGGACAGAACCTGGAGTATAAGCCTTTGCAGAATACCGATATGTCAGATATACTTGAGAAGTTGCCTACTCTTCAAGATGGAGCATATCCTTGGATTTCAAAGTTGGAAGAAATTACGGTGGGAACACAGTCTGCCATAGGAGACATTAAGAGACTTTTGGCTAATCTCCTTGGGATTCCAGGTATGGAAGACATTTTTCAGAGAGCTGGACTTAATCGATATATGGGGACTGCGGTGAATGATCCTGAGTTGTTAGCTGCAAGTAGAAATAGGCTGTGGAGAGCACTGAAAGATACGTTTCCAACAAATGTGCATCCTGACAACATTCTGATTGACCCACTAGGACAACAAGAAAATCCGAGAGCCTATGTGTCAAGAGCTCATCAAGTGTGGAGAAATATTACCGGAAATGATCCAGATTTGAGTCAAATAGAGCAGTCAATTTTGCGAGCTAAACTGCAGATGGGGCTGCCCTCACCAGTAAGGAGCAAACTGGCAGAGGTGGTTGGACTTGGAAGCATGGCAAAAGGTGTCTATACAGATCATATAGCCCATCAAGTGGATCTATACAGGAAAAAGGAACACAACCAGAAAGAACAGGACCAAGAAACTCTCAGAAAACTCAATCAAATACAACTGGTGGAGAATAAGAAGACGGAGAAGAAACAGGCTTTGGTTATGCAGAATCAGTGTTCATCAAATCAACAATCACTGCCACAGCTTCAACCGAACCAGGTCCAACTGCAATTGTCCCAGCCACCACTAGTGGGACCAGTTGTTTCATATCCACAGCCAGTTTCCGGACAGACACAGAATTGGAGAGGAAGAGGACGAGAAGGTTTAGGAAGAGGAGGAAGATTTAATCCATACTTCCAACAATCTTCAGAAGTGTGTTATAATTGTGGACAGGTTGGTCACTTTGCCCGTGAGTGTAATGGGCCAGGAGGAAACACCAGAGGAAATTTCAGAGGAAGATACAGGGGCCAGTGAAGATCATTTGGAGGACCGGTGAACCCTTATAGGGGCCCGGAGCCAGGATTCTAGAGGTGCCCAGAAGATCCGAAAGGGGGGTGTCAGCTGGTAGCATCAGGACCGGAAAAAGATCCAACAATTGAGGTGAAAGTAAACAACCGACCATTGGAAGTGATGGCGGATAGCGGAGCTGCTTTCACCTGTGTTCGGCCTGAAGATGCTACACATCTCCCTATGTCCAATCGACTGATTCGGACAATCGGATTTGAGGGAGTGAAACAGCTGATTCCTCTTACAGAACCAATTGAGCTCTGCTATAAAAATCAGAAAACTACAATACCGATACTGGTATTGGAACATACACCTATTGCATTGTTGGGAAGAGATGCATTGTGTAGATTGAATTGTACAATAAAATGTACGCCAGACGGCTGTCTGGTAGAAGTGCCAAAAGAAAAGGTTTACCAATTGTTGATGATGACAGAGATTGACTCTTCTTCAGTATTTTGGATTGGAAATCTCAGTGCAGATTTTTTGAAGCCGGCTAAGATATGGGAGAAATTCATTGTGGCAAACATGCCAGATGCGAGGCTTCCTGAATATCCATTTCATTGTACGCTCAAGTATTTCAAGAATGCTGCCCAATCGAACTCAGAGGAATGGTTGAGTCATCAACCAAAGAAAGTTCAACTCAACTCATGTTGCATAATTTTAGGACCACAAGGAGCAGCTATGAAGATAAACACAGACGATTATCTGGATAAAGAATTTGAGATTGAGAAGAGTGTGCCACATGTGACCTTGTTGGTTTCTGAAGACTATGAGCAGAAGCATATAGGAGAAATGATGACAGAAGCAGAGAAAGCTGTTTTTGTACCGATGAAAGAGAATTTGGCGATTTGGAGGAGTGAAGATCAGCGATTTCTCAAAATCATGATTTCGGCTCTAGGACAAGGACAGCCACAAGCTGTACGGATGACACATGAATCTATTTGCAGTGTGAAGATGGATTCAGACCCTATGAAAGAGGAGATGTTGCAACAAGTTCCAGAAGGTTTGTGGTCTCAACACAGTACCAATATTGGACTTGTGAAATCAGCCCAACCGGTGAAAGTTGAACTTCGACCAGGAGCCAGACCTCCTTGGAAGAATCAGTATCCATTGAAAGATGAAGCAATCCAAGGGATTGAACCACAAATTGAAGGACTTTCGAAAGCAGGTGTTTTGAAGACAATAACAAATCCTCAGAGTAACACGCCTTTGTTGCCTGTGAAGAAACCTGATGAGACTTATCGTGTGGTTCATGATTTGAGAGCGGTGAATGAGGTAGTGACTGATTTTCCAGCAGAAGTGCCAGACCCGCATACCTTGTTAGCCCAAATCCCTCCTGATGCGACACATTTCACGGTGTTAGACTTATGTGGTGCATTTTTTTGTGTTCCACTTAGTGTTGAAAGTCAGGGTTTATTTGGGTTCACATATAATGGACAGTTCTATGAGTACAGTCGATTGCCACAGGAGTTCAAACATAGCCCTCACATTTTCAATAAAGTACTGAAGGACGATTTGGTAGGGATAGATCAGATATTGCAAAGCACTGTCATTCAGTATGTGGATGATATAATTATCTGTTCACAGAATAAGGAAACATGTCATAAAGACTCAATTAAATTGCTACAGGTATTGGCAGAAAAGGGGCATAAGGTTTCACAGAAAAAGTTGCAATATTGCCAGGAGAAGGTCGTTTATTTGGGTCAGAAAATAATACATGGACACAGAAGCATTTCTGACAGTCAATTGGAAGCTATTCGTAAGGCTCCGAAGCCTAGAACTGTCAGAGAGATGATGACATTTCTTGGTATTGCTGGTTATTCTTCAGCCTGGGTTGAGGGCTATGCTAGTTTGACGGGACCTTTGAGAGCTATGGTTAAGGATCCTGGGAATGGTCAACTCCATAGCAATCTGTCCTGGACAGGAAGGCCTCATGGCATTTGAAATGATCAAACAGAGGTTACAAGAGGCACCGGCACTCACACTACCAGACTACTCTAAGAATTCCTTGCTATACAGTGCGGAAAAAAAGTATTTAGTCAGCCACCAATTGTGCAAGTTCTCCCACTTAAAAAGATGAGAGAGGCCTGTAATTTTTCATCATAGGTACACGTCAACTATGACAGACAAATTGAGGGAAAAAAATCCAGAAAATCACATTGTAGGATTTTTAATGAATTTATTTGCAAATTATGGTGGAAAATAAGTATTTGGTCACCTACAAACAAGCAAGATTTCAGGCTCTCACAGACCTGTATCTTCTTATTTAAGAGGCTCCTCTGTCCTCCACTCGTTACCTGTATTAATGGCACCTGTTTGAAATTGTTATCAGTATAAAAGACACCTGTCCACAACCTCAAACAGTCACACTCCAAACTCCACTATGGCCAAGACCAAAGAGCTGTCAAAGGACACCAGAAACAAAATTGTAGACCTGCACCAGGCTGTGAAGACTGAATCTGCAATAGGTAAGCAGCTTGGTTTGAAGAAATCAACTGTGGCAGCAATTATTAGGAAATGGAAGACATACAAGACCACTGATAATCTCCCTCGATCTGGGGCTCCACGCAAGATCTCACCCAGTGGGGTCAAAATGATCACAAGAACGTGAATGACCTGCAGAGAGCTGGGACCAAAGTAACAAAGCCTACCATCAGTAACACACTATGCCGCCAGGGACTCAAATCCTGCAGTGCCAGACGTGTCCCCCTGCTTAAGCCAGTACATGTCCAGGCCCATCTGAAGTTTGCTAGAGTGCATTTGGATGATCCAGAAGAGGATTGGGAGAATGTCATATGGTCAGATGAAACCAAAATAGAACTTTTTGGTAAAAACTCAACTCGTCGTGTTTGGAGGACAAAGAATGCTGAGTTGCATCCAAAGAACACCATACCTACTGTGAAGCATGGGGGGTGGAAACATCATGCTTTGGGGCTGTTTTTCTGTAAAGGGACCAGGACGACTGATCCGTGTAAAGGAAAGAATGAATGGGGCCATGTATCGTGAGATTTTGAGTGAAAACCTCCTTCCATCAGCAAGGGCATTGAAGATGAAACGTGGCTGGGTCTTTCAGCATGACAATGATCCCAAACACACCGCCCGGGCAACGAAGGAGTGGCTTCGTAAGAAGCATTTCAAGGTCCTGGAGTGGCCTAGCCAGTCTCCAGATCTCAACCCCATAGAAAATCTTTGGAGGGAGTTGAAAGTCCGTGTTTCCCAGCGACAGCCCCAAAACATCACTGCTCTAGAGGAGATCTGCATGGAGGAATGGGCCAAAATACCAGCATCAGTGTGTGAAAACCTTGTGAAGACTTACAGAAAACGTTTGACCTGTGTCATTGCCAACAAAGGGTATATAACAAAGTATTGAGAAACTTTTGTTATTGACCAAATACTTATTTTCCACCATCATTTGCAAATAAATTCATAAAAAATCCTACAATGTGATTTTCTGGATTATTTTTTCTCATTTTGTCTGTCATAGTTGACGTGTACCTATGATGAAAATTCATCTTTTTAAGTGGGAGAACTTGCACAATTGGTGGCTGACTAAATACTTTTTTCCCCCACTGTATGTGTCTACTTCTACTGGAGGTAAATATGCTTGTGCAGTTCTTTGTCAGCCGACAGGTACAGGGACGAATCCTCAACCTATTTCCTACTACTCTACTGCCTATTCAGAAGTAGAACTAGGGCTACCACTGTGCTACAGAGCAATGGTGGGAGTATATTTAATGTATGACAAAGCATCATCTGTTACGATGGGTTACCCAGTAACAATCCTTACCCATCATAGTCTCAGAAATCTTCTGAACTATGGAAAATATACATTGACTATGCCTAGGCTCAGAGACTATCATAGGCTCTTAGAGCAGGAAGATGTCACCCTAGTGAGGTGTGATACGATGAATCCAGCCGAGAATTTGCCAACTTCAGAGGATGGTGAGCCACATGATTGTGTTCAAGAAGCAGAGAAATACTCAAGGCTTAGATCAGATTTGCAAGCCCTTCCATTACGTGAGGCAGACCTGGAGTATTGGACTGATGGGTCTTGTTATCGTGTGGGAGATAAATTGTGTGCTGGCTATGCAGTAGTTAAGGCCCAAGGAACTGGATTTGTTGTTGAAAAGGCTGAAGTAATACCACAGCCTGCGTCCGCACAACTTGCTGAACTTGTGGGGCTAACAGAAGCGTGTTTGTTAGCAGAAGTAAAGCGAGTGACGATATATACTGATTCTGCATATGCACATAGTGTATGTCATTTGTTTGGAGCAGTATGGAAAGGTTGAGGGTTTAAGAAAACGGATGGTTCTCCGATACAACATCATGCGCAAATAATGAAACTGTTGCATGCTATGATGAAGCCTAAAGAGATAGTGATAGCTAAGTGTGCAGCTCATAAAACCGATGTGTCAAAAGTCACACAAGGGAACAAAGCCGCTGATGAAGCTGCAAAAGCCGTCACAGGAGCGGACAAATTGGGCAAGGTTTTTCTGGTCACTCATGGAGTGGACTTGGAAGACAAAATTACGCTTAAGGATGTGATTTTGATGCAGGAAGCTGCTTCTACGATTGACAAACAGTTATGGCTAGACCGAGGTGCTGTCAAAGATGCTACGGGTCTTTGGAGAAACCATGAGGGATTGATAGTAGCGCCTCTAGACCTATTAGGTCTGATGATTCAGGAAGCACATGGGTTAGCCCATGTTGCAAGGGGGGAGGTTAGGAGAAAGATCACAAAGGAGTATGGTTTTTGGGCACCATATTTGCTTGAACAGGTTGACTATGTCATAGGCAGGTGCACAATCTGTCTGAAAAATAATGTTCGCAGGGGTGTGACTGTTCTTCCTGGTTACATTCCAACACCGAGAGGTCCTATGCGTGAGTTGGTTATCGACTTTGTTGATATGATAAAAATCAATTGAAGGGAAAAGATACATGTTGGTGGTTGTGGATAGATTTTCACAATGGCCGGAGGCCTGTCCAACCAAGCGAAAAGACGCTCGGTCGGTTGCCAAGTTCTTGTGTAAAGAAGTCATAAGCAGGTGTGGACTTCCCGATCGAATATCCTCAGATAATGGGAAAGAATTTGTGGATAAATCAGTGAAATTGATTTTGCAAAAATTGGGAATTAAGCAACGTCTAGGAGCAGTTTATCACCCACAAAGTCAAGGGATTTGTGAAAAAATGAATGGTGTTTTGAAAAATCGCATGGTCAAGATTTGCCAGCGTACGGGTCTAAATTGGATAGCGGCGCTCCTTTTAGCATTAATGGTGTGTCGCTCAAGTGAGTTGCGTGATCTACATATGACACCCCATGAACTGGTTACAGGAAGAAGGATGCCTACGCCTTGTTTGCGAACAAGCGGAAAGGATCCAAGTTTGGCTCTTTTGGAAGATGAAATGAGAGCGTATGTTACATATATGGCCAAATTTAATAAAAAGTTGTCCACATATGTTTCTGACAGGCAAAGAAAAGAAGAGGTGCAGGAGAAGCTCGATGAGCAAAAAAGGAGTACAGTGCAACCTGGGGACAAGGTGTTTGTGAAGGTATTTAGAAGGAAGTGGTATAACGAACGCCGTGAGGGACCATTTGAAGTTGTTCGTAGTACTGGAACGGCTGTCCAGGTTAAAGGGTCTCCAACGTGGTATTATTTGTCACATTGTGTTAAAGCACCTAGAGAAGAGGTGACACGCGCAGAGAGCCAAGATGTTGAAGGCTCAAGAGAGCAGGATGAAGATAGGGAAGAACAGACAGAAGGAGAGATTGTCCATGCTGTGGACAACGTTGATGATCATGTGTACACTTCTGATGATGCCAGAGACGACTCTGCAATGGATGGACAGGAAATGAGATTTGGGGACATTGATTTTCAATACGTCCCAGAAACAACAGGGCATATTTCAGTGGAATGTGAAACCGCAGAGATCACCCAGGGCAACTCTGTTACAGGAGAAGCTGGTGATTCGGTTAGACAAAGTAGTCCCAGACCAGTTCGGAAAAAAGTCAGACCAAAACGTTACGAAAACTAGAGTTGAAGTAACTCTAGGAAAGTCAGCTCAGCTCCCATGTCAGTGTACGAGAGAGAACAGTGGTGAAGGGAAATTTAGAGTTCAGTGGGAAGATAGCTATGGTAGGAGTTTAGATCTGTTAGGAGCAGTTGCATTTAGAAAGTATGCGTTGCTGAATGATAAAAGAAGACTGAAGATTGAAGGTGATTGCAGTCTCTATGTGTACAATTCCCAGCAGGAGGATCAAGGTGATTATAAATGTAATTTTTATAATCCACAGTTTGAAAGTGAGGGATTAGAGTCGGTACTCAGAGTTACTGTAGTGACACTAGTGGTGATAGATGGACATACAATTAAAGAGCTCCAAGCTGTAGGGAAGATAGAAGAATCAACAACAATGACATCAACACTTCAGACTAACACAACAACAGTGAGAAGCAATTCTACCATTTTATTGTTGACAGTTACTAAAGCTATAAATGTATCACATTTGACTACAATGACGCCTCGGACGATCGCTCCAACACCAATTTTAGAAAAGACTGTGATTAGGGTTAGGATGGGTGGAACAGCTCATCTTCCTTGTAGATGTGAGAGACGGAGTGGGGGTGGTGACATTCCTCCCACGTGGAGAGATAATTACGGAGAAGAAGTGTTGTTATCAGGACCAGAAGTAGAAGCTGTACCCCCTAGTCGAAGGAAATATATTTTGTACAACGATATGAAGTGGAAGAGGGTTATGAGTGATTGCTCACTTCTTTTGCGTAATACTACATGGGAAGATCAGGGAGAATATATGTGTACTTATTTAGAGCCAGCGTTCAAATTTGTTCCGGTTAAGAATTACTGGATAGAAGGCTATGTAACTCGTAAGGTGACGCTTATGATGAAAGATTTAAAGTCTGTTGAAGTTTCCACAGTCACCAAAGGAGTTCAGGAGCAGTATATTACAGTAGTCACTCCAAGAGTAAATAATACACAGAGGACATTTGTCACTATGCCCTTGGAAACAATTAAGAGTGTTAATACATCAACTAAAGTCACTATTTTAACAGAAACTCTGAAAGAGATGAATGTTAGGATAGCGATAACACATTTTGTAAATGTGACAGAGACACCAACAACAACTTTTCTGAAATTAAAGGATGTAGTAAATGTGACTCAGAAGTCTATGATACAGATGGAGATTGGTGTAAATGGTAGTAAGGAAAGTGTTGAAATAGGAGAGCAGATGGTAGCAGAGAATGATGAAGATTCATCTGAAATAGTGCAGAATACATGAGTTCTTTAATTTTGATGGAACTCCAGAAGATATATCAGATCAATACCACTCGTTACGGAAGAGAGAAACTACATGGAAGGCATATGGATTTGATTCTTCTGTTTTGCAAATTACAGATGGATGGGCAGGTAGGAATCTATGGTTCCAGCAGTTAACTCATTCTGTGAGATCGGTTAGGAAACTGGAGGGTCCATGTCTGTTGAGAATTCCAGCACCAGGCACATGGGGTTCAATTTTCGAGACGGTGGCTCAACCTCTATCCACTACGTGTCAATCTTATGCTTTATCATGGCTGTTATATCTGCAACAATCATTAACAGATATAATGATGTCTTTGTCGAAGCATTTGTTTAGGCCTAGGTTTAATTGTTCTTGGTTAAATGAATTACCCTATGTGAATTTGTTAGATCGGAAGGAAAACAAGTTAACAGCGATTCCTGAAGCACTGGAGGTGAAACCCGGGAGGGCTAAAAGCTGTTTTTGTTCAAATAAAACATATGATGGACCGGGTATGTTTATGGGAATATCAGAGTGTGATGATTATATGATGACTTTGGGTAAGCATGAACGTAAGGTTAGTGATGAGACATATAAAGTAACTTTTTCTGTTCCATTTAGTAAGAAGAGCAGGACTTTGATGGTAAAATATCAGCTTTTGCCTGGCAATGTGACTATAGGCAATTTTCGAGATATTTGGTGGGTTTGTGGTGATAAAGCCTATATATTCTTACCCTATGTATGGACAGGATGTTGTTACATGTCAACGTTGAAGCTTCCATATGAGGTTTTTACCATTCAGAAAGGGGAAGCACCGGACACAGCTCAATCTGATTCTAGCTCTGGAAATAGAGTGAAAAGGGACATGGTGCAATTTCATAATCTGGAATCCTACCATTGGAGGATAAGTCCAGGAGAGAAGTGGGGACTTGGACTTTTTCCATGGTATGGTGTAACATTTCTGGCAGATCACATTGATAATATTACCTATACTTTTCAGGGTTTTGCAAACGAAACGATACGAGGGTTTAACCTTCTGTCAAATACTCAAAGAAGTCACAGACTGACGCTGTTGAAACATGACATGGCTCTTGACTATATTTTAACAAAACAGGGTGGCTTATGTGTGGCTATGAACTTGACGGGGGACGATTGTTATACTTTGATCCCCGATAGTTCCGATAATATCACTAGTGTTATAGATGCATTGAAGAGTATAAGGGATGCGTTT
The DNA here is from genome assembly GCF_020615455.1 of Coregonus clupeaformis. Lineage (NCBI taxonomy): Eukaryota > Metazoa > Chordata > Actinopteri > Salmoniformes > Salmonidae > Coregonus > Coregonus clupeaformis. Next base: position 7,009,199 of record NC_059219.1, read on the forward strand.
GGTCGATCTGAAGGAGCAGGATGGTCAGCGAAGGCTTGGTTGCAAGATCAGTTAGGCCCAGTGGGAGCAGTGATAGTTCAGATTTTAGTAGCAGCTCTTGTAGCGCTGTGTGTGATGTTTTGCTTTTGTACTTTGTTATTGACATTTTTGCGAAGGCTATGATATTGAGATGGGTTGGAGTTGTGATGCCTGGAGACAACACTCAGATGCCGTTGTTAACCGTGACTGATCTAGATGGAGATGAACAAGTGGTACTGGATGGAGTGTTGATGGATAGATATCCATTTTGAATATCTGATTGTGTGATAATTTTCAAATTTCTTTGCATATGGTTGTGATATTTAGTGTTTTCTTATGAATCAAAGGGGGGAAATGGAATGTGATTCATTTATATATATCATTTTTATATATTATTTTTGATATTGATGTTTTAATTTTCATGTGTTGCTTTGCAAAAGATACTGGTTGGTGTTTTCTTTTCTTCCAGAAGCATATGGGGAATGTGTAGAGTGGGATTCAAATACTCAAACATGGACAATATGAATGGACTGGAGGAAGTTGAACAAGGACGGTGTGGAAATGTTCAGATTCCATCATCGACGTTTCATTGAAAGTCGACACTGCTGAGGAGATGCAGTGTAGTGGACTACATTCCAGTGTCTGCAATGATTTATATACATATTTGCATGTGTAATACATAATTTGTGTCATATTCTTTCTGTATACATTTTTTGAAGAATAACATTTTTTGTTGTTGGGTACATGTGGGGACCTCAGATGTTTTTGTTTTTTCTTTGACGCTTAGGGATATTGGGTCTAGGCAGGGACAGAGAGAATCAACAGGAGGGTCCGATGGGTCGACCAGCCTGAATGTGGAGGGGTTTTTGATGGTATTTTGTTTTCTGAGGCTTTCATGTGTATTCGATTGCATCATAGCTTAAAATGCATTGATAAAGATTTATAAATTGATCTGGAGTACTTAGGTGGTCGCCTGGGGCAGAGGGGCCGTGAGAGAATTTTACTGTCTTGATTGATTGATGGATATTTGGAAAGAAAGCTGCCAGACAGGTTTTTCGCTCTTACACTCCATAACAATTTGTTTACACTTCATAAACTTGGTTTTATTGCTAAAGTTACACAAGGTGTGTCATAGTCCTATTCTTTTTGTTTTCGAGAATTAATTAGTCTCGAAGGGGGGAAATATGTAGTATCTGAACATTTATAGCTTTGGCTGAGGTTTTCATATTGTTGGTTAAATTAACTTTGCTCTGCTGTACTGAAACATCTGGAAAGTGTTACTATAGGGGCCCCCTAAAACAGTGGACATGGGGATATGTGGAGGCCAGGGATTGGTCTATTCAAAACACGCCATTTTGTGTTACATAGGATATATACCATGTTTGAACAAAGGGACGAGAGAATAATCATATTTGAGATTGGGTTAGTTGTTCTCCAGATTCTGCAGAAATCTGTAAATTGATGCTGAAATCTTTGATGTAATAAAAGTTATAATCAAGTACAGTGTCAGCGGATTCCTTGTCAATACAGCATTGCAGCATTGTCTCGACACCACACAATCTTACTAGCAGCAATATCCTTGCCTGTGAAGCCCTTTTTGTACAAAGCAATGATGACGGCACGTGTTTCCTTGCAGGTAACCATGGTTAACAGAGGAAGAACAATGATTTCAAGCACTACCCTCCTTTTAAAGCTTCCAGTCTGTTATTCTAACTCAATCAGCATGACAGAGTGATCTCCAGCCTTGTCCTCGTCAACACTCTCACCTGTGTTAAGGAGGGAATCACTGATGTCAGCTGTTCCTTTTGTGGCAGGGCTGAAATGCAGTGGAAAAGTTTTTTGGGGATTAAGTTAATTTTCATGGCAAAGAGGGACTTTGCAATTAATTGCAATTCATCTGATCACTCTTCATAACATTCTGGAGTATTTGCAAATTGCCATCATAAAAACTGAGGCAGCAGACTTTGTGAAAATTAATATTTGTGTCATTCTCAAAACTTTTGACCACGACTGTAGACCCACAACAATTATAGGGACATAGGGTTGAATAAATTCGCCATCAAAAGTTTGCAATAGTAAACTCCACATCCAAGAGGAAAACAATTAGCCAGCTAGCAACTCCAGCAACGTTTGCAAGTGCATGAACGTTTATTTGGCTGTAGGCTAATCACCCAACTGTAGACTATGCACATTTGCCTGCGATGCGTGTGTGAATCTGTTTGCTAGCCAGCTAAATTAGCGAGCTTCACTTACCAGTAGACCGAAATGGCTTTCATGATTATTATTGTCAAAGTTGCGTCAATTCAAATCTGGTATTAGGAACAAAAGAGGTCAACACGACTTCTAAGATATACTAGTTATTTTAATTAATGCAAAAACCTTCAATGGTAAATATGATGTTTCGTATATACGGGCTCTTTGAAATACCTCGCAGGGCACTTCAGAGAACTAATCCATTGTTTCAGATTCAATACTCAAATACTCTGACAGAGAGAGTTTCCCACCTCTCTGCTGGCCAATTAGAGTAGACTTGAGCGTGGTTTAGACTTACTCAGCCAATCCGTTGATGCACCCCTGTTACCAGGCATATGTCCATATCATAACAACCTGTCATAGTGAGAAGAGCCAGCTCCCTTAGACACCATTCCTACGTCCAAGGAAGGTTCACAGATCACAAAGAACCAGTATATTCCAGCATCTGGAGACACAAATCCTTATCTCCCTTTACCCCCTAAAACAGCTCTTCACATCAATCACAGCTTGCCAGGTGTCACAACCTACATTAGCACAGTCCAGAATGCATTCTTTCTAAGTTAGTCATCCCATCAATTATAAAAATAATAAATCTCTCACAATCCCTCTTTTCACACCCCCTAGGGTGTGATTCAAAAAATAAGAAAACACAGGGTGTCATTCATTATAATACAATACAAACAAAAAGAATCACACTTTTATTAATAGGCCATAATGATCCTAAAAAATAAAAACCCTCAGTCCATCTACACCCAACTTGCAAATAGTTACCAGTCATCAAAGAACTTCAAACCATAAAACACAGGATTAATAGAACACAAAACATAAGACTATTAAAACATAAAACACAAACAGAGAAGTACATTTTGACTCCCTTTTGACACCCTCTAGGGTGTGATTCCAAAAATGTGAAAGGGAAAATTTAAGATTCCCTTTGTTGACACCATTTATGGTGTCACTCCAAATAACAGTTTGAACAGAATATAAACAACCCTGAGTATAACAGGATATGGAAATTAAATCACATCAAAAAATGTTAATAAACAAAAAATAATAATTTTAACCCTCTATTTCTCCCCTACACCTAACATGTACTGAGTTGGCTACCAGCCACCCAGGAATCCTTTACCTTCACCTCAGGAGGAATAAACAATCACAGTGGTTAGTAAAAACACAAGGTAATAAATGAGCAAAAACTGAAAATAAATGCGTGTATATATTTTACTAGGCAAACCATGGATCATCCAACTTGGTCTCAGAGTCAGTGGCAGAGTCACCCGCAACATCCTGGGCCGGCAACAACGGCATCATCCCTAACTCCTGCACCACTCCTACCACTGACTTCCTGAGACAGGGAATGATACAAGCAGCACAACACATCAACAACAAGAACACAATTACTAGGGTCAGAAATCCAGTAACCACCATAGAAGAATACTTACCGAACCAGTCACTTAACCAGGAGAACAGCCCACCACTCCCCACTCCAGCCATGCTCTTCATTTCTGCTGACAACTTATCCAGGCCAACTAGGGCCTTTGTGATGCTCCCGTCCGGGCTAGTATTGTTAGGAATAAACGTACAGCATTGTTCCCCAAACATCTTACACACACCCCCTTGGTTAGCAAGCAACATGTCAAGTGCTAGTCTATTTTGCCTAGCCACCCTAGAGGTGGCCTCTAGTTGTTCCGACATTCCAGTCAGGGCAGTGCGTGTATAGTTAACAAATCGCTGTTGGTTATAATAGATGTAATTTATCCAAGATCGCTGTTTAGCAGCATCTATGGCAGGTCCTATGATTGGCAACAAATGCCACAACCCATCATTCCTGTTGAGTGCCTGGAACTGTAATGGTACTCCCACAGGCACCCCCAACAGGTTAGAGTGGATCTCCTCTCCTGCTGACCATGGGGCACTACGTTTCCCCCGCCTCATTCTCTCTCTGTCTGGGGCTAGCTGGGCGATGCCAAAAGTTGGTCTGAGGAAACATCAATAATGGTCAGAGGTACAATCAAACTGGCTAATGCACACGTGCCCTGCCAGTCCCCCTTTAGAATCGGGGTTAGTTTTCTATTTAGTCCACAGATCCACCACACATCAGCCACCCCTTTTGTCTGGGTTTTACCCTCTACTGGCCAAGTGCTGTTCATAGTTACATTCACAGCACAGTCCCCTGGTGGTAGCCTACCATAGTTAACACCCTTACCTGTTCCAGTAATGCAACTGTAATTACCTCCATAAGCCTGAACTCCTTCAGGTGCCTTTTGTGGGGGAACCTCGGGGAAAATCAAACTTAGGGCTTTGCACAGGGTGGTGTTTGGCAGTGAATGGTAGAACTCTTCCAATATGCACTGCCATCCTTCCCCTTCTCCTAAAGCGAATGGGTGGGTTGCCAACCCAGGTCTTGCATGCCCACAGATAACACAATTCTGCCTGACCAGTGTCCTAGCCGTATACCTCATGTATGCCAACCACATATTTTCTTTCCCTTCATAACCAGTTTCTGTCCCCAATTGGTCGCTGTCCGTTATATCCCTAACATTAATCACCCGAACGGGGTTTGGTACCTTAGTGGATTGAAGCTGAGCTGGTCCTGGAGTGGTGATGTGGTTCAACTGGGTCTGTCTCTCCCCAGCTGCAGGTTTGGGTGTGACCACGATGGTGAACACACCTATGGTGTCTGGTCCGGATCGTACTGCTGCTAAGGTGTACACACCTGCGTCTGTAAGTTTAATGTCTTGGATGGTTAGTAGGATTTCATCGCCTTTACATGCACCCCCTTTTGACCCCTGCACACCCCTTATCATTGAAACCCTAGCTGCTTTAGAAGCATCTCCTAATACATATGGATAGCCTCTACGCCATTCCCAGAAGGTGCCAACATTTGTAATCATAAAATCCCAATATGGACACCACTTTCCCTCACACAGATAAGTACCTCTCTTTAACACATGGGGATACATTTTGTTACAGTTTTCCTTCTGGTTCCAATTGCAACCAGTGTCCCCAATTCCACTAGCCCTATTCCTCCATGACCAGATCTTACATGGTTCTAGGGACATCACTTGAGATTCCCCTTCCTGTAAGGTAATGACTATATTATGATACTGACTGGATGTCACTGTTCCCCATAGGGCCAGCCCCGCTAGTAACCATAACATCCTCCCCTTCTGCCGCCAAGTCCTGTTGTACTTGATCTAGAGTTCTTCCTGGAACTATATCTTTGGCACAATGTGTTCTGTGGTACCACACGTCCTTCTTACTCGTGTTTACCCTCAGCGAGTGACTTGATACCTCTTTCACCTGAAAAGGCCCTTCCCACCTTGGCTCCGTCCACTTCCTGGAATGCACCTTCACTCTCACCCAATCTCCCACCAGGATGTCTCTGTTCTCGTCCGTGGTTTCAACAGCAGGAGTGCGCACTTCCACCACCTGTTTAGACAATCTTTCAACAAGAGAAATTAGTGCCTGCATGTAGTCTGTATATCTGATTTTTGCAATATCTAGCCTAGGCATACTAAGATTGTCTGCTGGTGGCCCTGGCATTCTGCGTCCTGTCATAAGCTCATGTGGAGTTAAGTGGGTATCAGACCCAGGTGAATTTCTCATTGACATTAGAGCAAGGGGTAGGGCATCTACCCATTTCAGTTTAGTTCTGGCCATGATTTTGGCAATTTTTCGTGTCAGCGATTGGTTAGCTCTTTCTACGAGTCCCTGCGATTGGGGGTGGTACACTGACCCAAACTTGTGGGTGATTCCTAGGGCCTGCTCTACCTCCCTTAGGTGTTTATTCTTGAAATGGGTACCGTTGTCAGAACGGACCATTCGCGGGACCCCGAACCTTGGAATGAGGTCTCGCCTCAGCCACTTAATCACGGCCTTTGCGTCTTCTCTTGCTGTGGGGATGGCTTCCACCCATCTGGTGAATCTGTCCACCATTACCAACAGGTACCTTTTTCCTTCCACTTTGTTGTCCTGTCCCATGTCCGTGAAATCTATGCAAATGTCTTGAAATGGTGCATCAGGTATTGGGAAGCTGCCTATCACTGCTCCAAGTGACACTTTGTTGTTGTATTGTTTGCACACTTCACAGCTCTCTGATGTCTCTCTTGCCATGTCCAACATGTGTGGATGCCACCATGCTTTCTCAACTGATTTTGCGACACTTTTCCATCCTCCATGAGCCTTCTCATGCTCTTCCCTTAAGATTGATCTGAGGAGTTTTGCAGGTCCCACTGTTTTTCCTGTGTGAGATCTCCAAATCCCATGATGGTCTTGCCTTGCTCCCTGTCTGCTCCATACGTTCTGTTCGTAGGCGCCTGCTGCTTCTTGCAACTGTCTTACTGTGTCTGTCGTCAACTCCTCCTGTCCTTGAGTGGCTCGTTGCACCATCTGCTGGGCATTGTATCCTCCTGCATCTTTTGCTGCTTGATCAGCCCGATCATTTCCTTCACGCACTCTGGTGCTTTCTCTGCTGTGACCTTTGCACTTCATTATTGCCACTCGTTTGGGAAGCTGGATTGCATCAATTAACTTCTGTACTTCAATCTTGTGTTTGATGTGCTCATTTGAGCTGGTCACAAATCCTCTCCTCATCCACTGTGGTCCATCAATGTGTGCAATCCCATGTGCATAGGCAGAGTCTGTGTAGATGTCCACATTCTTTCCTTCACTTAGTTGTAGAGCTCTCCTCAACGCCCTAAGTTCAGCTAGCTGTGCTGAAGCTTCATTGGGACCAAGTTTCTCTGCTTCCATTACTTCATGTCCTCCTTCTGTGTCTTGTTTCACCACTGCATAGGCAGCAGTGTTTCCTTCCTTTGGGTCCTTTGACCTGTAGCAGCATCCATCAGTGAACAGGGTGATTTTGTTCCCCTCCAAGGGTGAGTTTTGCAGGTCCATTCGGACTTTGATCTGTTTGGCTGCTCTATCCTCACAGACATGTGGTTCTCCAAGACCCATACCATCGGTCATATTGGTTGCTGTTGTCACATATGTAATGTGCTTTGCAGTGATGGCCTTTGTTATGCTGGATTTTCTTTTACTGGACAGTGTGAAAAGTTTGGAGCCTATAAAAGCGGTCACCCCATGATCTGTATTGATTTCAAGTGGATGTCTCATCACAATGTGGGCTGTTTTACCTATAGCTTTTGCAATGGCAGCCATGTGTCTGGCACAGTCAGTCTGTCCTGTTTCAATGTTGTCCAGTTTCGCGCTATAGTAGTGTAACACTCTTCTTTCCCCCTTTTGTTTCTGATACAGGATGGAATGTACATAACCATCCTGCTCAGAAACATCCAAACAGAATGGCGTGGTGTAATCGGGTAAGGACAGTGCTTCAGCCTGTGCCAGCGTCTGTTTGAGTTGGATTAAAGCTGCCTCTGCCTCCGGAGTCCACTTAAGGACTGCTGTGAGGTTTCTGTTTCCTGCTTCTCTCAAGATTGCCCGCAGTGGTTCCACTTTTAGGCAGTATTCTGGCACGTGCGTTCTGCTATATCCAGTAAGGCCAAGAAATGACAAAAGGTGTTGTACAGTAGTAGGTTTGGGATGTTCCAAGATGGAGGTCCTCTGAGCCACAGACACAGCTTGTCCCTTCCCTGACAGCACTCTTCCCAGGAACTGGACACTTCTCCGACAGCACTGCACTTTCTCTTTCTTTACCTTGTATCCCTTTTTGGCCACCAACAGGAGAAGGGACTTGGTGGCCTGCAAACAAGACTCAGCAGTGGGTGCTGCCAACAGAAGATCATCAACGTATTGGAGTAGCGTCACCCCCTCAGGTAATGTTAGTTCTTCCAAGTGGCTCTTCAGGATAGCGTTGAAGATTCCCGGGGAATCACGGTAGCCTTGCGGAAGTCGGGAATACGTAAATTGCTGCCCTCTATAGGTAAATGCAAAAAGTGGCTGGGACTCTGGATGTAATGGGATGCAGAAAAATGCATTGGCGAGATCCACAACTGTAAACCAATCTTGGGTGGGTGAAATGTTCTGTAAGGCCAGATATGGGTCTGGTACAGGTCGAACATCTGGTACAGTTACTTCATTGATTGGTCTGAAGTCCTGCACCATCCTCCATTTCCCAGAGTCACCTTTCTTCACTTCACTGGGTGTATTCCACGCAGAACATGTTGGATATATTACCTGTCCTTTTTGGAGTCCTGATATCGTAGGCTCAATTCCCCTCGTCTTCTCTTCACTGAGAGGGTATTGAGATTTGTGAACTGGGATAGTGAGTTCACTTTCTTCTCGAATGGAGACTACCACTGGTTCTACATCAACCAGCCCCACATCTTCAGCACTTGTTGTCCACAGTTCCTCTGGTAGTTGATTGAAAATGTTAGGAGTATCCGGATGATCAGTCATCTCCCTGCCATGGTAACGTGATCTCCTCACAACCTCTGGTTTTGACACATCATCCACATTGAGTTTAATTCTCCATACTTGATTTCCCTCAAGGAATGCGCTTTCCACGTTGTAACAAGAGGTTTTGTTCCACCGTAGGCAACTTGCTGCCTTTACCGCTGGTCCCAGAGATCTTGCCTCATATCCAAATCCCACGAGAAGGGTAACATGCGGCACAGAATCATTAGGAAGAGCAAACCATTTGTCTGTGAGTACCACGTCTCCATCCATGACCATGCAGCTGGTAGCCACTCCTTCTTTGAGTATGTACATATAATTGCTGGTCACAATCGGGCGCCTATCGTCCATTTCCTCCTCCCAGGCTTCATCATATGCTTCATCCAAGTCCCTAGTATAGTTCATTGTCATGTGCGGAGGGTCCTCGGGTGGATAGTATGCATTTAAGGTCTGTATCCAGGCCTTCCGTAGTTGGAATTCTCTGCATACTCGGGGAGCATCAGGGTCAGTATCCATGAGCTTCAGCCAGTAAACATATGCTTCCTCCTCATCTTCCTCGTTTAGGTGTGTTCCCACATATAGCATGTGTGGGGGGGTCGAAGAGTTTTTTCATGATTACTGGCATGAGATCATCTATAGGCGTGATGGATGCATGTAGACCCTCCTGGTTACAATAGATACTACATCCCAGTTTGGAAAGCAGGTCCCTCCCCATGAGCCCCATTGAGCATTCCGGGTTGTATAAAAACTGATGGGTAACCTGTTGGTCATCCCATACAACCTCCAATGGAACTGTGTATGGCTTTCTCATAATAGCCCCAGAAACCCCAGAGAAAGCTTGTGTTTTGGTAGTGAGTTGATATGTTGCTTGTACAGAAGACCATGTACATCCTGTATCAATCAGCATATTATGTTGTCTTCCTCCAATCAAACATGTCACTACCGGCTCTGAACCTGGTGGGAAAGTGTAAATGTTGGTGGTGGGATCCTTATGGGTTTCTGGGCAGCTTCATTGGTAATTGTGTTCGTCACCCAGCCATGACATGCTGGGCAGGAAGGCAGCGTTAGGCCCTGCTGGGTCTTGTTTTCGGTTCTGCTGTTGTGGTGGTTGGTGCTGCTGAACTGGCATTCCTCCTCCTTGCCAGTTTCCCCATCCTTGCTGGTATCTCGGTGCTTGTCTTCTGGACTGTCCCATGTAACCCCTCCCTCTTTGTTGTTCCTGTCTTGGGAGATAACAGTGTCTTGCCAGGTGGCCATGCATCCCACAGCTAAAACACCCTTGGTCAGCGTATCTAGGGGTGTATCCCTGTTGTCGTGGTGGTATATAGGGTTGCTGGTATGCGGGTGCACCATATCCAGGAGGACCAGAAGGTGCCATCATTCCCGTCATTGCCTGTATTACAGCAGTAACTGCAGCAGTAGTATCATTTCCGGGTGCAGGAGTGGTAGGATTAGATGTTGGGGTACTGGTTACCACCATTTGTTTTCCCGGCTTGTCCTCTGTCAGTTGCTTCTTCAGAACTTTTTTCTGAAGTTGTTTGAGTTCATCCTCTTCCTTTCGCTTAGCCTCTCTCCATCGTTCCACATGGTGTTGTGCTATCTCGGTAAATTCCGGAATTGATTTTGCGGTGATTGCCACAACTTTTTCACATTCAGCTCGAGCCTGATCCGGGAGTCCCCCCAAGCAGTTTGTCAGGAAGAGGTGCTTCATGGTGTCTTTTCCTGGTTCTTCATTCCATGCTTGCCTCCAGAGGCACTTAGCCCTCTTCATGTATGCTGGTATGGTTTCATCGTCATTCAATATCAGAGTTCTCATCAGTTCGGGTCTGGCCTGGGTAGGATACTTCCTCCTTATGACATCCCATACTTCACTGCGGTTGGGGTCAAATCTTGTAGCCGACCCCACTTGCCCTCTCAGTCCCCCAGAGGTCATTATCTCTCTGCATTTCTGGTCACCCATACACCTGTTCATTACAGTAACCATATCACCTATGGTGAGTTCATCCGCTGCGGTGAGACTCTCAAAAGACTTCACCCATCTGTGTCCAGATTCTTCAGGTTGGGGGAGACTGTCCACCAGGGTCTGTATGTCTCTGTGGGACCATGGCTTGTAAACTGAGGCCCCCCCTGGGGTCTCCCTCAACGGGTACTGCCCCCCTTTGTGTCCTTCTCTGGACTGGGCCCTGGCTCGGGTATGGTATGCGGGTCCATCATTGTTGTCCCATATGTCTCCATCAAAAGCTCCACATATGAGTTTTTGTTGTTTCCCTCTTTCCTCCTCACTCTCTTCCCCGTCTCTGAGGTCAATACAGTGTCCCCTTACTGGTGAGCGTTCACTTTCACTTCCGTTTTTGTTCGCTTTGAGCTCCATTTTTAACTTGTGCAATTGTGCTTCCTGGTGTCGTACTTCCTCTTTTATCATCTTCAACTCTTCCAGTCGTTCTTCATCTCTCTGTCTCTCAAGTCTCTCCCTCAATTCCCCTTCTTCAGCATCCTTGTTTCGTTGCCACTCCCCCTGGGCTAGACCACCCCTTACGTTTCCTCCAGTTAGGCTCATTCTCTCTTCCTTCTCACTCTCACCGTCACCGTCAACACTCCCTCCTCCTTCTGTTCCGCATCTGTTCCCCGTCTCTCCCTCAATTCTACTCAGTTCAAACACTCCTTTTTCTAGCGCTCTTGCAGCTTTTAAAAGTACGTCCACTTCTCCCCTTCTGTCAGTCATATCGCTCTTTCTGACCCACATTCCTTCTTCCCCCTCATCTGTCCTTTGTTGATAGTGGACTTTTCCCGCTATATCCAGAACCGGAGCCATTGTTTTTGGGTGGTCGTCCTATGGTGGTGGCGCTGTTGGTAAGGGTGGGTATAAACGGGTCCTTTCCTTTTGTCCTGTTTTCTCCACACACAGTTTCTTCAATTTTCCAAGCATTGCTAGGCCAATCCTCTCCTTTAGCTTTGCTTTCTCCATTGCGTCTTTAATTTTGCCACTGCGGGGCTCTCCTTCATTTTTCCATTCGCCTTCTGCTTTCTGGGTTTTCCGTTTCAACGTCTCCAGTATTCTCCCTGGTTCGCCTTCTACAGGCACTCCATCGGGGGACAGTATACAACCATCGTCTATCCATTCCCTATAGAGTTTTTCTCCTCGCCTGCTCCATTCCTTTCCATCTTTTCCTCCGTTTGTTTCAAGTGTGGATTTTAGAGCCTTCAATATTCTTTCCGCTTCTCCGCTGGTAGTCATGTTTTTTTTTTTCGTTTTAATTTGTAATATTCGTCCGTTATTTAGTTATTTAAAGTACATCTATCTATTATTCCCACCTAATTAGTTAAACTCGGCGCCAGGTTATTTCAGCCTTAATTATTTGAAAGCAGTATTCTTACAGTGCCACACATCAAATGGTAAATTGAACGAATAAACCCAAGTGTTTCAATTATTTAACCAATGGTTGTTATATCAAATCAAACGCCACACATCAAATGGTAAATTGAACGAATAAACCCAAGTGTTTCAATTATTTAACCAATGGTTGATACATCAAATTAAACGCCACACATCAAATGGTAAACTGAACGAATAAACCCAAGTGTTTCAATTATTTAACCAATGGTTGTTACATCAAATTAAACGCCACACATCAAATGGTAAACTGAACGAATAAACCCAAGTGTTTCAATTATTTAACCAATGGTTGTTACATCAAATTAAACGCCACACATCAAATGGTAAACTGAACGATTAAACCCAAGTGTTTCAATTATTTAACCAATGGTTGTTACATCAAATTAAACGCCACACATCAAATGGTAAACTGAACGAATAAACCCAAGTGTTTCAATTATTTAACCAATGGTTGATACATCAAATCAAGCGCCACACCATATCACTTCAATTTACTTATTTAAAACCAGTATTATGCTATGTCAAACATCAAACGTTATATTTCAAATATATCAGTTCAAACGTTTTAGTTCAGTCACACTCATTCATCACTTTTCATTTCATGTTTTCGATTGTCACTGACGGGTTATATGGTTTGAGTAACCACAAATCCAACATTTATTCCCAAATTATACCGTTTGGACAGCCACAAACGTCTTTTGATTCCCAATTTGTTTTCTATCAAGGTATACAGGTTTATCATTCACACTTTCATGCATACGACAACACTCGGACTGTCTAACTTTTTATAGTACCTCCTATGGGTGTCTTTTGTTAACGTTTGCACAATTTAAACCTTATTTCCTAATTGTAATTCTCATTATTTACTGTTTTAAAATATTATTTGTATTCACAGCCAAAAATGGTACACAGTTAAACGTAGTATACAGTTATCACACAGCAAAAATAGTACACAGTTATCGCACTCACTCACAATACACAGTCATAATCCTATCACACAGTCAAATATGTCACACAGTCATAAATGACACACTTATATTCCACACACAATCTATTTGGGCACACAGCCGCGTCTATTTTATTCAGAACACTGTGCTGAACCTAGCCGCAACCCTTAGTTACGGACCTTGCCAGTCACCAGTATTATCTCAAATTTACCGAACCCAGCCATATCCTTAAAGTTATGGACCTTGCCGGTGTAATTCTTCAAACCTAGCCGTACTGTCGTAGTTACGAACCTTGCCGATAGCAATTACTTAAATCAATTATTCCCTATATCTCCGAACCTTAGCCGTATTGTCGCAATTACGGACCTTGCCGGTAGATGTCAGTATTGTCTCCTGAACCTAGCCGTCTCCCAGTTACGGACCTTGCCAGTCACCAATATTATCTAAAATTTACTGAACCCAGCCATATCCTTAAAGTTATGGACCTTGCCGGTATAATTCTTCGAACCTAGCCGTACTGTCGTAGTTACGAACCTTGCCGATAGCAATTACTTAAATCAATTATTCCCTATATCTCTGAACCTTAGCCGTATTGTCGCAATTACGGACCTTGCCGGTAGATGTCAGTATTGTCTCCTGAACCTAGCCGTCTCCCAGTTACGGACCTTGCCGGTAGAATCAATACTCTCTGGTACCATGGTTTAACATCACATTTCACCAAAGGTTTATTTGTCACAATTTTGTGCTTATCTACTCATAATAGTTTCATAATTTAGTTCACTTACATCAGACAGTTGTTTCACAAAATTAATTTGAATAAAGCCAATTTGCAGATCTTTAGTTATTTAACAATAGGTATCTGCTTACCTTTAAGTTGTCCGGACATTTTGTGAAACACAGTCCAATGAAAGAGATGACCAATGGGCCGGACAGTACCCATCGAAGTCCCTTCTACCAGATCGCGTCGAGGTCACCAATTGTCAAAGTTGCGTCAATTCAAATCTGGTATTAGGAACAAAAGAGGTCAACACGACTTCTAAGATATACTAGTTATTTTAATTAATGCAAAAACCTTCAATGGTAAATATGATGTTTCGTATATACGGGCTCTTTGAAATACCTCGCAGGGCACTTCAGAGAACTAATCCATTGTTTCAGATTCAATACTCAAATACTCTGACAGAGAGAGTTTCCCACCTCTCTGCTGGCCAATTAGAGTAGAATTGAGCGTGGTTTAGACTTACTCAGCCAATCCGTTGATGCACCCCTGTTACCAGGCATATGTCCATATCATAACAACCTGTCATAGTGAGAAGAGCCAGCTCCCTTAGACACCATTCCTACGTCCAAGGAAGGTTCACAGATCACAAAGAACCAGTATATTCCAGCATCTGGAGACACAAATCCTTATCTCCCTTTACCCCCTAAAACAGCTCTTCACATCAATCACAGCTTGCCAGGTGTCACAACCTACATTAGCACAGTCCAGAATGCATTCTTTCTAAGTTAGTCATCCCATCAATTATAAAAATAATAAATCTCTCACATTATCCATAGTGTCCAGCATACTGCTGGAAATATTCTCAATCCCTTGCTGAATGAAAATCGCCCACAATTCCAGTTCAATCAGAAGCTCAAACTAGCAACATCAAAACAACTTTGTAACGACAAACCCACCAGTGTTTTCCAATATGATCACTTGCGTATCGTCAGCTGTCGCACAGACAGGCAGACGGACTGACAGCCAGGAGCCAATATTATTAACCGTTAGGACATGCAGTTATCAGCTAAAATGCATGTTTATTCTGGATCACTCAACTTTCCTTTTATGAGTCTTGTTTGTATTGAGAGGGATAGCAACTGTAGCTCAGTTGGTAGAGCATGACGCTTGCAACGCCGGGGTTGTGGGTTCGTTTCCCACGGGGGGCCAGTATGAAAATGTATGCACTCACTAACTGTAAGTCGCTCTGGATAAGAGCGTCTGCTAAATGACTTAAATGTAAAATGGATATAGCTAGATATGTGTTGCTGTAGTCGTGGATGGATCAGAGGGACAGATAAGAAGTGCGCGAGAGAAAGGCCTTTTCGTCATAATTACCTGGAGAAATATGCAATTTGTAAACACAGCTGCTTTACTTATAATTCATAAAAACTTCATTTGGATCACTTTGAAATTCATCCTTCATCTATACATTTCGAGATATATTTGGGACTTACTGAGTCTGGCTTTAAAATAAAAACTAAGACAATCATATCACAATCTAATTTTATCAGTTGAATACCTTTTTGTATTTAAAAAAATCGGAAATATTGTATTAAAGTATGCAAATGAGGCGATATCTCATTAAATTGTACATATTTGCATATCCCTCAAACCCATTTTTCTGGACACTGGATTAAGTCAGCCTAAATATGCTGTTTTAATTTTGTTAAAACACTCCGGGACAGGACTTACTCAGAGCAGATTGTGGATACATACTTTTTTCATCTTTCTATCTGTAGAATACTAGAGACATGTACGTTAAATGCATTTTTGGCACATTTTTCGGAATAAAATGTTGTATATAATAAACTGACAACATATCAATAAATCCCTCTGGGCAAGTCTCGAGAATATATCGAAGGATAACCACAAAAAAGTTGGTGAATGCAGATGCTTCTGACGCTGAGGAAAATGTGTTGGTGTGTGGGAAGAGTCTGACTTTCGGGAAATGGCAGTTAAAAACAAAAACACTGAATTTAGACTACCAAACGCCAAACACCTATTTAGAGCTAATCACCATCTCCTCAAAGTAAGATACTACATATAGTCCAGTTTGTTACATTCTCTATGAAATTGGCTTTTAAATTATGTGTAATTGAGCTTTGAAATTATGGATGCATGTCCATTTTAAAGTGTTTAAAATTCATAACATTTTCATAACGCTAGTATGATAAACTAAAGAATATATACATTTTCATCGTGATTGACATTTATGTTTACTTTTTGAAAATACTAATGGACCAAAATACCAACAAATCTCAAAATTGATTGGCAGTTGCAAAAATGTAATTTCAGCCTGTGGTGCCTGGCCTTAAAGGTGCTTCATGTAGAATGTCTCACCCATGTGGAAGCTAGGTGAAATGCAACAACAACTAGGCTGTATTCCAAAGATTTACTGCCAACTGCAGTTATGGAATGCTTCCTTTACAAGTATAATTCATTGGCTGATCCCTCGTGGTGACCTGGATGGAATTATGTGATCCTTCCTTAACCCATACATTTATACATTTTGGTCATTGAGCAGATGCTCTTATCCAGAGTGACTTACAAGAGCAATTAGGGTTAAGTGCCTTGCTCAAGGGCATAGACAGATTTTTCACCTATTCGGCTTGGGGAGTCGAACCAGCGACCATTCAGTTACTGGCCCAGCGCTCTTAACCGCTAGGCTACCAGTCGCCCATAGGAAGTCCTCAATGGCGCTGCCCATGCTGAAACAGGCTTTTGGGGACTACGGTCCTCTATCTATCGCTATGGGACAACTCATTCTAGTGCCAGGGGATGTTTCCTGCTCTTAGTCTTGAGTCATATTCACTAGGAACGAATCAGAAGCAAACAGGCCAAAATGAGGAGGTATTACCTGAACTTGTGGAAGTTCAATCTATACATTTAAAAACAGGGAACTCCCAATCTAGCTGCTACATAAAATCACAGAGAATTACATTAATTAAAGTGCAAAATACATAAAATCACAGAGAATTACATTAATTAAAGTGCAAAATAAACACATTTGTTGAGCTGCATTTAAACAAATAATTATTTTTTTGTAAACATTTAGAAAACAATCAAGGGCTGCATTATAATAATAATTTGGTGGGTGGTTATATTTTTTACATATCTCAACTCCCCCTGAGACACCCCCAGATTGTGGGGTCATGGCAAAGGTCTGCCATTATCAACGGCGACCCTGGAGCAATTAGGGTTAAGTGCCTTGCTCAAGGGCACATTGAAAGATTTATCACCTTGTTGGCTCAGGGATTTGAACTAGCGACCTTTCAGTTACTGGCCAAACGCTCTAACCTCTAGGCTACTTGCAGCATTGTTACAATGCCTTTGCATTGATCTGTGCAAAACTAAACTATTATTGGCTACCATCTAGAGACTGTGTGTGTTACAGCTGAGCTGTGGTAGCCAGATGTAGCATCTCATGTAGGGAGGTAACCAGGTTCTGGAACAGTGTCTCTGCATCCGTCTCTGGACTGGACTTCCACGCCGAACAGGAAGCCACGATCCTGAAACAGGATGTACAAGTCAGACACCAGAAGCTTCAAGAGGTTAACACAATCAGGCAATCATAGAGAGGACAGATGTACTAACGACAAACTACAAATTCTACTAACTACATGTTAGACCAAATAGCAGAAATAACAACTGTTCAAAATCAAATTGAATCAAAGTTTAGCAGATGTAATAGCGGGTGCAGTGATATGCTTTTGTTACTAGCTCCTAACAATGCAATAAAATGTCAAACAAGTCCACGATAATCATTGTCCAGGTCTTGTGTGTGTGTTTGGGTGTGTTAGCCCACCTGTCATCTCTGATGCAGTAGAAGAACCCATAGCCATTGTGCACCATGGGAGCGCCCACCCCATGAACTGTGGTGTAGCCAGCCAGACTGGTGGACAGGGTAAAGTTACCGCCCCCGCCACTGGAGAGAGAACACACACACATTACACACACCATAAACACACACACACACACACACACACACACACACACACACACACAAACCTCTTGGAATACAGTGGATCAATGAAAAGGTCTGGCATAGGAAGTCCCTCCTCCTTGGCGATCAGGTACAGGCCCAGGAGATGTCTGTCAAAACCTTTTCCGTTCTGTGCCTCGGCCATCAGTTTGTTGTGCTTGTTGAAGGCCAGCAGCAGGGCTTTCCTCTTAGCCTCAGCCTGGGAGACACACAGAAAGTCAGAGTGTAAGTAGCCTGGTCGCCAGATTTACATGTATGGCATGACAATGAATGAAGAACTAACTGGTTTATTGGACACACAAACTCTCACACTTACGCTGGCTGCAGGGTTGAGCATGATGCGGCACCAGTTCTGTGCTTCCAGGGTACAGGGCCTCATGGTCTCAGTCCTGCCGTGGTAGAACCTTCTGGTCATCGCTGTCTCATAGCAACTACCTGACCTGGGACGGGGGATTATCATCAATCATCAATCATCAGTTATGGAGAGAATATTGGGGGGGAAGGATGGATGAATGGATGGGTGGGTGGATGTTGGGTGTGTGATGGATGGATGAATTGGATGGATGATGGGTGGTGTTACCTCCCATGCTGTCTGTAATAAGCCAGTTGAAGGGCCAGTTGTATGAAGGTGTCTGGGTGGAGCTTCCTCTGTTTGATAGCTGCTTTCCCAAACGAGGTGAAGGCATAACACACCACCTGCAAGTCCTGGGTCTGGAGACACACACACAGGTCTGTCAAACCAGATATCACACACAGGTCTGTCAAACCAGATATCACACACAGGTCTGTCAAACCAGATATCACACACAGGTCTGTCAAACCAGATATCACACACAGGTCTGTCAAACCAGATATCACACACAGGTCTGTCAAACCAGGTATCACACACAGGTCTGTCAAACCAGGTATCACACACAGGTCTGTCAAACCAGGTATCACACACAGGTCTGTCAAACCAGGTATCACACACAGGTCTGTCAAACCAGGTATCACACACAGGTCTGTCAAACCAGATATCACACACAGGTCTGTCAAACCAGATATCACACACAGGTCTGTCAAACCAGATATCACACACAGGTCTGTCAAACCAGATATCACACACAGGTCTGTCAAACCAGATATCACACACAGGTCTGTCAAACCAGATATCACACACAGGTCTGTCAAACCAGATATCACACACAGGTCTGTCAAACCAGATATCACACACAGATTACAGTTGTGTGTGTGAGGTGGGGAGTGTAAGGACTTGTGAGGGTGTGTGTTAGACAGCTGCGGCCCAGACAGAGAATTCACGGTCTGCATTTCTCATGCTGCTGGCGGTCAGACAAACAACTTTGGGATTATTTTTTTTTGGGGACCCACAGATTATTTCGAATGGTTGTCTTTCTGTTTAAAAGCTCCTCTTTGTCAGACTATTCACTAACCTGTTTCTTAGGCAATGTTTTGCACATTTTGATCTTGCCTAGGGTGGCAGAATTGCCTAGGGTGGCAGAATTGCATAACATACACTTAAAATAACATTGGGGACTGTAGGCGTGTTCGGGACCAGTTCTTGAGGGAGCGGATGGGAGTCGGACAAGAAGACAGTCCTGC